>NC_083276.1:84568623-84896620 GCF_963506605.1 Zootoca vivipara | reverse complement strand
AAGCAGAAACATGCCGGCTGACAAATATAATCAAGATAATCAACAATTTGTTTATTTAATTTATTTGTCAGTTGCTTTATCTTGTCCAGGGCAACCCAAAGCAACTTACAGCTAAACAATAAACAAACTAGACAATAAACCCCACACAGATACATTAAAATCAAGAGGGAAGAGAAATACTTTAAGAACATCCCACCCACCTCTAAGTTAAGGACCAAAGACCTGGTTTTGGAGGAAATAATATTAAGAAAGGCACTTGCAAGACAGCAAGAGAGCCATATAGGAATGGGATTCAGCTGCCAAGTTTCTCTCACCTCGTTTATGGCTGCACTATTTGCTTGATCGATTGATCAATTAAATAAGTTGATTAAAAAGGTGTCCTCAATTCAGCAGACAGATTTTTAAACAAATAACGCCACACGAAAAGCATTTTTTTCTGACACAGAGGGAGCCTGTTATGACGACACATGTTTGCATTCTATAAAAACACAAAGCGCGTGCGTTTCCCTCTTTGTCTTCAGAGCTTTTGTTTTTCTTCACCCGGACACTTGCGCGGGTCGCATTAATGCATAAGATTTATTTAAATGGGCAACAACAGACCGAGTCCAATTCCTAAACGTGAAATTGTTACGGACCAAGCACGCCTAGGAATCGCACCCGAAGGTGTGGGGGAGAAAACGCAGAGGGGCAAGGCAGCGCTCTGCACATGCTCGAAAGCTCCGTTCTTCACACTCAAGGGTGTCCCATGAGCTTGGGGACCACGTTCCGGGGCAAGTAAGCCCCGCTAGCCCCACTCCCCCCGGCAACCGAAAGCAGGAAGTGGTCTCGGCGTTGTTGCGCCAGGAAGTGCCCTCCGTCCGTGCTCCCCGGGTCCGGCCTGGCCAGCAGAAAGACACCCGCCTCGGGGAGGTTTTTCCGCCGGGCTCCTCGCCCCGCGCCTTACCTGCTCCAAGGCTGGTGCCGCCGCCGCCGCCCGCTCCATGCCGAGGCAGCTGCTATTTTCGAGCGCCTGGCCGGGGAGCCAGTCCGTGTCAGGAAGGCGGCGGGCCTGGCAGCAACACCCGGGTGCGCGCGGCGCCAGGAGGGGCCACCGCCTGCTGCCGCGCTGTGCGAAGAAGGGCCTTCCCGCCGCCGGGGGACTCAGGGCAGCGCGCGCGCCCTTCCCGAGAATGTGGAGGAGGAGCAGGGCATGCTGAGAGCGGAGCTCTCCCAGGCGCCGAGGGTTGCTCGGGCGAGTGATGCAGCGAAGAAAGCGGGCTCCGCTGCCGGGGGACGCGGCCTCTTGCTCGGGAAGCTTCGGGCAAAGCCTCCTGTTTGCCCTGTATACGCTGGAGGGCGGGGGGAGAGAGAGAGCGACTCGGCTCCGGCTGTAAATAAATCGCGGAATGTGCGAAGGGAGGAAGTCGGGGCACAGAAGAAGCCTGTGCGCGGTGGGACATGGTCTCGCGGGGTGGGAGGTGGGGTGAGGAGAGATGATGGAGGCTATTTGGGGGGGGGGAGCCCCTCCCGGGAGGAAGAAGCAAAGGGGTGAAACGCCAGTGATCGGCCGAGGCCAAGAGGAGCCGTTGTAGAGGTACAGTCCCTGGTGCAATGGGGACACTATAACCTGGCTCCCCAGGGCAGAGGCTGTTCCCGCTTGCAGTGGGCTGCTTTCTTTCAAAAGGCCCCTATGCCTTTAAAAGCTGAGAGGTAGGCAGACATTCAACTGGCGAAGTCGCCCCCACCCGCAAGGAGTGCTGATTGGAAAGCTATGCAACTTCCAACTGTTGCATTTAAAAAAAACACCAGCTATTGTAATACTGTATCCAGGATATAAGATGCAAATTGTAATTTTAATGGTTGAATCTTCCAGCCTTTTCCCCACCAGTCCCTCATATCCTTTTACCAACAAACTCATCCCCTTCCTATGTTCCAGCAGCAACATAATATTCCCAGTGTTATTTTTTAAAATGCTAGTTTGTCTTTACCAAAGCATCTGGAGAAAAGGAGCTCATATTTCCAAAAGTGTTTGGGCCATGATAACACTTTTAAAATAGGCCACTTTTTTCCTGGATGTTCACCTAGCCAACTCATTTATCTGATTACAGGTAGGTAGCCGTGTTGGTCTGGATCGAAGTAAAATAAAAAAATTCCTTCAGTAGCACCTTAAAGACCAACTAAGTTTTTATTTTGGTATGAGCTTTCGTGTGCATGCACACTTCTTCAGATACAGTGAAATGGAGTGTACTGCAGTTCTTCAGATACAGTGAAATGGAGTGTACTGCAGTTGCTTTGCGACCCTCATGAAGCAAAGCTCCCCTCCTGAAGCAAAGCAGCTTGTGATTCAGTAGTGCTTGATAGGCATGTTACCTGAAATGGGAGGAGAAAATGTAAAAGTGTGCATGCAATTACAATTTCAGTTGGCATCCTAGAAAATGCTAGTCTAGAATGGCACCATTACAAGATAATTCTAGACCCTGTTGCTTGTGGCTAGCAGCGGTCAGCAAACTTTTTCAGCAGGGGACCGGTCCACTGTCTCTCAGACCTTGTGGGGGGCTGGACTATATTTTGGAAAAAATGAATGAATGAATGAATTCCTATGCCCCACAAATAACCCAGATGCATTTTTAATAAAGCACACATTCTACTCATGTATAAACACCAGGCAGGCCCCACAAATAACCCAGAGATGCATTTTAAATAAAAGGGCACATTCTACTCATATAAAAACACGCAGATTCCTGGACAATCTGTGGGCTGGAATGAGAAGGCGATTGGTCCAGACCCGGCCCCTGGGCCTTCGGTTGCCTACCCATGGGCTAGCTATTACCAGGCACCTTTTTTATCTTTACAGGCAGTTCTGGTCCTGCCTCAGAGCCTTGATCTTGATGCAAGTGCTTGCTGTCTTCACCTCCCCATCTACACATACTAAACATAACCCAGTTGGGATTGGCCTCTCTTCCCCACTGTGGAGAATTCCTGGAGAATGAGTCAGGCTCCCAAAAAGAGAAAGTGGCTGTCCCCTCCCCTCTCAGTTTATCCCCACTACTTGTAGCCTGAACTCAGCAACAGAGGCCTTACTGGCTCTTGGCAAGAAAGGAATTGGTTACGGGTGCCCACTGCCACCAGAAAGCCAGCTGTGGTTGGTCAAAACTCCCAACACTTCAGGGGATAGATAACCTGTTCCTATCAAGATCATTTTCTCAACCTAGCAGGGGGAACCTTTGCTCCAAAAGGGAAAACATAAATATAAAAATTAAAAACATTACACTTTGCAAAGCAAGCAGTGTGGAGGAGACTGCTTTTCCTTTGCAGCCCAATAGCAACTGTGTGTGCTCTAGCAAAAAAAATTAAACTAACAGTAGGGTAATACCTTTATTGTGACCAAGAAAAGATGCAACAAAATGCAATATCCACTTTAAAATGGGTAAATTTTGCCCTATGTGGAAAAATAACACCAGGCAGTGTGTTGAGCAGCTTTTTCTTCAGAAAAAAGTAACTTTTTTTTTTTTTAAAAAAAAGGCATTGTGGGAGATCAGCATACACACCAAAAATACAGGCTTGGTGGCAGATGATTTGCATGGTGGAGAAGACTTTGTTGGTTGCCAAAACAGATTTCAGGTTGCACCAAGGGCCCTTTGGTTACTAAAGAAAGAAGAGTTTGGATTGGATATCCTGCTTTATCACTACCCAAAGGAGTCTCAAAGCGGCTAACAGTCTCCTTTCCCCTCCTCCCCCACAACAAACACTCTGTGAGGTGAGTGGGGCTCAGAAACTTCAGAGAAGTGTGACTAGCCCAAGGTCACCCAGCAGTTGTATGTGGAGGAGCGGAGACGCGAACCCGGTTCCCCAGATTAAGAGTCTACCGCTCTTAACCACTACACCACACTGGCCTAAAGAAAACTCTGGTTGGCACACATCCACTGTAGTTCTTAGGAAAGTGTGTATATCGGTTAGTGGCCATCAAACAGCAAAAATTACTTACAGACCTTTAGTTTATATTATACTCACTTACCGGAGAGTGGCCGGTCTTGAAGAATTGCTAGATATGTTCTAGGCCTCTAAACCAACTTGCTTGCCTCAAGGTGCCCACCTCAAAAGCAATTACTCATATTTCAAGAAACTGTATAAAGGAGCTGGAGGACTTGATTAATGCTGCTCTACTCTTTGAAACCAAAGCAATTTCTCATTGTTTTATAGGGTGGCAGCAAAACAGAAAGCAAACCATAAGAGTATAGCTATGATACTTAAGATTGGAATGCATATGCTGCTTCTACACAAACTCTGCATAAGAGGTATGGTGACCATAGGAAGATAGTTATGGATTGCTGTACTTCAACAATATACCGAATAACGGTGGCTTTGCTAAAGTGCTCATATGAAATCAAGGTTTATTGAAAGCAAGGGCCATTTTTGAAACTTAGCTGGACATATTAAGCAGCAAGAAACTGCTTAATATTAAGCAGCAAGAAACTGGAGAGCTGTCAGATTTCTCAAACCTCACATTATTCTAAAATCTCACATAATTATCCAGATATGCCAGTAAACTATCTCTTGGATTTAAACTTATTGTTTAAACTGGCTTGTTTAAACTTATCTACTGCTGAGTCTGTAACATAAAGTAGCTGTTTTAAAGGAAGTGTGGCCACAAATCCTGGAGATTAGGAATCTAATTGACAGGATAGTTTTATGTGAATTATAGATTCTGTTTGGATATCTCTGAAAGACTGCAAGGTGGTGGTTTTTTGCTGTGCAATAGAAGATTAATTAGATTTGCCCACATGACATTATGGCAGCTTAAGCAAATCAGATATATTACAACTGCATATCTGCCTGGAATAGTACACACTATTCCTACCTCCCATGCTGAGCAAAAAAACCAAACCAGTTTTCCTTGCTTGCAGATCAAAAAAGCTATGATTTATGACAGACCCAGTTTTCATGCCATGCTAAGTCAAACTATGGAATAGCACTCCTCCATAGCTCCTGCTGCAGCCAAGTTGCTGTGAGCTAAGCCAGAGTTTGGCTTAGTGTTACTTCTGAGTCTGGGCTTGTCTCCTCTCACTCCAGACAAACCATGAGTGGTAAGCCACAGAACAAACATTGCCAAGAGCTCATGGTCTGTATGGAGCAAGATAAACCACAAGCTGTGATTTGGATGCATCACTAAGCCAAACTGTAGGTTAGCTCTAATCAGTGCAGCAGCAGAGGAGCAGGGGAAAAGCCACAATCTTCTCTCCAGGAACCTGCCCATTTGCTCATTTGTGTTAAGCCATAGCTTGGCTTAAAGTTATATGCAAAATGGGCCAGAAATTCTAGGAAGTTTATCTAGCCGTGTATTTGCTCCACACTTTCCTCCCACTTTTTTAAAACCTCAGTCAGTTTATTAGATTCACTATAATTGGGCCTTGTATGAGAAATTTAGGTGAAGTGAGGCAATCACTCTACAGAGGTTGATGTTTGTTCTCCTATTCCTCTCTCAAGAATTTGGTGTTGACAGCAGAATCTCACATGGCTTACCAACCTGGAGAAAATTTGCTTGTACGGTATTTCTTAGATAAGCAAACCTGCTTAGTGGCAGCTTAGAGGAGGAGCAGGGCTCACCTAGACTCAAAAATCCCTAAAGCACCAACATTACCTTTACTGCCACCCAAATTATATCACAACAGTCATGACCACATACTTGCACTTGAATCCTTTATTATGCTTTTTTTTTTTAAAAAAAAAAATCTTTTAATTTAGCAGTGTGAGTTAAACTGGACTCATGACATCCTTTTGAAAAATATATGTTTACCCTCCTCTGGATCTCTCCGATGCACACTTCAGAAGACCCAAACCACCACTAGTGCCCTCCATGCAGCAATACATTGACCACTGACATTTCACTCTGAGCAGAATAAATCCATCTGAAGAAGATAGTTGTGTTAAACAAGTTGAGACAGCAGCTACTCGAGCTTCAAATCCCGAAATGTGGAAGGTGCTGGGATGGCTTCTCTATCCCAGAGCAGTCTTCTTCCATTCCTGAAACACTTGGGCAGAATTCTATACCCTTCTGCATAGGGTGGCTCCTCACAATCATAGCACATCATTTTGTTCCTCTCAGTATCAAGCTCTATAGCACACTGCTTGGAGGATCCACCTTAGCAAGATAAAACCAACAAACGAGGCTTCTATTTACTGCAATGGTTTGCTTTAGGGGAAAAGAAAACCACCAGGACAAGGAAATAAGTTCATTACAAAGCACTACATAGGAAGTTACCTTATACTGAGTCAGACCATTGGTCCATCTACCTCAGCACTGTTGGCAGAGGTTCTCCAAGGTTTCACCCATGAGTCTTTTCACCTTATTTGGGAACCTGGGATTTTGTGCATGGAAAGCATTTGCATATGTTCTACCACTGAGCTGAAGGGTGGAATTTGTCCAGAAATGCAGTGACTTTTTCCTAGATGTCTTGAGTTCCACCAATTTACATTGAGCGATCCATGACATTTTGTGCAGAGTAGTACCCACCTAAGGTTCAAATACTGATGGGGCACGGGGGAAGGAGAGAATCAGCAATGCCTGTTAATACCAGGAAACAGAGATAGCTGTGTAGACCACATTGGAGCAGTGCTGAACACCTGTTTGCTCGTAATTACTCAAGTTAGGAAGGGTGGGTGGTGGTGGCAAGAGTATAAGGCGGCTCAGGGAGACGGCCAGCTGGGAGAATTCTTTAGGACACTCGAAGAGGCCTCTCCACTTTCACACTTCTACACAGCTAGCTCTTTTAGGTCATTCAATACAATCCTAGGAGTCAGGCTAGTTCACAGAAGATTGTCGCTATGAGATTTGAGAGGGACACATTAGGCACCAGCCTCCTACAGAGCCCAAAGAAGGGACATGACACTCAGTTTTCAGTAGGGGACAGTGAAATAAAACCTGTTGCAGGGCTAGGACACATAGGCTGGTTCCTAAAAGAGAATTCAAAAGGCAACCCTTCATTTTCGTGTACCAGGCAAACAGGGAGAGAGGATTTAACCAAGTTAAAACTGAACATATACTGAGGATGTTAGCAGTAGGAAGCCAACTCTCCCTGCACCCTTGTTTTATTACCTTACTAGAAATTGGCTTGCCCTCCTTTTGTTAATGCACAGCCTCACCAAGATCTCAGCACCTGCCCGACTTGGCTTGCAAAAAGGGCATAAGAAATTAAAACAAAAATTCAACACTCAAGTCTCCTAAAGGATTAGACTGTTTCTGTTGGCTTTTTGGAGAAAAGGCTCTCCCACAATAGAGATTAGTGCAACACACCCTTCCCCTCTGTTTACAATGTTTTGCAGGGAAGGTTGGTAACTGTCAACTGATGAAGCTAGTAGCCAGGAACATATAGAGTATGAACTTGGAAGAAGCAAGCCGTCTCCACTTCTATCTTCCCAACCTCAGCGACAGCCAAGCTGGCTAAGAGAAGAGCCAAGCTGGAGAGAAGTTATGATGAATCTGAAGGGGGTGGAAATAACAAGCCAAGGGGAAAAGAAGCTTTAATTCTGGGGATCGTGTCATAAAGGTCTCACCAAGATAGATACCTGTGTTAATACAGCCAGTGAAGTAAGACAGAAACACAAGGTAAGTCACTGCAAGGCAAATTCTGAAATGATTTCTAGCAACTCATTCCCTGGCATGATGCAAAGAGAGCTGCTGCTTCTACTGCTAAGGCCCCAGGAGAAAGCACAACTACATCCAGTGTGCCTGGCTTGGCTTCCAACCCTCTGTTTCCCAGCTTTTCTGCTCTTAAGAGCTTAGCCGCTGAGGTTACTTAGGATTGGCAAATGACAGATGTCCTAAGAAAGAGGTGCGCTGTTACTTTGTTGTTATGTACTCCAGGGAATCTCACACCCCTCTGCAATGACTTAAACCGCTTTAACAATAAATGCACACTGCATCTATATTCTAGATTATAGCAGCTGTATCCAGTTGTATCCAGATTTCCAGGACTGTGTGTGATTCATAAATACTGCCCTGACCAATGGAGAAGCAATCTATTTGGTGAGCTGCACTGTATGAATGATGCCTTCCTTTTTCTGGCCATTTTTATCACAAGTAACCACCTAAACACATCTCACCACCATAGTGAGAAATACAGGCATTTGGAATATCATTATGGCTACATGGAAAAAATAGAAGACTTCACAGTGATGCATCAGGGGACATACCTCATGCTGTCCATAGCATCTGGAGAGAGAGAGAGAGTGTGTGTGTGTGTAATGAGACAAAAGGACTCCTATCCTTCATTAAACAGAAAGATGTCTTGCAGCCAAAGTTGTTGAGTTCACCCTCAAGGCTCAGAATTTAGCAGCTTCCTGCACATGGTGTCTGAGTACAGATGGGAAATGCTCCTAAGTGTCAAGGTATCAGGAGTCAAGTAGAGCAACAGATGCATCTATCAGTGCCCAGGCATCAGGACAGCAAACAGCCTTTGCTGGCTGAAAGTGCAAGTTTACTAACACATTCCGGACATACGCACACAACTGAAAAGTGTACCCAAAGCTGGGATCCAGTACCAGATTCAGATTAGGAGTAAAGTATAACACGTGCAGAAAAGGCAGAATTCTCCAGCAGCAGGGAGAAGAAGGCACTGACTGATCAGAAATAACACTGACTGAGGCTGCAGTACTTAAAGCAAGAATTATACAGCCAAGCACCACTGGGGCTAAATTATAGTCAAGTCTTCTTTAGGGGTAAAGAACTGGAACGTGTTCTAGGGTGTGTATGAATGCTAGGAGGATTAACACAGATAACCACCCGGTCCTAAACCAGAGAGGAACAAGTAGCAGCCACCTTAGCACACCTTTTTCTAAGTTCCAGCACAAAGCTAGAACCGAAAGGAGATGTTCCTCCTGTCTTAAGAAACCACCACCAGTGCTTAAGCTACACAGTTGTGTTTTGGACCGGCACACTGCAAAATCTGCTTCTCCAAAGTAAAAAGTAAGTAGAAAATACCTTCCATAACTAAAGTCCATCAGGAAATCTGTACCCAGGAACTAAGTAAACATGGGTGTGCACCTAGAGAATAAGAGTATTCAAGGACTCCCCATCACCTCCCTCACTGTTTAAGCCTATTTCTCTTATGGCCATGCACCAGAGAGTTTATGAAAAAATCTGCCTGATTTACTGGTGTTAAGCCATTCTAAAGTTTGTTTTCCCACCTGTTCAGCTAATAAGGAATTTGTGTCATATTGTGAATGCATGGATTATTATGTCAATTGCAAACATGCAATTGCCTCATGGTAGCAGCTCATTTCACAAATGGTCATAGAGGTTGTCAGTGTCTGGCCAAACCTAGTATGTTGGCACTTAACAGCAAGAGGCACTTATGGCTCAAGTGGTGACGATCATGGCAAGGTCAATAAACTATAAGAAACTCACACTAAAAGTTAAATAGGCTTTCCAAGCTTCTGTGTTTAGCAACTTCCTTTGTCATAAAAAAACTATAAACAGAGCATTTGTCCCTTTTAACCAAGTTAAACATCTCCTCTTCGACCCAATTCCCTTTCCAAAAAAATAGTTCTACGTGGGCGTGCCGGACGAAAGGTCCTCCCCATCCTTCCATGCTGGCTCTCCTAGCTTCTGTTGAGGTAGGTCACGTATGCCCCCTCCTGACACCATAAGGAAGGGGATGTTGGCCACTCACTCAGTCCCCCGTCACTTCACTAGGCTTGAGTTGCTGAGGGTCCGAGGGATTGTGGGTTTCTTGAGATTTCCAGCTGTGTATTTAATCTGAGGTAAGCTTTGAGTGCAAGGGTTTGGCTCAGAGCTTCGGACTGGCTCCTCCCCATCTCGCTGGACAAGGGTTTTGCTGTTGGGAAGAAGACAGAACTTGAGAGAGAGGCAGATCCGTCTTGCAGCACAGAATGGAGCACACACAGAGAGAACCACTTCCATAGCATATCATTTCCACCCATCTGAAGGAAACAGCAGTCTTTCTATTACTACTGTACTGTCTCATCCCTGTATTTCATGGGAAAGAAGGATTTAGGGCTTATGGCTCACCACTGCCTAGGCCTGATTACCACAATGTGCTGTACCTTGGGCTGCCTTGAAAACAGTCTAGAAACTTCAGCTGCTCCAAAACAGGGCAGCAAGATTGTTTACAGGGAGTGGCTGAAAAATTATATCATGACTGTGCTTTGCTATCTACACTGGCTTCTAATCTACTCCAGGGGACAATTCAAAGTGCAAGTATTAACTTTTCAAGCCCTAAAACAGAGATGGAGAATCTGTGACCCTCCAGATGTTCTGGGACTAGAACTCCAATCATCCCTGACCATGGGCCATGCTGGCTGGAATGCCAACAACTTCTGGAAGGCTGCAGGTTCTCCACTCCTGCCCTAAATAACCTGGGGCTAGTTTACCTGAAGGGCCATCTCCTCCCATATATACCCAGCCCAACCTGAAAATCATCTTTAAAAGTCCACCCCTGCCAAGTGACGTGAGGTGACGCAGGTGCCGACTTTTCAGTGGCCATAGGTCAAGGTCTTTTATTCAGCTAGGCTTTCCTACTTAAAAACATGGTCAAAAGGTTTTTTTAGACATTGGGTACTACTGGTTCCCATGTTGCTGGTTTTATTTTGAAGTTTTAGCTTTGTTTGTGATTTTGTGTTCATGTTGATTTTACATTTTACATGTTTTTTTAAGTACACTACCCAGAATACTTAGTGTTACAGGTTAGCATAAAAATGCTACAAATAATTATTTATGTCAGAAGTAAAAATAAGAAAGGCTAAGACAACAGCCTGGTTTGAACTTAACATGAAATCCTAGCTTGTAGCTACATGATCAAAGCTGCCTGACCATACATGGGCTCAGGGCTACTCAGGGAAAACTAAGATTGGCACTGTATCCAGCCTCCATGATTTTTTTTAAAGAAGGAGTTGCAAGTCAGAATGGCAGAAAAGTCTCACAGCCATTGCAGAGTGCCTCAGTGTGCACCACACTGAAAAAGCCCAGTTGAAATTAACTATACTTTGCCCTTACTGCATGTAATGATTAACCACAGTTGGTTTAAACCCAGAAGCAGATGCTTCTAATTTAATCCTCTGGCACATCCTAACAGGGGCAGAAAGTAGCACATAAACAGTTAAGACCACGCTTGTTAAAAGGGTAATATATCAGGGGAAGGAAGTAAACAATGTAAAGGTGTCATATAAATAACAAAGAAGAGTTTCCTTTCTCTCCATGTATTCATGAGGTTAACAACCCAAAATGCATTAAAATATATTAACCATGGCTACACTCCTACACACAACCACCTGGGAATAAGTCCCATTGAATGCAGTGGGGATTACTTCAGAGCAGACTTGCAAATAATTGCACTATAAGGGAAATGATGAAAAATCATGGACAAACCCCAACTGGAAATGTATCAAGAGATAACAGTGGCTGGTTCTCGCAATCTCACCTGGTTCTGCCTAATTCCATCTTGCTCAAGCCATTCACAGGGAGTTCATTCTTCAAATAGAGGTGGGATCTTGGAATTGACCACTGAAGTTGAGAGAGTGCAGAATTAGATAGCTAGTAAGGGGGCTACCAAATGTTCCTTTCTTATCTCCCAGCATACCTCAAACTTAGTGAAGCAAAGAGAAAGTGCTTCAGGCCAGAAACTCACAGATATAGAGCCACTTGATTAGTAACAAGTAGTTCTGATGGGCACCCTCATGAAAAAGCAGAACAAATCTAAGGTATGAGGAAAGGCAAAGAGGGCCCACCCTTACCATCACTGTGGATTCTGTCACCACTCCATTATGAAAGCCTTTGTGACACCAGTTTCTGAGCAGATCCACCCCTGCAGAAAGGAACACCACAGAACGAATGCTAGTTCACATGTGAAATTTTGAGGGCTATTACTAAGCAATTGCCCTGGTTGTAAGAAGGCAGTGGGTACAAGTAATGCAGGGCCTTGATACTGAGCAACCCAAACACACACACACACACACACAGAGAGAGAGAGAGAGAGAGAGAGAGAGGTTTAAAAATCAAGCTGCAATGGTATGATGCTCATTTGAAGATGGTGAACTTCTTCCTGGTCTATTCTATGGAATTATCGGGACACACTCAAGAGAAGCAGGTAACACTGATGAACAGGAAGGCTCTGGGTGAGGGCGTGGGCTTAAATATATCCAATAGAAACCAATGAAAGGACAAAGGGGTGGGCAAGAATAAAGAGAGACTTCTGCCCTAAAGCCAAAGAGGTGGCTGCAAGGTGTGGGGAGAGGAGATGACAGAAATGACCCAGCAAGAAGCAACACTCAAACCACACTGGCAGCCTGTAAGGGCGATAGATAATAATGCTTTGGGGAAGAGCACAGACAGCTCTGGGTTGGAAAGCAAGGCATGCAGAGGTCAACTTATAAAGGGCTGGTCCAAACAATTAACTGCTTATCCTAGAAGGGAGCTTGCAGGGAGGAGGTGATGGGAACTGCTTTACCTTTGACCTTATTCACAAAATATTTCAGCTCCCACTGGGTAGTAAGGATGTTGAAGTATCGCGGCTGCTCAAAGAAACGTAGGTAGTGCATGGAGAAGCGCGAAGGGAAAACTCGCTCAAACTGTCCACGTCGAGCAAATTCATCCTCTGTCTCTACTAGGACACGTACATCATCTGGTGTTAGAACATCTAGGATGGTGGAATAGAACTCCTGCAGCCAAGATGGACAGGGAAACACCTTGGTTTTCCAGGAGGTAACTGCACAAGTCTACATGCATGCCACTTTCGGTTCTCTAAAACCACTATTATTGCCACTCTAGGATGCTGGCCACGTAACACATATTCCCCTCCCACTGTGACAGCAGTGGAAAGACAGAAGAGAGACATCCAAATAGGAATTTGTTGGGGGTGGGTGAAGAAGGCAGGTTTCTTGGTTATGGTCCCCTAATGCTTCTTGTACCCCTTGAACAAACTAAACCAAAAAGCATGTGCGTAAGTAAGAAATAGGAAATCTTACTGCTTCAAGGCCCACCCATTATAACAATGGCAACCAGTGGCTATGGCCTACTGGGTCTTAGCTATAGTTTGTAACATTTTCTTAAGCTATGCTGTGTGTTTGATGGGAAGGCATGTTCTTGCCTACCTGATCAGGCACTTTTGAGGTCAGATAAAAAGCTCTTTTCGTTTTCTCAGAAGTGTACAGCTCCAGAGATGACTTACTCTTCTCCTTTGTGACACTATTCAAGCTGGGCACAGCAATAATTAAAGTTAGTACACAGAGAGTTAGTCAGTGCCCTCAATTCAGCCACCTATAGCCAGAATCATAATTGGCAAGCTATACTCTGTTAAGCCAAAAGAAAGCAAAAGAGTCTCAAACGATCCATGGAGTCATAGATCAAGGATGGGGAACCTTAGGCATGGGGGCAGTGTGTAACCCTCCACCCCCTCCATCTGGGCCCCAGAACTCTTCCCAGGCCAGGTTCCCTTCCCCAGGCCACATCCCCCACCAGCCTGCTTCATGCTTTCCCCAACCTGGTGCCCTCCAGGTGTTTGCTGCCATCCCTGACAGCTATTGTGGCTGAGCTGAGTTGGGGAGCAACACACAATTCCAGCTACTGAAGCCTAGTATTCCTGGCAATATGTCTAAGATCACCACCACTGCTCAGCTTCCAAGGTTGCATGAGGTATTGCCTGGGTATTTTCAAGCCCATCTTGCAATTACATGGACCAGAAACTGCTTTTAAAATAACAAAAGCAGAGATTCTTTGGGTGTTTTATTCAGTTTCTGTACCAATAGCGTGACTGAATAAAATGCATACAGGCTACAGCTATGCTTCTGTGCACATACTATTTGTCTCAGTCTTTCCAACTCAGGCCTCCTCACTCCCCTACTGAACAAGAACAATGCAAAAGATGAGATGCCCAGTAAAACTTATCCTTCTGAGTTTGATCTCTAACCTCGTTGTGGAGCTGCTGGCACTTCCAGAGGGTGAAGACATATCATCTGTGCTTGGCAACAGAAAACCAGCCAAATTAAGGGCATCTCTGACCATTTGACCCTTGATGCTCACATCCAGAGGAGAGTTTGAATGAAGGCTGCAGAGAGAACAAAACCTTGATTGGACAAGCCCATCTTCATGTCTTTGGCCCTAGCTTTTGGCATTTCAGATAGCTGTTAAGTTTGATTTCCAAAAGAGAGAAAGGAGGAACTCTCCAAGGCAAGACAATCTCTCTCTTTTAGTATCCCCTCCCCCCTCCCCCACCGCACCCGCATGCATACACAATACACAGACATACCTAGCAAACAGAGACACACTGTGTGATACAGTTCAATGTAAGTGTTGCCTCTCTCACATTAAGAGATGGAAGCCATCAGCACATGAAGGCATTGGCAAAACAGACTACATGCATCTGTGCATACAGGCCTAGCATACATCTGTGGGACAAACTGGAGGTAAAGGGTGTTCTTGAAATTGTAGTGAAATGCACCAAGTCAGAGCTCAAGCTGAAGGGTGCACCATGCACAACTTACCTGGGGGAAATATTGACTTCCAAAATCCATGGCTTAAGGTTCTCATCCAGCATGATATCAAACCCGAACAGCTCATGGCAGCAGTAAGGGCGTCTCACATACATCTTCACAAGATTGATTATGTAGGGCTCTGATCTAGAAAATGAAACAGGTGATGGGTTGTTCCTGAGCAGCAAAACTAGCAGCAGGACTTCCCAGCCTCTTATGCATCACTCTAGCCAGGTACAGTGGTACCTCGGTTTACAACCACAATTGGTTCCGGAAGTCTGTACTTAAACTGAAGCGTACTTAACCTGAAGCGAACTTTCCCATTGAAAGTAATGGAAAGTGGATTAATCCGTTCTGAATGATGAAAAACACCCCCTAAAACAGCAATTTAACACGGATTTTACTGTCTAATGAGGCCATTAATCCATAAAATGAAGGCAATAATCAATGTACTGTACTATAAAATAAATCTATGCGGAGCCATGGGCCTCTGCGGAGGCATCGGAGCGTCCACGACTGGGCCGCAGCTTCGGAAGCGCTCCCGACTTCCAGCGAGGCAAAGATGGCGACCGGCACGTTCCCGCGGAGCAGCCAGTGTGTCCGCGCCCCCCCGAGCAGCCCCGAGCCACGGAGTCCACCGCCGCCCCATGAGAGGTGGGGGAGCTCGGGGAGCCCAGTGGCTTGGTTAGGGGGTCGTCACCCCCCGACAACCACACGAGCCGGGGATCGGAGCCAGAGCGCCCGACCATCGGCACCCAGCCATCGGCCGGGAGGAGCCCCAGTGCCCTGTGGCCTAGGGCAACATGCTCAGTAGAACTCCGGTGCACCGGAGGAGAGGGTGAGGGAAGCCTGGAACCCGCCGAGAAGGCCGCTGCCGCCATTCCAAACGAGAAGTGAGGGAGAGGGACCTTGCGAGGCGACGAGCCTCAGCCTTATCACCCTGCTGCTGCATCGTTGCACTGAGGACGCTTGGCTGCCCGAAGCCCCGGGGCCAAGAAAGGCCCAGAAATGTGTGAGTGGGTGGAAGGGAGAGGCCCTGTGAGCGCTTCTGAAGCTGCGGAAGGCTCCGGGCCTTCGCGGAGCCATGGGAGCGCCTCCGCAGCTGCGGCCCAGTCTTCAGGCCTTCACGGAGGCCTCCGTAGGCCTCAGACACCTTGGTTTACTTCCTTCCGGGTTACAGTCGTTAGTAAACTGAAAATTCGTAAACCGAGGTGTTCGTAAGCCAAGGTTCCACTGTATACGGTACAAGCATGCCACAAAAACAGGGCTTCAGCAATAGCTTCCCCACATGGCTCAGATGAGAGCCTGATGAAGATAGCACATGACCCTTCCTTGCTTCAAAGTTATTAAGATCCAAACAAGATAATTTTGGGGCCAAGGAACAATCAACATCCTTCGAGAAACAACACAGTAGGAGGATCTGATTCCAGAAGCACAAATCAGCAAGAAAGAAGCAAAGATGCACACTTGTTCAAAACATCTGAAAACATTGGTACACATCTCTAGCTAATGGATAAGATAACTCAGCAAAAAGAGGTCCTCCTGAAATCAAAGGGCTTGGGGGCGGGGGACACAACTAGATCCTGAGACTTACGCAATGATGGTTTTGACAACAATGTCTTTTATCTTCTCCCAGATGGCTTCACTGTCAATTCCTTTCTGGGTCAAATAACTCCAAAGTGCCTTCAGTGCCCTGTGGAGACAGAACAGAGCATACAAGTACATTAGGGTTGCCCCAGATATTGTTATTAACTCCTCTCCCCCATCTCTGAAGGAAAAAGGCAACATGAACTGAGAACTGACTATGTTTTTAATGCAATTTTATATAAACCACTTATGAGACCTTTCTTTTTTTGATTACGTGGTCTATACATTTTGTTTAATAAATGAAAATAAAGTCTCTTTCCTATGGAAACAGTAGGGCCACATCTGGGCTATTCAGGACTAGAGAGGTAATACAACATAAGCCAGTCAAGAACGTAACACACACGAAAGGATGCTCATCAATACTCACCACTTGTGACCCTGACATGCAGTTTCATCTGTATTAGCCCTGTATTCAATATTCTTCTTGTTGATACTGTAATTAGTCAAGTGCATGTACTTGTTGTTGAGGCTCTTCACAGAGGGGGAATATCTGAGGTGGAGGAAGAACAGAAGTTTACACTAAATAAGGAGACATCACTCACCAAAATGAAATGGCAAGAAGAGGGAGGAATGCTAGCAGTGTGGGAGCTAAAAGACAGAGGCACACACACACCAATCTTTAAGTATCTCCTCTAAGCTCCAGCCTAGCGAGTGTGCACATGTGTGTGAAAGAGAATGAGAATGAATGTGTGTGCTCCACAGAGATATAACTGGTATAACAATTCAAATTGTTAATAATCAAGAGTTGATCTTTGAGTTATTCACCAACTTTGTCAGTTAACTAAACATCCAGATGCTTAGGAATTTGAAGTAATTATAATCTGTCTTATTATTTTAATTTTTGTATGTTTTAAAGTACAGCTGTAATTTTTTTCTTGATTTTCTTGTTTTATCTTTTTGTAAACCACTTTGATTTTTGTTTTTTAACAAGCAGTGTATAGGTTTTATGAAATAAATAAAACAAAATAATAAAATAAATCATTTTTTAAAAAAATAGTTTGAATTGGCTATTTTAAAAGCACACAGACTCAGCTACACAGTGTAACCAAATAATTGGTTCTCAATAGTCACTGCTTTAACCAAAAGGATGTGCACAGACTGTCATACAAGTGACACCTGCAACTAATAGTTAGCCTACTGTTTTCAGAAAACATATTTAATCTGCTATTCATGAATCTCAGCTGGTCTTCTGACAAGCAGTCAACTCAACCCTCTTTCTGAGGTTACCAATTCATAGGAAACCTACTTGCAGCTGGCAAAACGAACAAGTCCATCTTTGAACAAGTAAACCCGAAGTGGATCATAGCATGTGACGTAAACATAAATCCTCAAGTCGAACTTGCTTCCACCAATGAGGTAGGGTTTATGTAAGTACCTGCAACAGAAAGATTGGTGAGCATACTGGAACCACATCATAGAGTAGCCCTGAGATTTAGTCTCAAGATATTCAGGACATTGTCACCAGTGGAGAGGCTTGATGGAGATGGTTTGAGAGACTGCTGATGAAATGCCAGCTTTCTCAACAAATGTGCCAAGCTTTCTCCTTGCCACAGCAAAAGGTCTCCTTTAGCCATATTTCTGAACCCATGTCAATATCATAACAATTCCACAATTGCTCTACTCTTTAGCTGGAAGCAGAAGCAAAAGAAACAAACCCCACAGAACAATGTAAAGTTTTACAACGGCCGAAAACATAATCAGAAACAAGTTGGTTCTTTGATACCTTAAGATATTAAAGCCAATCTTTTGTTAGCAGGATGGGGAAAGACCGGCAGAGTGGGGGGACTTGCTTACCTTTGCACCAGCAGTGGCCTGCGCTTGGGCAGCTGGCTCCACTTATGGATGACCTGAATGCCGATGCCTCTAGCTGATGCTGGCTAAAGTGAGTGAAAGACAGAGAGTGATGTTCACATTGCATCCATTTGCTGCTATCCTACAATTCAAAGCTGGAACATCCGATTATAGTCTAGGAAGGTGGGGTACTTGAAAGGAATTTGTTTTAATACTATCGGTCTTAAGACAAGCCTCCAAAGAAGCAGCCTCACAAAAATCTCAATGTAATTTTAAAGTTCATCAGTATGTTAAAATCAATTACTGTGGCAGCTTTTTCAAAGACTGAACAAGTTAACAAAGGCTTTTTAAGTCAATAAAAGCTTTGTACATTTACAAGTTGGTGTATAGCAGCTTTGAGCTCCTTGCTGTCACTGACTGATAAGCTAATTCCCTAGAGCAGGCATCCCCAAACTTTGGCCCTCCAGATGTTTTGGACTACAATTCCCATCTTCCCCGACCACTGGTCCTGTTAGCTAGGGATCATGGGAGTTGTAGGCCAAAACATCTGGAGGGCCGCAGTTTGGGGATGCCTGCCCTAGAGGTTTCAAAAATGTGCCTGGCTGTAGCCATGCAGTACAGTACAGACTGTGGCATCTGTCAAGTCTGAGAATATCTACAGTTTTGAAAATACTTTAGTCCTTATGAAAAGGGGGGGGGGAGGAGGCGCATCTCTCTCTCTTAAGGAAATGTTTGAGGCTCCTAGGAACAGAAGGAGGCACCCCCTGTCCATCTCCCAGTCTTCTCTCCTCATTTACATGTTTAAGGGTGCCTCTCTTCATCTAAAACATTCAATACAGAAACACCTCAGATTCAATGACTAGGGGAAATGCAAATGTGAAGCACTTTTACTCACAACCTTTACAAGATTGCAAAGAATAAAAACGCAGAATATTTTAAAACAATACACCAGGGAGGATTACACCTGTCCTTCCCAATATCAAGGAAAGGAATGAAGAAGAAGATGACAGGTGGGTTTTCGAATGGTGCAGGTCCTACTTGCAGCAAGAGGGTAACTGACAGTCAAAGGGACCATTGGGCTAAAGCTATGGTATAGTCAAGAGGGAACTAGAACAAGTAGAAACTGTCCATCCATGAGAAGAGAATATGCAGTGTTAGAATCATAGGGTTGGAAGAGACCACAAGGGCCATCCAGTCCAACCCCCTGCCAAGCAGGAAACACCATCAAAGCATTCTTGACATATGGCTGTCAAACCTCTGCTTAAAGACCTCCAAAGAAGGAGACTCCACCACAATCCTTGGTAGCAAATTCCACTGCCGAACAGCTCTTACTGTCAGGAAGTTCTTCCTAATGTTTAGGTGGAATCTTCGTTCTTGTAGTTTGAATCCACTGCTCTGTGTCTGCTTCTCTGGAGTAGTAGAAAACAACCTTTCTCCCTCCTCTATATGACATCCTTTTATATATTTGAACATAGCTATCATATCACCCCTTAACCTTCTCTTCTCCAGGCTAAACATACCCAGCTCCCTAAGCCGTTCCTCATAAGGCATCGTTTCCAGGCCTTTGACCATTTTGGTTGCCCTCCTCTAGATACGTTCCAGCTTGTCAGTATCCTTCTTGAACTGTGGTGCCCAGAACTGGACACAGTACTCCAGGAGAGGTCTGACCAGAGCAGAATACAGTGGTACTATTATTTCCCTTGATCTAGATGCTATACTCCTATTGATGCAGCCCAGAATTGCATTGGCTTTTTTAGCTGCTGCATCACACTGATGACTCATGTTAAGTTTGTGATCTACCAAGACTCCTAGATCCTTTTCACATGTATTGCTCTCAAGCCAGGTGTCACCCATCCTGTATTTGTGCCTTTCATCCCCCCCCCAAGTGTAGTACTTTTCTCCTTGTTAAAATTCATCTTGTTTGCTTGGGCCCAGTTGTCTAATCTGTTAAGGTCATTTTGAAGTGTGATCCTGTCCTCTGGGGTATTAGCCACCCCTCCCAATTTGGTGTCATCTGCAAACTTGATCAGGATGTTATAGTGTTGCTATAGTGGAAGATGGGGGATGTACGTAGTTTACATTACTATTAATTATTGTTAACTGCACTTCAGTACCATCTAATTACTTAAGTTCTCAGAGTAGTTTACAGAGATTAAAACCATGAAGCAGAATACCTAAAATCTAAAGCAGAATAAAAACCACACAATACAAAAACAAAGCAGAGCTCATCCCAAAGGCAGTCTCAACATAAGTCCTAAAGCCTAATGAAATGCATCAAGAAAAATCAGATTCATCCAAGAAAACCTGAAACTGGCAATGCAAGGGAAAGCATGGCTATACCATGGCAGAAGGCACACAAAGGATACACCCCTATCTCCATACAGGTTGAACCATATCTGTGCCCTCCCTCACCGGCTTCACAATCCATTTCTGTCGGCTCCCACAATCTTCCCAAGCCTTTCTGAGCAGCTTGATATCCTGAGGAAGGATGAAGGACTGGGGCAGAAAGTTGAACTCCTTCTTCCCAAAGCGCAACTGCAGTTTGGACACATTTCTCCACAGACGGTCCTTCCGACCAATTTGGAATGAGCCAGGGAAATGATTCAACTGCAGGAGGGAAAGAAAGAGACAAGAAAGGAGAAATGAGGTTTCCTGCTGAATCCTAGCTGGTAAAAACGTAAGATAAAGGTTCAACAGGGGGGGTACATTCTCCTCCAAATTCAGGGATAGCTGCAAGAACCTAGATTATCCATACAACCCCACCCACACCCCAAAAGCCCCTGGCTGGCACACCCAACAGGTAGTTCCCATGAAGGAAGCATGCCAGCATTGAGGTATCTACCATATAGTGTCTTGCAAACCTAGGCTGCCTCCTTCAGAAGCACAGCCACCAAGAGGAGAACATGAAGGGACTAAGGGAAAGAGAACATTGCAGTGGAAAACAGGAAAGTATCAACTGCATGCAGTGTTCAGATGGAGAAAATGGCAGAAAAGGCCAGAGTGAAATGCATCTCATGCCCTTTCCCCACACTGTATTATATTCTTTAATATGTTCTTTTGTAGTCATGACCATATCTCATACCTTCTGATGTTCTCTGATAACTCTGAACCCCGGAGATTTCATGTGATGGCCCCAGCAGCCCAGCCAGTCATTGTTTCCTGTGGGCAATAGGGCAGTTCACAGACTATTATCTGCAAGAACTGCAACAGTCTCAGGCATATAAGAATTTCAGTTTGGAAAATATGAATTGGAAATAATTTTCCTGCCTTATCCATGTTTCCCCTTCCACATGAACCAAGAGTGGCCTCATACGAGCAGCCACAATAAACCCTATTGAGAACTCTAACAAGATTGTAGCATCAGCATCAGCAGCGCAGGGTATACTGCGACATCAAACCCTATTCAGTTACAGGTGAGCAGGCAGGAGATGTCAAAATAAAGCCCCCACAATCCCTATCTATCTAAGTCTCCTCTCATTGGAAGGGTAGGACGTGAAGGATTGCTGCATTTATCAAACAGCCTACTGGAAAGAGCAGCTACAGCTCTGCATTACTAGACACAGATCATCAGGTGTATAAGCAAACTCTACGAGAATTGCTAGGACATGGAGTTTTATTCCATGTCTTGAACATTCTTCCCCAGTTTCTAAGCACAAACCATGCTGCAGCTCTTGCTGTTCTGCAGCAAACATTAGCATTTTGTGGTCAGTATCCATCTTGACAAGAGGTGTCCAAGGGCATACACACAGGCAGAAGTGCCATGAGGCTTGCCCAAGACTTAAGAGGGAAGCAGCAGAAGAGCCACAATTAGATCTGCAGCTTCATGATTTGTATCATCTTGCAGAGTCCTCCATGCAAGGGAGGTGCATTAATCAATTCTATGGGAGCTTTTGTTGCTCTGCTACTGAAGATCTGCGTCTGAAAGTGGAACAGTTCATTTCCAAACATCTAGCACTATTCCAAGATAAAGCTGTGAGTCTGGGTGTATTTAAGGCAGGAGGCAACATGCACCCACAGACCATTGCCACAGTACAACTCACTCTTGCTGATTTTGAAGTGGGACCTAGAGATCGTTGCCTTTACAATGTTTGGAGTCACTGTGCTCATCTTCCATCGTAGCATCTTCCTCTGTTCCCAAGGGAGCTTCTCCACTAGGAAAGAAAGAAAGAAATCCTAAGGTTAGGGGGGGGGGCAACCAGAGGAGCATCTCCTTTGGTTGAGGACATCAATTTGTCATGAAGTGCTGGAAGGGTAAGATTTTTATTCAATGAATTTCAACAGAATCAGATGATCAAGTGAAAGAAACCCCTTGGCAAAAGCTCTGTCACTTGTCCATAGAACAGTGGTTCTCAAACGGAGAAGCACAACACACCTGAAGGAATGTGCAAAGTTTATGAGAGGAACAGGGTTTTGAGGCAGGTGGGGCTTCCCTCCTCTCATCAGTGAATAAATGGATGGGTTGAATGCCCTCTAACAGAGGATCCGAATTTATTTTGGGGACAGGAGTGTGGCTGTTCCCCTAATTGCCGTATCATACCAGTCTGATCTGAGAAGAGCTGCTGCCTTGATCTCCATGCTATGCAATGGGACAGATGGCTAGTCCTGAACTGGGGAGGGGAAAGGCAGAAGTTTAAAAGGTGAATAGCAAAATTAAGCTCAAGAAGTTTGAGAAATTATGCTATACTGTATATAGCAAGAAGCATGCTAAGTCTGTCTATGTGCATATCCCATCAGGTCAAGACCAGCTTTAGTTCTTCAAAGACCAAAGGTTGTTGTGGTGCTGTGATAATGCCTGCTCTCCAGTACAAAAGCATCCAGGCCAGAGCAAAATACGACAAATGGGACCATCTCTGCTACAAGGGAATCTGGATGTCCACACCCCATCATAGGGCAGGGCAGGAATGATACATGCTCCACCTATGGTGGGATTAAGATTGAGGGTCAAAGTGAACGCCCATCAAATATTACTGTACCTTCCAGCATCTCAACTGCTGTTTCAGTCATTTCAGTTCTGAACCTCTTTGCTGGTGATCTCAAAATCCTACAGCTCCACAGATACAAATCTAGATTTAAGGTTTTCTCTTCACATCACCTGCAGACCCTAGTAACTCCATTGGAAAGGTGTTACTACACTACATACTTAAATGACATGACCACATGCATCCCCCCATCACCTCCCTACCCTAGAATCTCTCATTTTAAGCTCCAACTCTACTCCACCACTAGGGTTTTCTGGCATTGCCTGTTTCGTGCAATGAATTCAGATCCACCTTACCTCTCTCATCCCGAGTACCAAAATATATGGTGGGAGGCACATTGGGGAACAGGCTGCATGAAAGAGCTGGCTTGAGAATTCGTTCTTGGCCCTCGAGTGTAGGCACCAATCCCTCAACGCAATTCCTAGGAAAAGAATACCAGGCAGAGTTGGAGAAGTGAGCAGCACAACACTTTCTCTGGGACATCCGTTTCCATCATATGCCATTCAGTTTAATTCCTGAGGCTCTTGACCAACACACTGACTGAGAAAGTGAGGTGCTTTGGCTGAGAAACACCAACCCAGAATGAAAACTAAGCTGCCTTTCAGCCTAGTAGCATCTCTGTTTCTCTTTGCAGATGGGCACAGCCAGCAAGTGCAAGCCAGGTGATTTCACCAAGGCAAACAGATCAGGGTCTCCAGGTGGCCATCCCATCATAGCTGCCAAGTTTTCCCTTTTCTCGCGAGGAAGCCTATTCAGCATAAGGGAATTTCCCTTTTAAAAAGGGAGAACTTGGCAGCTATGCATCCCATGGGATTATCCAAGAACAAAAGGATCCAATGCATTACAGACAGAACATTCCTAAAACGAACCTGGATATAATAGCTACAGAACCATTGGGGGATAATCCGGATGAAGAGGAGCCATCTGATTCACCTAAAGAAAAAAGGCAAAAAATAGTTTAATGAGTGAAAAATCTTGGCTACACTCCATGACTATCCTGAAGAAATACAACCTCTTTTAGACATTCACTCAGATAGCTTATCTTAATCCACAAGGAACTGTTACCTGACTGGAAGAATGTTTAACTAACAAACCACCTCTCTTGCCCCTAATCATGAGAGGTGTTTGCGTAATTTCAGAGTTTTCCCAGCAGCAAAGGAGCTGCTTACTGATAAGTGCTCCTTGTGCAGCTGCATTTAAAGGGCACCATAGTTTCAGCACAATGGCCTCAAACCAGACCCTGGATCTTGACAATGAGAGGATATCCATTATTTGCCTGCTCTTCCACACAGCCATCAATTTCCTTATTTGTACACCGCAAGAAAGGACCCCATGGTAACGTTAGAAGAGGATAGAATATCATTCCCTATGTCACTCCCCAGAAGCTAAAGTTTGCCTTCTATTTACAAAAGGATATCATAAGAGTGTTGAACCACAGCGCAATATACTAAAGCAATAAAATGGTTGAACTAAAACATAAGTGCTGAAAATGTCAGGCTGCTACATCACAATGTTAGCAAGAACTACAATAATCACCCTAGTGCAGCTTTCTTCCAAACTCTCATGCAAGGTTCAGGATGGGGGACAGAATGGGTCAATACTCATGATGAGTAGCATTGTCCCAAACCGTAGCAAGACAGCAACATTATAATAAATCCACACACAAGTATTTATTGGGCCTGATCAGAACATTCCTAGCAGGAATATTGAAGATGAAGTCCTGTAGTTAAGATCTGCTAGCTGAAGGCAATGGGATTTGACAGAAGCTGTATCATGCTTGCAGAATTCAAGGTATGCCACCACCATGACAGATCTGTTGGTGGAACAGCTAAATTGGGGCCCAGTTGTACGCATCACACATATCTGTAGTTTGGGCTCTCCCTTCCCAGACTGAGTAGTAGTAGCAACAACTTCTTATTTTATTTATACCCCACCCTTCTGGCTGGGTTGCATAGGATACAGAGGCCCTTCCAGCAGCATATGGCCTTCCCAGTGAATTAGTGTTGCTCTGCCTCAGTACTGAATGCTATTACTGCTGTTCATCATCTAGAAAAATTGTCAGGCCTTGTACATTCCAATGGTGAAATTATCTCACTTTGAACTGTTTCAAGACAGTTCAAGACAGACAAGGCAAGTTTGCCTCTGGGTAACCAGAAAATAATTAACTGAATGCTGAATAGAATACACCAGTAAAATGTAAATGGAGATCAGACTGTTGCTCTGCCTACAATAGCAGTTAACTAAATATCACTCAAAACAAGTTTTACAAGTGCTGAAGTGCATAGGCTGAAGGTGCCCACAAGGCAAACTATAGTATTCAAGTTAGCAATTTTATTTGTTGCAATGCAGTTCTTTCGCTCTTGATATTATAGAGTGATTTGCCATATATCCATGCCCTAATAGTAAGCATGGACAACTATAGTAGGAATCGTTTTAGCTTTTTATTAGATTCAAGCTGTGTTTTGAAATGACAGTAATTAGTAATTTGTATTAACAGAATAATTGGTGTATGAAAACCCTTCTCTGTTTTATGTGGGGTGAGTAGGCTTGTTTGTAATTTGAAGAGAGGAAATAAATGTGACTGCTGACCTTCCCCATCCTCCTCTTCTCCCTCTTCATCCTGACTGCAGGCATCTTCCAAGCCGTCTGGGAGCTCTTCCTCTACATCTTCCACCTCTGCTTGGTCCAGCAGGGGGAGGTTGACTGCAGCTCTACAACACAAAGGGTTACAGCCCTAAAGTGAAGCTCTGTAACTCCTCTCAGTTAGCAAAGCAAAAAGATCTCTACACCCAACAACAGACCAAGAGATCACAGACAAGGCAAGATATCCCAAATAACTACTTCTATACTCGCTCCCCATTATTCTTTTCCATAGTGAAAGTTAATAAGAACTCCTGGATTCCTGCTCATGTTTAGGAGTAAGAGAAGCTTTGCATATGGTGATTTCCCCAAATGGTTATCACTTCCACAGACAAAAAACCTCAAACCAGTGTATACACCAGCACATATGACAGTGCAGACACGATGTGCATGTTTTATTACATTGGAATAATTGACATACAGAAAGGTGCCACTATTATAAACATTAACCTATGTTAGTGATAGAAGTGGTGTGGAGAGAAAGGGAGGAATAGTGCAAGTGGCAAATTTTGGACTTGACTTGTGGCATACTTGTCAAAACAATGAGCTACCAGTGGTAAAGCAGAATTGTCATCTGATTCGAGAAACATTTTGGAGACAGTGAAGGCTATAAAACCATCCAAGGCATATCAAACACTGATGGATGACCAAGCTTACATATACTTACATCATAGGAACAATATGCTACTAAGTTCTTTAGCGTATTCTACTATATCAAACCAGGGATGGCACTGCTGGGGATTTTGAGCCTTCCCGGGTGCCAGCTGAGCCGTGCAAACAAGCTGCGTTGTCCTAGCCTGCTAGGTGCTATGGTGAAACCACCTCAGTTCCCGCAGTGAGAGCTGCAGCAGTTTCACCTGGTGCCTCACCGGCTGAGGCCAATGTAGCTTGTTTTTTCAACAATGTGGTATATCACCAGACCACAATGTTTGGCTGACGATATACTGCAATGTTGAAAAGCTGATATCGAACCAGCCCGACAGACAGCATGGCCAATGATTCAGGGATTATGGGAAGTGTAATCCAGCAACACTTGGAGGGCTACAGGTTGGCAATTATTGCCACAAAGAGTACTGAAAGGGAAACGCTAACCCACCCCAACAGACATATTTGCCAGAGTACTTACTCGGTCTCTTTCACAGTAATAGGGTTCCCCCATTTTGTATCCGTGCCTAACTGAAGAGAGGAAATTTTGGTCTCTACCTCAGAGACTGCAGTCCGTGGGGAAAGCTCTGTTTTCATCACTTGTTCTCCAACGTTTATAGAGGTGTGGTTGGCAGTCTGACTCAAGGCGCAGTGGTTGGAAGGTTCAGGATTTGAGGCTAAGAAACGAACATCGATGCGTTTAGTGCAGACATCGGCAGCTTCTGTGACCATAAGGCTCTGGTGGCGGCTACCAGGCTCCAGATTTACGGGGGTGGCAGCTGGTACGTCCTTTGGAGTGATCTGTGCTACTATGTGTGGCTTCCATCGATTGAAAAGACTGGAGTGGAAGTTTGCATTCATAAGGCAAGAGCTGTCAATGCGGTGACCAAATTCGTTGTAGGTGCTAACCTTCCGGAACCCACTCGCAGTCAGCTTCCGCATAGCTTCCGTCAACCGCACATCTTGCTCTTTCAGGTTCTGAGACCTGTTCTCACCATCTTCGAGTCGCCAGGAGGGCCGTTCCACTTTGAGAACCACGCCATTGTGAATGGCCGAGCGAGGAGATTTGGCACTGGGTTGCTCAAGAGTTATGCCACTGCTTTTCCCAAGCTTTCTTTCAAGGTTCGCAGGAGAGCCATCTCCATTTCCACCAGAGTGGGTCCAAGACAAGGCAAGAGGTCTTGACAAACCTTTTAGCTTCTTATTTTCTGGTGGCAGCGGTTGGTGGTACTGCTGCTGCTGCTGCTGCTGCTGCAAAGGCACTTTTGCACTAGTTGGCCGAAGGAAAGAGTTATTGTTTAGCACTGGCCTGTATGAATTGGAGTTTTGCTTCCCTGAGCTTAGGGGGAACCCCTTTGACACTGGATTGGAACAGTCAGCAGCAGTATTCGGCATAAAGAATGGGTCTATGGCTGAGGATGTCATGGTGTTGTTGAGAACAGAGCGATAGGCAGGGAGCGGAGCACAAAGAGGTTTCTTCTCCAAAGAAGTTGGCTGCAAGCAGATGGACTCAAGCCTCCGATAAGGCTTGTGTCTGAAGTAAGAACGTCGGTAGAGCAAGGTGCTTCCGAGGAAGTTTGGGAGAGTGTGGGGCAGAGGTGGAGGCGAAGTCAGGAACGTTGTCTCACTACATAACGACTCTGGGTACAAGAGGCGGGGACGTTGGGAAGAAATCCCTGAGTTGACCGATTGGAGGTCCTGAAAATTGGTCACATGTTTCTGTTCCAGCTGCCAGACAGGCTTCACCTGCTGCTTAGTAAGGTACCAGGCCTTACTCTCGTGAAGCTTTGCTGTGAGTGGTGGCACTGTCAGCCCTGGTGCAATGCCCACCTGGAACTGGTTTCCCCTCTTGAGGCCAAGGCTATAGGCTTCTGGCCCTACAGAGGCCATGTAGAGCCATCCCACACCCTCAGTGAGTACAGATGGTGAACCGGAGTCAGAGCGGCATCTTCACCTTGACCAACCTGAAAGAAACACACATGTGAACTTTATGAGGCCCAAAGGAAGCTCCATTCAATCTCTGTTGTCATTGGTAAGATGACTAATGAAAGACAGTGCCATCAAGGCTGAGAAAAATACCAGATTACAGGATACAAAGGACCTGTATTGTATTATTATTTTTCAGAAGACATCTGAAGGCAGCCCTGTATAGGGAATTTTTTAATGTTTGATGTTTTACTTTGTATGTGTGTTGCTGCAAGCCACCCAGAGTGGCTGGGGTAACCCAGTCAGATGGGCGGCATGTTGATGTTGATGTTGTTGTACCACCAGGAAGGCTTGTGCTACAGGGAAGATTGAAGAACAGCCAGAAAAGGGCTTTTTTCCCTGTGTGAGGGGATGGCAGGGGAATGAGGTTAACAACATTAAAAAAAACTTAGTTGGTCTTTAAGGTGCTACTGAAGGAATTTTTTATTTAACATAAACACTTGTTTATAATGCAAATAAGCTAGCAATAGTTGCTCAGTATTCCTGCTTGCACCTTTGTGTTTCTTGTTCTCATGCAGGATTATTCCATCCACCAGTTCTTTTACATCTTACATTACATAAAGCCTAGAACCAAGAACAGAACTAGACATAACAGCAGAACTTTGTTTATTATACTTAGCTCCAGCACTATAGGTTCTTCACTTGGTTACCCAGCCATGCAACAAATCCTTCTGGAACTGTTGCGGAAGAGCTTGGGAATGGAAGTCCCAAGGTTCAGAATTGGTTCCCCCAAAAAGAGGATGAGTATATAACTCAGTCATGTTTCTAAGCAATTTTGTCCTCTACCCCAGTCTTGCCAGAATATAGAGCAAGCTGTTGGAACAAGAGCACAATGCATAGTTTGAAAAACAGGCATGTCTACAAAATCAATCTACATGTTGCAGAAGATTACACGGGGTGCTGATAAGCAGCAAGGTGACATTTCGATAGCCAAAACGGTATTGAACCAGTGATAAACTTCATGCTAGAAAGCATTTCCTTCCTGAAAATATCCAGATCTAGTGTTGGGGGTGTTTGCTAACCTATGTTCTGAGGTTAAATGGATTCATTTGCCCTTCTCATTACATAGTATATATATTATAATATTGGGAATCAGCTATCCTACTCAAAGAAAATCTGACATTTAAATTGCCAGGTTCCTACTGGAGGCTGGCTGTTTCCTCACAGCAGATGCCTGCTGACTCATCAAGGCAATGCGAAAGAATTCAGTCTGTGTTTCAATCAAACAGACCCTTTTGTACAAAGAGCCAAGAGAGGCAGGAGGAGGCACAAGCAAAGCACAGTCCAATCCTGGCTCTAAAATAACATTCACCCATTTTATCCAACAACCTGACTAGCAGGGGATTAGCAATGAGGCTTCCCTCAACATGCTGAATATGCCCCTTTCACCTTTTGTGCTAGGATGCTTATCAGGCAATCTTGTAAAACAGATGCTAGTGGATTTGAAGGCAGGGAGAGGAAGAAAAATGTCACAGCATACATATGAAAGAAACTAAAATGCCTACAACACCTATTGAGCCAGAGAGGTGTATTGACATCCATTTCCTTGTAAAATGGCTGGTATTTAATGTATCAGACAACAAAACAAATGGATCCATTATACCCTCAAACAGAAGTGAACTTGCTCAGCTAGAAAGACATGCCACCCTAGAGCAGACTGCTCATGTGATAAGCCCTTTAGGTTATTCGGGGACAGTGCTGACCTTGTACAACCAGTAGCAGCTCACAGAATTGGCAGTAGTGTGGAACTCCAGTGTACTAGGATGCAGACGTGGTGTTGCATGGTCCTCTAGACAGCCTGAAAAGGATCTCTACCAGACATCTCGTCTCTAACTTGATTAAAAAACATTCTTTTGGCTGGACATACTTTGGGCTCTTAGCAGTTGACTTCTCTCACAAAAATATTGTTGTCCCTGAAGTTTCACTTCACCGTTATTATGTTCCGTTCCTACCACCAGTACAGAGCCAACGGACAGCACTAACCTTTGTTCTGACAACAAGCTTCTATGCTATCTCAAAGCAAACTGCCTCTCTGCCAAAAGAACTGTCAACACCCATAACATTCTAGAACAGGACTTTGTCTACCATTCTGGCTACATGCTGAAGTGTGATGCACAACTCCTGCCCTCCTTCAGGTGATCTGTTATATCAAGAGCACCATCCTGCAGGGCTATTCTGGAACCTCCCCCCCCCCCCCAATCCTAAAATTGTTTATCAAAAGTTAGTGTACTGGAGAACCAAGAGGTGGGAAGTGATACTGTTACTCATTGCAAAAGGACCTTGTGTCCAATGCTCATGCATCCTCCCTCCCATGAACTGTTGATACAGCTATGGTGGTGTGTTCCAGTTCAGAAGGCAGCACTTGATACACTGCATGTATTGGATTACAAAGTCTACACCCAACAACAAACTCCAATCTGTAGTGACATCTAAGCCCTACACACAGATTAGGGCAAAAACAAAGACTACGCTGAGTTACTAGCACTTGGCAAGATAGAATTTCATTTTGTAAACGTGTTTGCTTGATATCCACCAGATACTATTCCTCAGGCAAGTTCTGAAGGCTGATTAATCCTCAAGGTATTTTGAGAGACCAGAAACCAGAAAGAGCAGAGAAATGAGATTATACAATTTCAAACACAGAAAACTCTCCAGGGTCTGTCTATCCCAGGGGTCAGCAAACTTTTTCAGCAGGGGACCGGCCCACTGTCCCTCAGACCTTGTGGGGGGCCGGACTACATTTTGAAAAATATATATGAACGAATTCCTATGCCCCACAAATAACCCAGAGATGCATTTTAAATAAAAGGACACATTCTACTCATGTAAAAACATGCTGATTCCTGAACCGTCCGCGGGCTGGATTTAGAAGGCGATTGGGCCGCATCCGGCCCCTGGGCCTTAGTTTGGGGATCCCTGGTCTATCCCCTCTCCAGAACCATTCCTATATAGATCTTCCCTAGGAGGCTCATCCAACCTACTGGTAGTTAAAAATTCAATCGAAATAGATCCATGAAGGAAAGGCCCTATGGTGAAGGGAAATGGTCCACTTCAAGTGATAATTTTTGATGCAACATTAAAAGGCAACCAACTGTCTTAAGAGCAGGATACCTCTCTTATGTACCCAAATGATCACTGTACTATGCAAGGGAGAGCCTCCTGCAAATACCATCTCATCAGGAGGTCTTTAGTGCAGTGACACTTACCCTTAGGAATTCCCTCCCCTTGAATACCAGACAGGAGCTGTCTCTGTTGTCTTTTGGATGCCCACTCAAGACCTTCCTCTTTCAACCTGCCTTTTAAATTGAGATATTTCGCTGTCCGAATCCATATTGGAATTATTTTTTATTGTTTTAACACTTACTGTTTGCCATCCTATGCTCCTTTGGGAAGAAGAGTGGGATATAAACTAACTAAATAATTTAAACCACCTTATAAAAAAGGCATCAGGACAAAAAAGCACACCCTAAAAAAATACACAGAACACGCTTTTATACATATTATACATGTTCAACAGGGCTTGCTCCTAGGTAAGTGTGTTGTTTCAAACTTTGAATCAAACACCATACAACCTCCTCCTTCCTCTCTCATCATCTAATCAGTTCACATTCTGCCTAAATAATTTTGGGACATCAAAAGCATAGAATCATATCAAGGTATCTGAACATCTCCCTGTCTTCAATATTATTATGGGTCCAGAGCAATACCAGGATGCTCTCAACAGCACTTTCTTCCACACATCTTCATAACTGGGCTTTTAAGAGATTAGCTATAGCTCTGGTGCAAATATGGCCCACTGCCAAAACAATAGCTACAGTATGCCACAGAACGATTATGTGAAATTGTAACAGCATACCATGGCAACCCTGGAAAGTTTCACTTGTTACTTACAAACAAGATTTGAACAGCTGCTGCTGAATTTGGCACAGAACCACCTTTCTTCTTTTCTTGAAAGCACAATTCTTGCCCCAGTCTCGCACATGGGTGCCACACTGTTCCCTTGATCACAATAGAGGTACTTGAATCAAGTTCAGCTTGATTTACGAGAGAAATAAAACGTCAATTCCCATTTATTATTCACAGTAAAGAGCTCTCCAAGGAATACTCTCACCATAGTAGTTCTCAGAACTGCCTACTGGTCCGAAAGCTCTTCTAAGAAGAGTTACACAATTAGCAGCTGCTGGCTCTTCAAAATCTAAATATGATTAGTAATAAAGCTACCAGCATCGCACACACCCCCACCTCCGTGTTCAAAAACAGCATAAGGATGCATTAATTCCTTCTAATCTATTGCCCCCATCCAATGAACTACCACTACAAATGCTACTCCAAAGGCTCCCTCTTCTGTTATGACTGTACTAAAGATTTGCAGGAGTGGTGTGCTTTTCACTCTAGTTTAAAAGCAATGGAAAAAGCTCACCATCAGGCCACCAGAACATTAACCTCAAAAGCCTGTAATGGGATTCTGCTTGGAATTGCTTGTTTGAGTCCTAACCAATGAAACCCCTGGAAATGGAGGAGAGCAGCAGGAAATATATTTGAGAATGTTATTTATGAGGGGTTGTGCTACTAATAAGAAGATGGGAGAAACTGTTAAGGTGGAAACGCTAGATGCAGAAGCAGTGAATATGAGCGAGTTTTCCTAAAGCATAGCAAAAAAGCTAGGGATTTCCATTTGTTGCAATGGCTTCCAACAACAAGCAAATAAGATATATGGAAAGCTGCTTCACAGTAATATTGAAAATTATTAACATGTCCCAACTTGCCTAGTCATCTATAAGTTAACAAGAGTGCACAATGTAACTGTACAAGACAGGGAACTGGGTAACAGACAAATGAATTTTGAAGATGGATTGCATTTTCCATCACCCCAGCTGATAGTAAAAGAACACTCACCTGTCTGGGCATTTTTATACCATTTGTACTACCCACAACTGTTAAGAGTTACCTGACTAGGAAGCAAAGGTGCATATTTTCAGCTGTTTTGCACAGATGACATAATTCAGGAAACAGAGTGCAACACATGTCAGGAATCACCTCCTTTTCAAACTCTGAGATTGGGCCATTAATATACTGAACTACACATCTGTTTCAAAACCCTAAATGTTGCAGCTAGCATGAGCAAATGGAATCAAGGTCACACCATTAGCAATTGTCTAAAGGGTGTGTGATGCAATGACCTAACAGACCAAGGGATGACTATGACAAAACCGGTCATGCTTTCAGAGAATACAAACGGTAGCATAAAAATAAACAACTGATTATATCAAACTAGCAGTCAAAAAACTGACAAGATGGAGACACTGGTAAAATGCTTGCCAACATGTAACATGTGAACCGGCCCACCCACGAATAGAACTAGTTCACCAGCAGAGCGAGTCTACCATTGGGCTGTGAACGCCAAACACGGGTCTGATGTTTCGAGATAAAACCTGCACAAGAATGGAAGACCAATCCTTGAACGCTTCATCACTAAAACACCCCCAAGGCCAGGAGTTCACATGACCACGTTTTTTCTGTCTTGAGCCTGATGAAGGGCTGCGCCCAGATCTGCCCCCATTAATTCGTCTCAAACCCCCCCCCCCATTCCGTAAACCTATAAGTAGAAAGACAGAAATATAACTTTCCCCAACCCGCCATCGGGGATGTGGGGAGGAAGACTGGCGGTCCCCACGTGTCGACGTTGCCTAGGGCAAAAAAAAAAGGCACTAGAGGGCGCGAGCCTTTCGAGTGAGCTCAGTCGGCGGAGCGCGTGTTGTCTCGCGCCTCGTGTGAGCGCCTGAGAACAAGAGCCCGGCACGTAACTCTCGCTCTAGGGCAGGACCAGGGACGCCTGGGCGCGGAGTCCAACACCCTCATGAAGGGAGACGGGGAAGGAGGGACAGGCGAGCGGTAACCCGGCGCTGGTGGCCATAGGGCCCCACTCGTCACTTACCGGCTCCAGGGCGGGCGGTGGCTTGGCCCCCTCTAGCCCAACCCGAACCTCCCGCCGTCACCATAGAGATGCTTCCGGCTAAGGCGGGACCGGAATGCCGCGTGTGGCGGCTTCAAGCGCACCCCGCCCCACTCCCCTCACTCAAGCGTACAGTATGAGGGACGCTGACGGAACTGCCCGGCATAAGGAAAAAGCGGGAACTACGCAACGCGTGACTTCAGCTACCGTCATACACCGCGCCATTCCACTTCTAGGCGAGTAGAAGGCGGCTTCGGCTCGAGGAAGCGCGTCCAGCGTTCTACTACATTTCCCAACATTCCGCGGTGCTAAGGCAAACGGGGCTCCTTCCCGGGGGTGGGGGAGGGGCGCGGGGCGGAGCTAGTGAGAAGGAATGTCTGATTGAATTTCTCGAATGTCCATAGCATGACCATACTGTATGGGCCTTGCAAAATGACGTCACCGAGCCTAGGAGCGGAAGTGGGTGGGGTGGGAAGAGCCAAGGTTTCCTTGTTTGCAGCAGAGAAGGCGGAGTCTACCTGCTGTTTTTGGTACTGATCTGTCCCCCTCCCTGCTTTCTCCTGTTTTCTTTATGGGTTATTTTTCCTCCTTCCTGATATGTGGCTTATCTTTAGCCGACAATGCTGTTCTCCCTTTTCTTTCCACACCGTTTGGGTGCTATGCCCCCCGCCCCTTCGTTAGCTCCTGAAGCACCCATGGGTGCTGCAGCTCCTCCTCCTCTTTCTTCTCACTCTGCCCCCGTGGGTGCTGCGGCATCTCCTCCCTCCTTTGGTGACACCTCCCTCCTGTGCTCTGATCCCGCAGTTTCTAACCCTGTTTTCCTCCCAGCAGGTAGGATTATTGCCCCTCATCCCTCGCTGACTCCAGCCCCACTAGGAGCGCCATGGAGTTTCCAGATTTAGGTGCCCACTGCTCAGAGCCGTCTTGCAAGCGCCTTGGTGAGAATCTGTCTTTAGCTGCATGCCCCACATGGACTCCCGTCCTGGTTCCTATCTCATTGGGAAACTAAACTGAGGTCAAGGGACTGGGATTGGGGAGGATTATAGTTTAGCAGAAGGTCTCATGTTCAATCCCTGGACTCTGGGCTGGGAAAGGCTCCTGTCAGATCGTGGAGAGTCTTTGGAAGTTTGTGCAAACAGTTCTGAGCTAGGTGGACAAAGGTAAAAACGGGTGGGGTGAGGAGGGACGAAATACTGTACTGTACCAAGGTAGGCAATAAACAACAGCTGCTAAAACAGGGTGAGAAGCAAAACTCTGTTTGCAGCTGTGAGACAGACTAGTCATCAGAATTCTTCCATTCTACCCCCCCCCCCCCCCCCGTACAAAGAGCAGTGCAGTGTTCCATGACAGGTTGTACTACCGAGTGTGGGAGCCTGGGTTTTCTGGGTCTGCTTACAAGTGCATGTTCTGGGGCTGAATATCAAAATTCTTGTTTTTGAGTCAGATTTGCCCTTCAGCCAAGGTATGTGTTTTGAAGCTAAGTACACTACGCAAAAATTTTCCACTGAAATGAACCTTGAGCATGTTGTGGAGCTGTAGTTAATGAAAGTGTTAGCAGGCAGATTTGTGCTGATTTTTTCAAGGGCTTCTGTTTTCTCAACAGTTCATATCTTGTTTCAGTAAGTACTGATGAGTTCTAGGAACTAGCTAGAAAATTTCTGAAATAGTTTCTGTCATCATGCTCAAGTTATGCTGGTAGTATGTTGCAGCTTGCATAGCATGTCGTGATGGCTCCATGATGGCTCCATCATGTTAAAAGGGCTTGCCTCCATTTAGGTGGTGTGTTAGTGTTGATACTTGGAATTATGTTGAAAGCTAACAGGTGAGTCGGTGCCTCTCTATGGAGATGCACCCTTGGTATTTTCCAAATTATAAATGATCTTGGTGTCCCAAGTTGCTTCAGTGCTTAACGTAATGGCATAAATTCCATTCCCAGAAGAAATTGAGCAAGTGCTAATGATCATAGCACACTGCACAGTCTTTGTGTTTTCATTAGCTCTACCTTTAAGGGAAAGGCCATAGCTCAGTGGTAGAGCAACTGCTTTATTATTGATCAAGGTGGCAGAGAGAGTGATGGCAGAGTAGAACTGGAGTTCCTAGAGGATGCAGATGATCAGGATCCATCTCAGGTTGGAATCAGGCACAGTTTTGGGACTGAATCAGTCTTGGTTACTTGGATAGATGATCTGTATTGAGAGCAGGACAAGTAGAATGCACCTGTGCTTCTGCCTCCCAGTCTGTGGCTTTTGAAGCCATTGATCACAGCATGTTGGGATGAGTGTTGGGGGCACTTTTTACACTGGCTCCATTCCTACATACAGGGCTATGTCCAGTGAATAGCACTGAGAGATTGCATCTTTGTCCCATGGTCCTTTTGTTATGCTGTGCCACAGGGCATAATTCTGCTGCTGTTTAACATCTGTATGAAGGTGTTTGGAGCAGTTCTGTTTCTCCATAATATCTGAGTCATAAGAGGCTGTGTTTGGTCTGGTGCTGCAAACTGCTGTGGGTGGGGTGCTGGTGGAGGCAGGAACATAACCCTGGTGCTTAAAAAATGTGTACTAGCTGGCTACATGTTACTGGGTCAGGTGCACAGTTCTTGTATTAATTTGCAAGACCCTTAGCTACTTGGGTCTAGGATATCTTAAGGACTAGCTGGTCCCCACATCCCTGTCTGATCACTCAAATCTTTCAGGGAATCTCCCATGGTTCAGATGCATGTCTCGTAACTACTAGAAGCTGTGCATTCCTTATAGTGAATCCAAGCTTATGGAACTCCCTCCCAACTGAGATTTGATGGACACTCTTCTTGCTGAACTTCAGGCATATGACAAACCTGCTTTTTTAAAATTATTTTTTTATTATTTTTCCAAATTATTACAAATCAAACCAAATTACTTTAATACAGTTTCTTAAAATCAGGTTTCCCGCTCCTGTTACAAACATATGTTTGCAACTTTCTCAACCCAGCAGATACTTTAAGGTAGTGTTTGGGTTTATGTTAAGTTTCATTATCCATTTTTATTGTTTTGTTCTTTGTATGGTTTATTAGTAATGCTAATGATTAAGCAGTATATAAATTATTTAAATAAATATCCAGAAAGTTCCAGGTTTGATTCCTGGCATCTTCCGATATGGCTGCAAAAGATTACTTCTGACTGAACTCTTGGGAGAGTCACTGCCCCTCAGTGAGCTAGGTTGACTCAGTATAAAGGCAGCTTCCTTTGCTAACCTGTCTTATATGAACACATACCTTATGCCAAGAATGGAAAATTTCTGGTCCCGCGTATGTCGCTACTTACACCACCCCTAACCATTGGCCACTGACTGGGGATGGGATGGAAGTTGTAGACAAACAACATCTGGAGAGTCACAGGCTTTCTCAATTCTACCTTACCCAGCCACTCTCTCCCATACAAGAAGACCCATCAGGGAATCACAGATAATAACATCAATACTGGTGCTTTTTAGCTAGAAAAATACTAGTTGTGTTTGCATGCTTCAGACAGAAAGGATTGTACCCTGTCATGCTGATGCAAGAAACTGCCTATGGTCAGGGATTGGGATCCTCCTGGGGGTGCTACCTAGGATGAAATGTAAACTGCCCTCTTATGCAGATGGGCTTTGAAACAGGTCCCATTGTTTGTGCCAAGGAAGATTAGATATGGGGTTCACACACCCCAGTGTTTGTTGAAGTAGAAGCCCTCCTACTGTGTAGAACTTGGTGTGTGTGTGAATGTTTGAGAACATTTAGCTTAGTTGTCCACAGTCTTTTATTGCACGCCCGGTTTTTTCTCTACCAACCCAGCCACCTGCCATGCAATCTGGCTCTGGCTCTGTTTCTCGATAAGACAAAAATAAATGCACTTTCTTCCTCTCCTATTTGTGGAAGCTTTTTCCTAGTTCTCTTTATTTGAAGAGACCTAGGGAGAACTGGATATTAGCTTGTTACTTGAACCCAGCAATCAGGGGCTGCAGAAGGGGGTAGCTTGGATCTTATTTTCCTAGTTGCATACCTATTTGAGTCTGTGTTAGTCATCAGTTACTATGGCATCGTCATTGTGCTCAGATCTTTTCTTACCTTTCCAGTATGCTCTTGGGAGGTCACATATCCAGTGTGTTCTTGGCACGTACCCTCAAAATAAAGGATACCTAGCAATTCTCGTGCAGGGCTGCAGAGAAGACAGCTGCAACTCTTCATTGTATTGTCCTCTCCTGCCCCTCAGATTTCCTCCCCCTGAAATGTGACGCTTGTGAACAGCTGTTTTGCACTGACCACGTTGCCTACGCCCATCACAACTGCACTTCGGCTTACAAGAAGGTAAGTGAAACTTGGAAGGGACAGTCTGGTCGCTCGCGGCACTCTGACGTATCAGGTGTAAATGCCCTCTCCGCGTTCATGAAACACACTGACCTTGTCTATGCCAAAGGGTAGAATTTGTCCTGCTGCGGAGGAAGCTGTTTCTTTTCAAAATCTGTGCATTTTCTGGAAGTGCTTCTTATTGGGACCGGCAGTTGGTTTGCTGTTGTTACTTCAGTTATTTGTTCAAAGGCTCCCTGTGCAGCAAGCACATCATTAAAAGATTATAATTAGAAACATTATGAAAGCTGTTTAGAAACAACATTCTCCCAGCCAGTGATTTCAGGGTTGCCAGGAATAGTAGCTTTCAGAATCAGATACAGTAGCTGAGTAAACAGGACAATTTAGAAATTCCTTCTGAAGGTTAGTAATGATGGAAACAAATACACCTCACCAGCGAGGGCATTCCACAAGTGGAGACCCACCACTAAGCAAGCCCTGTCATGGGTCAATGCCAACCAGTGGCTGTAATGGGATGTTACATTTTAATGGGACGGTGTTCACTCTCTTTAATAGTGAACTTAGGTGGTGAGTGCCAACAGAAATGGAGCCAAAACAGGGCCACTGATGGACAAAATAGATAATTTGTGGAACTCTAAAGATTTCAGAAGTGTGGGTGTTTGTGTGTGTGTGTGATGCGGATGGCGCTGTGGTCTAAACCACTGAGCCTCTTGGGCTTGCCGATCAGAAGGTCAGCAGTTCAAATCCCATTGCTCTGTCCCAGCCTCTCCCAACCTAGCAGTTCAAAATCATGCCAGTGCAAGTAGATAAATAGGTACCGCTGCAGCAGGAAGGTAAACGGCATTTCCATGTGCTCTGGCTTCCGTCACGGTGTCCCGTTGCACCAGAAGTGGTTTAGTCATGCTGGCCACATGATCCAGAAAGCTGCCTGTGGACAAACGCTGGCTCCCTCAGCCTGAAACGAGATGAGTGCTGCACCCAATACCGTGTTCCCCACATTTTAAGACACCGTCTTATATTAATTTTACTCAAGAAAATAAGCCTATGGCTTATTTTCGGGGGGTGTCTAAAAATGTTTATTACCATAAGTACCGCATGGTTCTGGGCACCTGCCTCCTCCTGCTGCTGGCTCCCGGAGGCTCGGGGCGCTCTGCGCGGCGCTGTTGGGCACCTCCGGGAGGAGGAGGAGGCGGCCTGCCAGGTCGGCGCCCAGCAGCCCCGAGCCACGTGGCGTTTTCAACCGTAAGCAACAAAGCAAGGCGCAAGGGTAACTGAAAGGAAACACGTTTTTAAAATGGCAAAGGGGGCAAGCCGCTTGGGTACTCGGCGGCAGCAGCGAAGCCCAGAAGCCTATTTGACTGTGAGGAGCGGGAGAGGAAGCAGCGGGAGCGATAACAAAACCCCACTTCTCGCCCCTTTTTCTCAACTCGCCTGAGAGAACCAAGAGAAAAGCACGGTGTTTGTTGTTAGTTGCCTTGGCAACCCAAAACGGGACGGCAAGTGGGGAGGGACACAAGAGCGAACCGTTAGTGGATCTGTCGGCCGATCGCTCTTGCGCAGCCCCCGGATTCGTTCTCCAAACCAAGGCCTGCCTCTTGGATGCCCGGAGCCGCCTTTCAAGCAAAAGTTTTGCCCCCCCCTGCCGCCGCCGTCGCCGCGTCCCGCCCACTCCACTTAGGTATTGAAACTGCCTCAGCGCCGCTCTCTGGTTTCACCTGGTTTCGCGTTTACGAAAAGGGAAGCTCGCGGCATGGCCAGAGAAGGAGGTGGTGGCGAGACCAAGCCTTTTGGCCGAAGCAGGGAGCCAGCGCTCCTGTTGCTTCTAGTCAGGGCCCATTGACTTGGGACTCTGCGGGGCGGAGCGGGAGCCGGCAGCCGCCTCGGGCTCGCGGAGCGCCCTGAGCCTCCAGGAGCAACGCTCTAGCAGCAACGCTCCCGGAGGCTCGGGGCGCTCTGTGCAGCGCTGCTGGGCGCCGACCTGACAGGCTGCTTCCTCCTCCTGCTGCCGCCGGCGTTGCTACCGTATCGGTAGTGCTGAATCCGCGAAAACCGAAGCAGCTGGGGTAAGGAGCACCCGAGCCAGCGGCCTCGTCTCTTCCTGGCCCTGCCAAGGAGGCCTGCCGCCCCGCCGCCCAGAGCTGCTGGGCGCTCCATCCGCGCTGCTGAGTGCTCTGCGCTGCAGCAGCCGGTTCCGGGTGGGGGCGGCAGGCTGAAATCACTTCAAACGGCGTTTTTAAACGCCATTTTCCCTCCTCAGCACTGAAGTTCATCCTAAGCGCGCGCTACAGCTGAGCCAGGAACAGCTGATTCCCGTGCTACAGCTGATCTGCACCTCCCCGCTCTGCTTCCTTGCTTCGCCGGTGCCTGGGTGCTCCGTGCTGCAGCAGCCGGTTCCAGGCCCCGAGCTGGCAGGCATGTCTTATTTTCGGGGTATGTCTTACATTTCTCAAATGCTTAAAATTGCTGCCCTGGCTTACTTTATGACTACGTCTTAAAAAGGGGGAAACACGGTAGTTGCCTTTGATACAGAATTTTGAATGTCAGAAAATGAACATGGAGATTTGGTGGGGGGCGGATGGAGAACATAATACTCTCCTTGGAAGGCATGGCCCTCTGGAACCATGAACAGGAGCACACCTTAGGAGATGAGGAGACCCTGCAGCATCTAGTATGCTCTCATATTAAGTGAGCCAGGGGCCATTGTGTAACCTACTCTCTTATCTGTTCTGTCCCCAGGATGTGCAGGTCCCCGTGTGCCCACTCTGCAGCATCCCGATCCCTGTCAAGCGGGGAGAGATGCCTGACATTGTGGTGGGAGCCCACATTGACCAGGACTGCAAATCGGACCCAGCTCAGCGAAAGCGCAAGGTAAGAGGCTGCATCTGTCCTCTCTGCTGCCTCTTGTGGGACACGTTGCTTTAAGTCCATCAGAATCAGATAGGTAAACATACAACAGTTGGATGTAACCTTAATTGTGTGTTTTTCTATGCAAATATAATTTCCTTATAAAATAATAATATTAAAATATATACACACACAAAATCTGATATGCACTGGATTGTGTGTCCCAGAGGACTCTGGGTTCCACAAGCAGGTGTGGGGCCATTATTCAGTGGTACAGTGTGTGTTTTCTTACCCAAAAAAAAGTACTTGTAATTTCCAGGTCAGGCTGGGAGAGACCCCTGTCCCAAACCCTGCAGAGTCTTTGCCAGTCAATCAGCTAGGATGGACCAATCATCTTGATATGACACAGCTTGCTATGTTCCTATGCAGTGTAGTCCACATGGTTAGGGGTCCTTTCAATGGCAGAGCTGTGAACAATGCACAGCTTGGGATTTCTGTGGGTCTTTATCTGGAGGGTATCTGAAGGGCCGAGATAACGGATGAGCTGTGCATCCAAATTGAGTCGCACTAGTGAGTTTAGTCTGGCTGCAGAGTTCAGACTGGCTACGAGCCAAATTGGGGCCAGCCAAGTTAGAAGAGCAAGCTTCAAAACAGGGGCGGGGGAAATGTGTGGCCCTCCAAATATTGTTGGACAGCAACTCCTATCAACCCCAGCCAACATGGCCCGTGGTCAAGAATGATGGGAGTTGTAGTCCAGCAGCATCTGGAGGCCCATTCTTGGGAATTACCATAATTCGGATGTAATTTCTCAATGGTTAGAGGCTTGCAGTTTGGCATTTCCTTGTCATTTGGGCAGTCCAGGGCCTCCATGCACACTGCCCAGGCTTGCGCCCCAGAGAGGTCACTTCGCAACGAGCAAAGGTCTCTTGTATGCATTTACAAAGCAGCTGTGTCCTGGGTGCCTTCCTTTCTCCCCCCCCCAACTGTCTTGAATCACAACTGTGTCCATCTGCCTAGATCTTTACCAACAAGTGTCAGAGGCCTGGCTGCAAGCAACGAGAGATGATGAAGGTTCTGTGTGACCAGTGTCACGGCAACTTCTGCCTCAAGCACCGACACCCACTGGATCATGATTGCGCTGGCCCTGGGCATTCCCTCTCCAAGGCAGGGTAAAGGCGGGACAGAGGGCTGGCCTGGGAAAAACGGTTGGCATGTGCCAGACGCGCCTGCAGCCATGCATTAATGCTGGCGTGTGCATTCTTCAGTAGACAGTGGTTTCCTCCCCATCCTTGGTTGTTCCAGCACACAAGTTGGGAACCTGTGGCCCTCCGGATGTTGATGGTCAACAGTTCACATTGTCCCTGAAAGGATAGTGCTGCGGTGGATTCTTGCTAGTCTCAGGGGCAGGGGGAATGGCTTGCTGCAATGGTGAGAGAGGTGCTCCTGTTACCAAGAGTTGGTTTTGCCATTTCAGGAGTGCCGCGATCGCCAGAGCTCAAAAACCTGCCAAAGCACCTACAAGCACTACACCCAGCAACGGAGCCACGAGAGCTGCTGCGGCTCTGCCAACCTCCAGCAGGTACAATAACCGCCCGAGTCTGCGTTGTCCCCTACCCTTTATTCTTATAGCAGCTAAGCCTACCGTACAGCTTCAGGAAGCATTGCACAGGCAACTCCCAATGGACGCAGGGGTTACATTCCAAGGCACTGTATGTTTCAGTGAAATCGCGCAAATTTGAAACACCATTTTAAAAACCTGCAAACACCTTGTTCCGCCCCTGCCCCCTTTTGTGACATTTTTGTGGTGTTTGGGGGTCACTTCTGGGTTCGGCGCAATACGCTGTTGCAGTCACGCACATGTTGGACACAACTATTGCCTGTAATAGTTTTGATCCCTGACACTTCCCTACCACTTAACGTTTGTCTCAAAAGGAAGTGGTTCAACCCAACCCATAGTCGTCTCATGGCCCTCCAAGCAATTTTTGTCTGCATGTGACAGCCCAGAGCACCAATTTTGACAGTGAAAAGGGGAGGGGGGTAAAATAGACGTAGTGCTCAGGTGGGCGAAGAGATTTAAACCCCTCTGCCTAATGAGGATGCAAATCACCCACCCAGCAGTTAAGCCACCTGCCATCTTCATGAATAGGCTGGTGGGGCTGGGTGTGTGCCTGTATAGGTGTGTGAAAGTGTGGGGTGACCACACCCATGGCACCCACAGCCCCCAAGGGTTGACCAAGGGTCCTTGGTCCTTGGACAAAAAGAAGTTAGCCAGCCCTGGTCGAAAGACTGTCCAGCAATGTCCTTGAACCCAATGAGCCCCACCATCGCTGTGCATGTTCCAAACCCAGATCCCAGTTTAGCCTTCTCTTCCTGCTTTAAATTATACCTTGGTGGATCATCCCTGGGGATTTTCTCTCTCCATCCTCATGCCTCACAAGTAGTTGACATCTCTTCTTTTTTTGCACACAGAGCCAGTGAGATGGCAAGAGCACCTCCTCCGCCACAAAGCATATCTCCTCCGGTGGTTGCCCTGCAGAATGGATTGGTAAGTCCTGGCCAACAAACTGGGCATTTACACCATTAAACACAGGCTGTTGCCTTTCCCATTGCACATATGCCACTCTCCAGGTAAATGGCTGCAAAGTGGATATATGTTGTTAGGATCACATTCCAGAATATACTGGGTGCAGTACATGAGAGAAAACAAATGGCTTGCAAAACTGCTTGCAGTCTTAGCAGGAAAAAAATGAAACTAAGACGGAAATACAAAGTTGTGTATTTCGTGATTTAAGAAAGTAATCTGAAAACAGTTTTAAGGCTGCAATCCTAGACCTTCTGAGAATAATCCTCATTTAAATTGATAGTGCTTACTTCTGATATAAATACAGCATTGTCAGTTACACAAATGGGTTTTCCCCCTGAATATAAATCTAGAAATATTAGAAATCAAATAGGTTTAAAAGGACCCAAATGCAGGGTGGGGTGGAACTGTCAGGCAGAAACAGGGGAAATGCATTTTAAGAAGTTATTATTTGTAAAGAAACAACAAACTATGAATATTTGCAGAAAAAAACATTCTAGTGTTAAAAAGAAGCCAGAGAAAAAGGATGGTGGTAGTTGGGACAAGAAATCCTGGGTCTAACAAGGAGAAGAGTCGTGTATAAGTGTTCAGAATGGAATCCAGTGGGGAACCAAGGACAGATCAGGAGGAGAGGCAAATAAGTAAGAGCTTCAAAAGTGAGAACGAAAATCTTAAGCCGAGTTACAAATGAAACTAAGGAGCCAGGAAACAGAGAGAGAATAATGTATTATCTTGTGGGTTCCTTCACTTGTAAGTCTCGTCTCAGCGTACAAGTGGACATATCGCTTCATGTCCTTCGTTTAATATGCATCTGTGAATGGTCGCTGTGGTGGGACAGGGTGGGCTGGGTCCAGGTTTTTCCACTGTGGGACTCTGCTAACTGGATGAATCCAAGGTCAGAAGTGGGGGAGGTGATTTTCTGCAGTTCTTCCTTTCCCCTAGGCCTCGAGAAAGTCTGCTCCAGGGGGTTGGGAAGACAGTATTGGGGACTGCAGGGGAAAGGGGAAGCTGGTGAAAATTCCTTTTCCCCATCCAAACTCCCTCTAGTGAAAACCTCCACTTAGTGGGGTAGAAGAGCTGAAAGAAAATCCACACCTTCCAACCAATGTATCCCTTTGTTTTGATAGCACATGGGTAAAGGTAAAGGGGACCCCTGAACATTAGGTCCAGTCGTGACCAACTCTGGGGTTGCGGCGCTCATCTCGCATTATTGGCCAAGGGAGCCGGCGTACAGCTTCCAGGTCATGTGGCCAGCATGACAAAGCTGCTTCTGGCGAACCAGAGCAGCGCACGGAAACGCCGTTTACCTTCCCGCTATAGTGGTACCTATTTATCTACTTGCACTTTGACGTGCTTTCGAACTGCTAGGTTGGCAGGAGCTGGAACCAAGCAATGGGCGCTCACCCCGTCACGGGGATTCAAACTGCCGACCTTCCGATCAGCAAGCCCTAGGCTCAGTGGTGTAGACCACATCACCACCCGATCTACATGGGTAGATGAGTCTAAAAAGTTTGGAGCACAAATTTTCATGGCCCTCCAGCGGCTGTGGTGGCTCATTTACCAGAAGTAATGTTTTTACATTTAACGATTTCTGTTTGGGCAGCATAGGTTGACCAACTTAGTTTATTGGGGTGGGGGTGGCTTTTTGTGTGAGTTTAGCATGCATTTTTATGGAAGATTCTTAATTTTTCTGCTATTTCAGTATTTACTCCATTCTTTTGGGATCGCTACAGGATTGTATTTTAATATTTTGTTGGAAGCCGCCCAGAGTGGCTGGGGAAACCCAGCCAGATGGGTGGGGTATAAATAATAAATTATTATTATTATTATTATTATTATTATTATTATTATTATTTTAGTGTTAACTCTCGAAGTGTATACTCGATTCTCACCAAACTGCCTCCTAGGGCACAATATACACCAAGAGGCTTAGTTTGGTCTTGGCATATGCTTTGCCCTGTACCTATAAGCTGCAAGTTGCTGAGGCTGTTAGCCTCCTCCATGGCAGGCTGAATCTGCTTTTGTGTTTCAGAGTGAGGAGGAAGCGCTGCAGCGAGCCTTGGAGATGTCCCTAGCAGAGGCAGTGCCCACCCAACCACAACCCCTCAGGTACAGCACGGTTGCGCCAGCCCTGCAGAGATCAGCTGGCTTCAAGATCTTACTGGCGCCACTGTGCCAGGCTGCCTGCTTGGAATCTGCATATATGGGAGTCTCTCTGGCAGAGAATGGAGGGGGGAAAGGCTGTGTTAACATTCATGTGCCCAGAGTTGACATCAATTCCAGTCCTCTGAGTGTAAGGAGAGCCTGCTGGATCAGGCCAATGGCCCATCTAGTCCAGCAGATGCCAGTGGGAAACTGGCAAGCAGGACCCGGGCTTGAGAGCATTCTCTCCTCCTGTGGTTTCCAGTAAGTGGTATTGAGAAGCATTACTGCCTGCAATTGTGGAGGCAGAGCATAGACGTCTGTGCTGCTTAGGCCCTCAAAGCCTCAAATGGGGATCTAGATGTGGTGAGATCACCATGTGCACACCAACATACTGACCTCTGCTTGGAGGTTTTACTATTTAAATGGAATGCAAGTTCTTGTTGAAATAAATCACTCCCCTATCTCGGGAGGAATGTGCCAGGAAGTTGCTGGGGGTACAGATTCTTAATTGTGCGGCATGTCTGACTCATCCAATCCTGTGTCTCAAACAGCACCCAGGAAGAGGAAGACCTTGCACTGGCTCGGGCCCTGTCAGCCAGCGAGGAGGAATACCGGCGGCGGCAGCAGCAGCAACAGGTGAGCAAGATGAGGCGATTCCCACAAAGTCTCTTCTGATCCTCCTCCTGCACATAGACACTGCCAATCTACCGAGGCTTCCTTGTGTGTAAAAGAGGACAATCTCATCAAGGAAGTCCAAAGCCAAACCAACCAACTAGAGCCCAAATCAGATCAGCTGCCTTTAGGGTCTTTTCCTATCAGCTTTTATTGTATATAGAATTCTGGAGGCCGGATGCTCCTAGGTTTGGTAAATGCTTTTAGTTGCAGGGAGGAGTAGGTTAACTAACTACAGTGGTACCTCTGGTTAAGAACTTAATTCGTTCCGGAGGTCCGTTCTTAACCTGAAATTGTTCTTAACCTGAAGCACCACTTTAGCTAATGGGGTTTCCTGCTGCCACCGCCATGCCGCTGGAGCACGATTTCTGTTCTCATCCTGAAGCAAAGTTCTTAACCCAAGGTACTATTTCTGGGTTAGCAGAGTCTGTAACCTGAAGCATTTGTAACTTGAATGCCACTTTCCCACAAAACGGTGCCCAAAGCGGTTCACAACGTATCAAGTGAACAATTAAGTATAACCATTTAAAATATATATATACTGTATTAGAAATAATATCCTCAATATCTATAGAAGTGTGGCTTATTTGTATTGTTTTAGACAACATGAGTTCACAGCTTAAAACAAAACAGAGAATAATGCCCAGCACCATCATTTTATATATAATCATAGAATGTAAAACAGTGTGCTTTGTGCATGTGGGGTGGTGTAAGATTCTTCTGGTAGAAAATGGCCATTTTGGTCTTGTTGGGCAGGGAGGGAAGGATGTGTTGCCCTCCCCGGCTGTTCTTACCCTCAGCATATTTGTGTCCTCCTAGGCTCGAAGCACAAAGCCCTCCAACTGCTGTCTGTCCTGAGCACAATGAGATGCTATCAGCACGTGGATCGTGCCTGGTCACCATGGTTCTTCTCTCCCCACCTGGGTTACCTCCTTCTGCTGCTCCCTCAGGACTACTAACAATGAACCAAAGGCTGAATTCCCTGCCTGGTCCTCATAGTCCTCATGGTCGCCGCCGCCGTCCCCTCTCTCTGTCTCTCTCTCATTGCTACACAGCTGTTGTCACCTTGCACTGAGACCATCAGACACCTTCTGGGGTAGCTGGCATAGGCCCACTGGATGGAGCAAGTGGTAGTCCTGGGGTAGGGTTCCCAGTCTTTCCACCAGAGCCATGGCTGGCATAGGCCACAGCAGGGGAAAGGGGGAGTGGAGTGGCTGGCAGCATTGGCATCAGTCGGGTTAAACCTCAAACGGTCAGCTGTGTAGGGGAAGGTCCTACAGCTGTGGGGAGTTTGAAAGAGAGGCCCCCCCACTCTCTTAGCCTGCGGCAGTCCCAAAGTTGGTCAGTAGGTGGTGCTAAATGCTTTGTAGAGAGCTTTCTTCCCACCTTATTCTTGGTGCTGCTGGGCTTCCTCTTGCTACTTATCTGTTTAGGGGAAGCTGTGGGTGGGGAGATGTCTTTCTAAAGCTGCTCTTGCACAGTTTCTCTGTCAAATACTGGCGCTGCTGCTGCGTCAGAAGCAACAGCAGGGACATTCAAATCATGGGAAGCACAATGCAACGCCCAAGTCCTCCAGGAAGAGGCAGGATTTGTGATAGTCACAGCGAGCAAAGGAGGAGATCTCTGGGGCCTGTTCCAGGTAATCCCTTTCCCTGCTGAAAAGGCATGTCAGGATTCTCCCCTTCTCTGTGTTTCCTGACTAAGGCTCTTTCTGCCAGCACCCTTCTCCGAATGTCTGCCAAAGATCAGCCTTGACCAACCGATCGTCCACCGGCTGCCCTATAATGCTAGGGAAGGGAGATCTCCACTTCCAGTAGACGGCCAGCTTCTCTTAGACTGCATGTTGGCCAAGCTGGCTCGCCCCAAGCTGCACCCCTACCTCAGTAGGGTTGCCAGACTCAATAGAGGACAGGACTTCTGTGCCTTTAATTGCCCTGCTCTCTTTTGAGTCTGGAAACCTTAAAGAGAAACCAGCAGACCCTTTGCTTGGAAATTAAACAAAGGGTCTGCTGGTTTGGTTTCTCTTTAAGGTTTCCAGACTCAAAAGAGAGCAGGGCAATTAAAGGCACAGAAGTCCTGTCCTCTATTGAGTCTGGCAACCCTATACCTCAATGACCACATGGATGTCTTCTGTCTGATGCATGCTTTGTTCAGGCACTGTCTTCTACCAGATGTATAAAGAAAATGTTTGTTTTTTACAGCCTTGGGCTTCAGCTGTATGCTGTGCAGCAATTATTAAAGTCCCTCCCTCTGCAGGGGCCACATCATCATCCAGCAGTCTGTGCCTTTGCTATATCACCTCCAGTGTTGTGGGAGGAAAGATGCAAAGGCAGGGCATTGTGGGAAAGCTGGTGGGAGCCAATAAACTCACAGATAGAACCAGCTTGTCCTTTGCTTTCATGTTCTTTGTTTTTCTGGAGAGCACACAACACATTCATCCTTTCCAGATGGTTGGAGTGGGTGGGTGGGAAGGAAGGAATTGTTTGGATTTCTCTAAGAAAATGCTCAGCATTTGGGAGTGGGAATAGCAATTCTAGTAGTATACTGTCCCCCTGTGGCTGCTCAGAAGTAGCATGGCAAAGCGTGTAGACTAGTCCAGGGGGATTAACTTCATGCCTGGCAATTTTTAAGTCATGGTTGATGGTAACAACATTTTCTAGTTGTTTGTTTTTTAATCAAGTTTCCATTTTGAAATGCATACACTTCCAGAACAAGCATGAACATTATCCGGTTGCCAAAAGAAATAAAATCAATTGATTTGCAGTGAAAGAGAGCCTTTATGCAACCTAAAAGCCTAGTTCAAATCCTTTGGTCATGCAAGCCAATATTATATGCTGCAAGACCAGACTTGCTCTCTTTTTCTTCTTCTCTCTATACACATGCATGGATACTAAGGAAGATGTTTTGCTTAAAGGCTGATGCACGCTGATCTGAAAGTAAAATTTTAGAATTGAACAAAAGGGCATGGATAGGATCGGGATGCAAGGGCCTTCTAAAATTTCATAAGCAAGGGCTCATAGTGGGCAAAATGAGGTTCATTCAGGACTTGGGCAATAGCTCCCAATGCTCTTTCAGTGGTAGAGTTGTATATGTTCATAACTTGAAACTCAACACATTGCATAGCTCAGATAGTTGGATAGCATGCAGTTGGAAAATGGCATCTCTTGGCTCCTCGTGTCTTGGATAACCCTGGATCCAGTAGGAAGCCCACAATCATAAATGTAATATTTTATTTTTATATTTGTTTTCTACATAGAAGTGCACCTGAAGTATCAGGTGGCAGCTGTGTTAGGTTTTCTTTCTTACGTAGCTCTGTGGGTATGATTAACTCAGTGAAACACTTCAACAGAAATTCTCTGCAATGAGGCTCCCTTCCTGTGCCTCCAAAAATCAGCTCTGGAGGTGGTCAGGAGAACCCCCAGAACAGTGGGGGAGGGGGGTCGTTCCAACTGGCAAGGGGATATGCTTGCACAGACAACATTTTAAATAGTGCAGTGTTGAATTTGGCCCATTGTGTTTGGTACAACTTGGGTGTAAGCTTTGAACATTTTAGTTTTTTATTTTGAATTCAAGTTTTTTGTTTAAAAGTTATTTTAGCCTGTGTGTGTGTGCAAACATTGAATTTAAATACAGTCATACCTCGGTTTAAGTACGCTTCGGTTTGAGTATTTTCAGTTTAAGTACTCCGCGGACCCGTCTGGAACGGATTAATACACTTTCCATTACTTTCAATGGGAAAGTTCACTTCAGGTTAAGTACACTTCAGGTTAAGTACAGACTTCCGGAACCAATTGTGTATTTAAACCGAGGTACCACTGTAAAGCTTTTCAATATTTTTAATTGCCAGGAATGGGGAATGATTAAACAAAAAGCTTTTTGATATTTTACAGCAACTATAATAGCGTAGCAATGTTATCTGAGGATGGAGCAGGTGGATGCAGGGATATGGTCCCAGCAGCTGTCATTTGCAGCATAGTTAGGGCATCTGCCTAGAGAATGGAAAATGACCTTGAGCTAAAACAAGCCTTCAGGACGTGGCTGAATCCAGCCCACCTGCCATCCAAGGCAAACCTTCACATGACAGAAATCTGTATTTCCTGCCTTCCTGAGATGGGAGAAATGGAAGGCTGCAGAACACTTGGGAAGCAGCCGTAGGCAGTTGATGGGCTGTGTTTGGCTTGCTGCATCATAAATGGTGCAGGTTTGGCCTAAAACGTTGAGAGGTGTCCGATTCGTACACTAACGTTGGGTGCATGTGTATGATCAGTGCTGTATATAAAGGAACACTAAGTGCATATTTGCAGTCAGGTGAATTTGGGCACTTGATGCAGCACTTCCTAATGCTGCCAGATACACTTGCACCACTGTTTATGCATCACATTATCTACAAAGCCCCCTCACTGTATGAAGTGGGGGACGACCCCTGTGCATCCAATAGCCTATCTGACTTCCCTTATAGCTCTGTGCCATAGGTAGATAACCTGTAGCTCTCCATATGTTCTTTTTTTCTGAAGTTTTCCAAAATTTCACACATGCATTTCAACACATCATAAAACCATTTCCCCCCCCCCCCAAACTTCTTACTCCCTTTCCATGGTGTTTCTGTTTCTCTCCCTCTGCTGCACTGTCTTCTGTCTCTTAAACCTTAACAAAACTACTATAATCTTTAATCCCTTCTGTTGCTCATGGTTCAAATCCTGCTCTTGTGTTCATCCTGTAATAATAGTTAGCCCTCCATATGTTCTTGACTACAGTTCCCATCATCCCTGACCGTTGTCTTCCCTGGCTCTGCCTGCTGGGACATCCAGCTCTCGGTACATTACTGCAGTACTTGTGAATGGAACATGCAGGAATTCTGTGACTGAAAGCAGGGCCTCTCCTGGACTTACTGGACCAAGTCATAGGATGTTGGTGGCAACAGCAGCAGCAACCATTGTGAAAAATTGCTACTTAAACCAACAGGAAGGGCAGAGATCTTCTCAAACGTAGGGACTTTCAAGTTAGTTGCAAAATTGTTCTAATTTCCTAGGCCAACAACTGTCCCGGATTACTTAAATAGAGGCAAAAGGTGATAAGCCTATAAACACACACAGGTTTCTCAACATCACAAGGTGAGAATTAAAGATCAAGGGAAAACAGGGTCATCTCTGATTACTGTAACACTGAACATTTTAAATCTGATGCTCAATTTAATGGGCAATAATTTGATTTCTGTTGTGCCAGAAACAACAGCCACTAATCTTTATTCTAAATATTGAGACCAATAAATCAGTTATCAGTGGCAATCTCTTGCTGTGAAAAGAAAGGAAAGGGGGGCCTTCAACTCACTTTAGAGAAAATTATTGGCTGCCCACTCTCCACCTTAGAACAAATCTATACCACCAGGTGCCATAGAAAAGCACTAGACATATCAAGAGATCCAACGCACCCGGGTCACCATTTGTTTCAGCTCCTGCCATCAGGACGGAGATATAGAACTATGCAGGCAAGAACGAGCCGCCTCAGGAACAGTTTCTTCTCTAGAGCGATTTTGGCCTTAAATGGAAAGCCTGGACTTTGAAGTCATCTTATTTTACTTGTTATTTGTATTATATTTACTGTTTTTAATTAGGTTTTGTAATTTTGGATTATGCGGAATGCTTTATCTGAGTGGATGTAGCCACCGAGTAATTTCATTGTTCCCGCAAGGGGACAATGACAATAAAGATATCTTTTAAGTCATCTTTTTTTTTTAAAGTCATAAGTGGTTTATTGCATTTGTGGTAGGAAAGTTCATTGCACTTTGCAATAGATCAATTAACTTCAGAGGCACTGCTGCACTTGTTCTTTTCTAAACAACAAAAAACCACAGTCTGATACTTCAAGAAATCCAACCCTGTTGCATCCTAATTACTTTTTGTGCTGTGATGTTCCGTCAAGCTGAAATGCTCTTGGTCTATTGATTTCTGGAGGTGACCTTCAGTTTCTGAAAGTGAGGTTCTACTTTTGTTAATGCCCCCCTCAGCAGCCAGCAATGCTGCAACAAAGTGTCAATGTACTCCTCACAACAGAAATAAAAATTTCTCCCCCTTTCTTGCACACTGCTCTTAATGCCATGCTTTACAATGGCTACATTCCTGGACGCCCTACGGGAGAGAGTTTGGTAACTCCAATTGTTTTATTTAAAAAAATTCACATTTTAAACCCACTTAAATCATAGCAACGCCATGACTACTAGAATTAAATAGGTGTCGCTTCTGCTTCTCAAATGGTAAGCACATTCATGCATGAATAAGTTGTATTTTGTTGAAGAAAGGAATAATGTGAATAATAATAATAATAATAATAATAAATGAGCCAAGCATCTGAATCATGTGCATGCCCAGCCTGCAGTCCCTTATCTTTCTGTATGAAGAACGAAAGGATCCTGTCTTTCTTTGGCGATCACTCGTGCCGAGTAAGATTGTCTTCCATAAACACAGTTTTAACAATGGGTCCGTAAGTGACCTTTGGAGGCCAATTCTGGATCCACACATCCTTCCACAGTGGGGACATTGGTTCCCAGGCAGGAGTTGATCACGGTGTGGATTTGCCAAGCGTGCCTTCCTCTTAGCACGTTTCTCCCTGTCGTCCTGAGATCGAGAGTATAACCAGCATGAGTCCTGTTGGGCTCCAAGGTGCCCCTTTCCGTCCAAGATGCTGATGCCAGGCCTATTTGCTGCTCCCCCATCTGCCACTCTTGGGATGATGGTCATCCTCCCTCCCCTCAAGCTTCAGGGCATTGTACTCTGGCCCCACAGCCGGCCCTATCTGCAACACTGATGTTTTTTGGGACACAGTGGGACTTATTCCGAGTAAACATGCGTGGGTTTGCACTCTATCAGGGTGCGGAATGGGTCAGAACGCGTCCAACGTGGGGCCTGCAACCGAGGAGAGGGCTCTATTGCTGCCGTCGTAGGGCGTCCAGGTCGGCGCATGACGCTCCAAGGCAGCCGCAGCCGCAGCTCCCAATTAAGCCTGCAGATAACAAAAACACGAGTGCGCGCGCGCACTCTGGGGCAGAAGCCTTCTTCCCGCCCCGTCGGGCCACCGACTGCAATAACACAGAGAGAGGGATCGAGCGATGTACGGAACAGTTCAGCGTCGGGGGATGAAGTCGGGAGAGCTCTTTCGGCAACCCAAATACTGTAATTCGGTTTTCCCCAGCACAGGGCGCGCCTCCGTCCAAGTCAGGCGCACCTTCATTCATTCATGAAAGAGGCCGTTGTTGCCTTCAGAAGCACAGTATTCAAAATATACCGGCTGTGAACTTGGATTATTTCAATAAAGGTTTAATATGAGGGAAATAACACGGATCCCACCCGAAGGGTCTCGCCCCTCCGGGTGTGAGTTGGAGGCAGTCTTCGCATGAAAGGGAGGCGCGCACACTGAGCTTATGCTCAGGAGTTCTGTGCCCCTTGGAACGATGTTTCCATTAATTGGAATAGGAAACAGGAAAGCCACACTAACAGCCCGTGCCTTCTACTTAGATGAAAACCCTCGAGAATTCAATGGGCCAGGTGGGAATTGTTGCGTAAGATTATACATCGACTCTCCTTTTGGCGGGGGGAGAGGTCGACCTGGATAACTCTCCTGGGCATAGCTGCCAAGTTATCCCTTTTTTTAAGGGAAATTCCCTTATGCCGAATAGGCTTCCTCGTGAGAAAAGGGAAAACTTGGCAGCTATGCTCCTGGGTGTTCGTCCATGACTGTCCTACCGATGGTTAATGATGACAAACACACTCTGCATATGTTTGGTGTTTGGAGGCCCTTTTCTTCATTGTTGCTGTACAGTTTTCAGGGCTGGGCCAGTTTGGAAATTTGAAAATTAACTGCTTATGCCTTTCCTCGCGTTGCCTCCTTTCTCTTGACCCGCAGGCGCCCAACTTGGGGGGGGGGGTCCTATCTGTCCTGGTGGATTCTTGTCGTTATCCGTGTGGAGAGCAGACGAGGGCGCCGGGAGAGGAACGAGCCGCCCCGTCGGAGAGAAGCAGCAGGGACAGCAGGGTGGGGCAATAGGAGCTGCCCAGCAAGCAGCAAAAGGGGACGCGGGGCTTGGAGGGACGCAGTCCTTGGCTCCCCCCACCCGCAGCCACCTCCGTCTCCTCCTCCTCCTGTCGGGGCAGGGCGGGGACTCGGAGCCCCGCTGGCCGGGCAGAGCGCGCGGAGCTGCTGCGGGGCGCACGGCGAGGGCTCCAGCCGCCCCATGGCCCCGCTGCTGTTGGCGCTGGCCGCTGCCTCCCTCGCTTGGCCGTGCGCGGCCGCCCCGTCGGGGAACCGCTTCTCCGAGGCGCGGGTGGCGCGCTGGGCGGCGGCGGCGCTTCGGCACGTGGCGGCGGCGCAGTGTCCCGAGCGCGGTGGGCTCTTGCCGCGGCCGCAGTGCCAGCGCCTGGCGCGCCTTTCCCAGGGGCCTGGCCCCGCCGTCTATGTCTCCGAGCCCGCCCGCCCGGGCCACAAGGTGCGGGCGCTGCTGCCCGACGGCTGGGGAGACAGGCCCGGCGCTCCGCCCTTCGTGGCCGGCCGAAACCAGAGCGGCAGCCTGCTGCGCCCCACCGGCGCGCCCTCCGCGCAAGACGCCATCCTCGTGCTGGACCCCACCCCGGGCGCCAACTTCGGCCACCCGCTCCTGCTCTTCTATGTCGACTTCAACGTCAGCCCGCGCCGATGCCGGAGCCGCGACAGCATCTACGTGGGTGAGTGAATGCCGCATCCTCAGGCCACGCGCGCCCCGTGGGCGACCACTCCCAGCAGAGAACATCTTGGCTTGCGCCTATCCCACCCCAGGCTTCCTATTTCCTCCCGTTCCATGGTGCCAGACCCAGATCAGATCTGGCATTTGTGCTCAAATCTGCATTTCAACCCTAAACTACAAGGAGCAATCCTATAGAGGAGACTGATCCTAAGCATATGCAGAATGCCTTTCCTTCATCGCTGTGTAACCGCCCCCAGCATCTGCTCTGCTCTGTAAAGGCGTCCACATCAGATGACCCGGCATAAAATAAGGTGGTTTAAAAGAAACGTCGTACAGCGGTTAGATATGAGATCCAGTCATATCTGAGGCCCAGTGCCCCTCTGGTTTGCAAAATAGGCACTTGCCCCTTCCCTTCCCCAAGATTCAGTATCTCAACTGCTGCACCCTGTGACCTGCCTTATCCTCGGGATATTCTTTTCTCACGAAAAGTACTGGCTGGTTTATGCACTTTAATCACCCTCCTGGTGTTGGATCACCTCTTCAGATATTTTGTAGCTTCTTTTTCAGCATCGCTTCGGGCAGAGTGCCCTTTGCCCCAGTAGTGTATCTTAAAAGACAGGGAAGAGAATGTTGGGGCGGGAGATTAAACTGTCCGATAAAGTTTCCACTGAGGATGGGCTAATGGAATTAATTAAAAGCAGTTTTTATATTTGTTTGTTTGTTTGTTTGATTAAAAGCATTTATAGACTGCTTAATATTAAAAAAACCTCTAAACAGTGTACAGAAATCCACAAAAAAGAAAATTAGACAGTATCCTAAAAACAGATAGAACATTTTAAAAAAATAACCCAGGAAAACAGTTATTATAGAATCAGGAATTAAGGAAAAGCTTGAACCAAAATATACGTCTTTTCAAGAAAATCAACTGGTGGATGATAGTTCAGGTATGGCAGAGGGAGAGACATTCCACAGTGTAGGAACAATGTTTGGGGTTGCAAGATGATGTCCTACTGGATAAGATTTGAAGGGTGATTGATCTTGTAACTTCTCAGTTGCTCAAGGGATCTAGTTGCCTGCTCTTCAGTAATCCTGGCTCTTCCTCTTTGCCAGACACTGATTTCCATGGTAGGAGTTAAGCAGGGTTTGGTGTGAGATGTGAGGAGCACCTGCTTACAAAGGACTGGTCTTTGGGTTCCCTCTGATCCTATGAGCCAGTGAGATCTGGAAGGAAGGCTGTCTGGCTTCTCCAGCATCCTCCTTTCACATATGCTCCTGTTCTCATCTCCTCTGCCTTCCACACACATGCTTTTATAAGTGCAATTGGCAAGTGCAGTTGAGACTGTCAGGAGACTCTCACAGTCTCTCCTTTCCATCAGTGAGTTGTGTGTGACGCTGTCCCTAGCTCAGTGTGTTTGTGTCAGTCCTGTCTGCAGTGGCATCCTGAGACCAGTCTGCAGGGGTTACTCGGAGAATTTGAGATAGCCAAGAGAGAGGATCTACTGCTGGAGGGGCATCTCCAGTTCCCTCCTGATCCTGGGAATGGCTGGGGAAAAATCCATCCCTACAGCCGTGATGGGCTCTCTGGGCTCTAGTAAGCTTCTGTAATCTCAAGGCAGAGGTGGCATGAGAGGAAGAGTCTGGCACAGGAAAGCGTTAGAAGGTGCTGCAGTGCAAAGGATGACAGGTGGGAGGCTCACCTGGGTGGAATCTCTCTCGGCATGACTGTCATTGATGGGCTAATACTCTGGGTGTCTTTCAGGGCTTAGTTTGAATCAGAGTTTAGCCCTTTGAACAGAGGAATCCCAGAATCTGTGATATATAAGATATGTGGCGGGCAGAAATCAGCCAAATACTTGTGCTAGTGCAATAGGATTCCCTCCCCCCTGTGCAATCCCCAAATCTGATCCAGAGGGTTGAGGGAACCCCCAGAACAGATTTAGGGGCTGTGCAAAGGGGAGGAGAGGGAGAAAGCCTCTCCTTCTGCAAGGATAATCCCTTGCTCTTCGGCGCTGAATACAACTCAATGAGTTTATCTGAGCCCGGGGAGCATTTCCTTCACATCAGTCTTTCTTGCTGATGTTGAAAAGTAGGATTGTTGCTCTAATCCTAAACCATCTCACCTGGGAGTAAAGGTAAAGGGACCCCTGGCCATTAGGTCCAGTCGCGGGCAACTCTGGGGTTGCAGCGCTCATCTCGCGTTATTGGCCGAGGGAGCCGGCGTATAGCTTCCAGGTCATGTGGCCAGCATGACAAAGCTGCTTCTGGCGAACCAGAGCAGCACACAGACACTCTGTTTACCTTCCCGCCAGAGCGGTTCCTATTTATCTACTTGCACTTTGACATGCTTTTGAACTGCTAGGTTGGCAGGAGCAGGGACCGAGCAATGGGAGCTCACCCCGTCGCGGGGATTTGAACCGCCGACCTTCTGATCGGCAAGCCCTAGGCTCTGTGGCTCCATTGAATTCAATAGGATTTGCTTCTGAGTAGACAAAGTAGTGTTAGTTAGATATGCTTAGTTAATTAATTGATTTGTTCTATGTAAATGGGGAAATAAAAAAAATTCTAAAAGGGGAAAAGCATCCTTAAAAAGAAATATGTTTATGAGCATTTCTGCATATTGCAAGTCCCATATTAGAAGAGCTTTTCAAGCATGTGGCTGAGACAACAGAGGAGGAATGCATCTTCTTTATTTTAAAAATAATTAACCTTCATTATTTTAAAATGATTAACTTTTTTTAAAAAAGTGTGATTAATCATGGAGTCCTTTTTTAGCCTATCAAAAATATGTTTTAATCCATCAGCCTGGTGAATTAATTGGCCAAGCATTGCAGCCTAACTGGCAACCAACTCCTTTCCTATCCTCTCCATTTTTTGGAGGGAGTTTTATATTCCATACTTTACACCTCTAGGAGGAAATCCTCTTTTATTCTGCTTGGGGAGACAAGAGTCTGACTTGGTTCTGCACATTTTACAGTAGAGACGTAGTATGCACAGGCGATTATGGCTTGTTGCTGTTTTTGTGTTTTTTTCTTTTAAAAAACATTTTTACTGAAGTTTTAAATAATACATACAAACAAGAATGCAAAAAATATTGTGAACCCCCAGCAAACAGGAGGCAAATGGTCATAAACAGTATATAATAAGACAAAATAAAGAAAAACAAGATATATATTTTCTCTGGTCTTTCCACAGAGTTGAGGGTGTTGCACATGCTCTATAAACTGCTCATAGATCACAACTGAAGCAAAGATTTTTTTCCACCATCTGTTCCACAGAATCTAATAATCTGTTGGCACCTTTTTGAACTCTGCTTGTCCCACGGAGAAATTAAGAAAATTAAACCATGCACTAAAATAAAATTTTGTGTGTGTGTGTGTGTGTGTGAAATATCTATTATTCTGTGTCCAGGGCAGCTGTCTTCCAGCTCCATCTGGTATGCCAGCTGAGACCCTGCCTACCTGTGCTCTGTCTAGCCAGAGTGGTACATGCTCTGGTTATCTCCCACTTGGACTACAGCAATGCGCTCTGCATGGGGCTACCCTTGAAGGTGACCCAGAAACTACAACTAATCCAGAATGCGGCTGCCAGATTGATGACTGGGAGCAGCCACCGGGCCACATAACACTGGTCCTGAAAGACCTACATTGGCTCCCAGTACATTTCTGAGCACAATTCAAAGTGTTGATGCTGACCTTTAAAGCCCTAAATGGCCTCAACCATGTATACCTAAAGGAGCGTCTCCACCCCAGTCGCCCAGCCCAGACACTGGGGTCCAGCTCTGAGGGCCTTCTGGCGGTTCCCTCATTGCAAAAAGTGAAACTAAAGGCAGAGGGCCTTCTCAGTAGTTACGCCCGCCCTGTGGAACGATGTCAAGGAAATAAACAACAATCTGACTTTTAGAAGACACCTGAAGGCAGCCCTGTATAGGGAATTTTCTCAGCAGGTTGTATTCCGGACATGTTTGTTCTTTTCCTTCAGGTGGCTACGAATGCTTGATTCCAGCCCAGAGGAGCCGCTGTGAAAACCAGCTGAAGCGCCGACCGGGCCGTGGCAAAGGAAGGAGCCAGCGGTCTGTGGGACGCATCCGCCGCGAGGAGCCCCCTGTTGGTCTCTGTGAGATCCATTTTCTGCCCATGGTAGTGGGGGCACAGGACCCCAAACACTTGCAAAGGTTGAACTGCGTGGGTAAGTACCAGGATTGGATGGGCAGTGGGGGGCGGGGTTACAGGATCAGGATTGTAAACCACAAAGGAGACTCCCCCACTTTCAGAATTTAGGAAGTCCAAAGGTTGGTACGTGAGCAGTGGAGGAAGAAGGGATGCAGCAGGTAGATGACACAGTCTGACACAGTGGTTAGATTTCCGGGTTAGGACCTGGGAGACCGAGGTTCAAATCCCCACTCAGCCTTGCAGCTCATAGGGTGATCTTGGGCCAGTCACTGCCTGTCAGCCTAACCTACCTGGTTGTGAAGACAAAATGGGAAGGGAAGAACAATGTGCACCATCTATCTATCTATCTATCTATCTATCTATCTCTCTCTCTCTCTCTCTCTCTCTCTCTCTCTCTCTCTCTCTCTCTCTCTCTCTCTATCTATCTATCTATCTATCTATCTATCTATCATCTATCATCTATCATCTATCATCTATCATCTATCATCTATCTATCTATCTATCATCTATCTATCTATCTATCTATCTATCTATCTATCTATCTAATCTATCTACGAAGTTTAAGTTTCTGTGCTCCATGGGCCTGAGATTCTCTCCCCTCCTGCCGTCCTGCTACACTTCCTTTTCTTTCCCAGATCTCCGTGGATACAGCCCCTGCCCAGAGCCCCTGCCCCTTGCGAGCTCCAGCTCCACAGCCGCTTACTGCGAACTCAACAAGAACACGCGGCGATGCCACCGGCAGCAGCTTCCGCTGTACAAGTCTTGCCGCATGTACCAGACATGTGACCACGCTGTGCTGATTGTAGGTGAGAAGTGGTGCCTGGGGGCTGTGAGGAGCTGCTGGTTCTGGGAATCTGAAGCCATCAGCAGTGTGAGGTGAACTTTTTCCTAGGGTAACAGTTAGGGCCAGAGGCAGCAGCTTGTGAGGGCGATTGCGGGAGGGGGCGACATTGTGTGTGAGAGAGCATCGCGCCTCCCTCCCTAAACTGGCAGAAGCTTCCTGGGCTTTGGGAAGGAGGCGCCAGGCTTTAATAATCAAATTTAGCAGGGACATTTAGGGGACTAGCATAGTCCCCCTGTCCACTGACCGCACACCACTGCAAGCCATTGCATTTGGCCAGCGGATGGATGAGGGTGAATCTGACTGGAGGCTCAGCCTTGTGCTGAGTCAGCCCATTGGTCCACTTAGCTGAGTATTGGCCACTCTGATTGGCAGCGGCTCTCCAGGCTTCAGGCAGCGGACATGCCCAACCCTACCTGGGGACGCCAGGGATTGAACCCGGGTCTTTCTGTGTGCAAGTACAGTCATACCTCGGTTTAAGTTTGCTTCTGTTTGAGTACTTTTAGTTTAAGTACTCTGCGGACCCATCTGGAACGGACTAATCCACTTTCCATTACTTTCAATGGGAAAGTTCGCTTCAGGTTAAGTACGCTTCAGTTTTAAGTACTCCACGGACCATCTGGAACGGATTAATCCACTTTACATTACTTTCAATGGGAAAGTTCGCTTCAGGTTAAGTACGCTTCAGGTTAAGTACAGACTTCTGGAACCAATTGTGTACTAAAACTGAGGTACCACTGTACTTGCTCTGCCACTGAGCAACGGCTTTGTTCTAGTGGGCATGAGCTTAAGGGGCCCCCTTTCTCCTTGAAGAACAGTGTTAGTGCTACTATGCCCCTTGCAACCAGCTTCAGCCTCTCCTCCACCATTTTTTCCTGGATTGCTTACTGTGCTTCTCCCCCAGGTGGCTGGCAGGAGCAGGTCACCTACCCCCGCCATGCGCAGAACCTGCTGCTCTTCTACCAGATGCTTCGACGGAACGGCTTCCGCCAAGAGCACATCAAGGCCTTCTTCGCGAGCGAGGGGCAGGCCTCAGGTACCAGCACGATAGAGAGCTAGCTGTCGGCTGCAATGGTGCGACAGGGCTCTTGGTTTCCTTAGGGGGGTCACTTTTCAGTGCCCATAGGTAGGGCTGGGCGATAATCTGGTTTTCAATATTGTGATATATCACCAGCTAAATATTGTGATAGACTGATATATCACAATGTCTAAAATAAGGAATAAGGAGGAGATAAGGAGGGGTTCCTGGTTTTCCAATATCACGATTTTTGCATAATATGTGTGTGTGTGTGTGTGGACACACACACACACACACACACACACACGTGTGATTCACAATATATTGCCGGGTCATTTATTTTGAAACAGTTATCACAATATGGCCAGAAACCGGTTTTGGATGATCTATCAATATATCCCCCCAGCCCTACTCAGGGGTGTCTGTCTGCACTGAGCTGCTCTTCAGAGGCAAGACTCTGTTCCTGGCACTTCCTTCTCCCTGCCACCAAGGTTCTGCAGGGGGGGGGGTGTATTGCATTTCAGAGTGTCATCCTACTTGTCCATCCCTCTTGAGAAAATGCTGGGTGTGAATGCATAAGTAATCTAGCCCTGGTGAAATCTAGCCTTTGGGTTACATGTCCCTGCAAAAATTACATGCCTGCACAGCATGGACCAAACCACCTGTGGGGCATTTTGTAGAGTGGGCTAATGAGGGAGCCTAGCAAATATTCCCATGCTGCTCCCAACTCTGGCCCCTTCCCAAGTGGGCAGGATGTGGTGGCAGGGAGCAAGTGGCGGTAGGAGGAATGAGGATGCCACAGGGAAGGTGTTCCCAAACTGTAGTCAAGCTTCTTTCAGGTGGTTCGCATTAAATACTCAATTGTATTTTCATGCTTCTTCATTTTTCTTTCCTTGCATTTTATTACATTACAATTTGAAACGACAGAACGCAATAAAACGCAACATATAAGAAGGACTTGGAATACAGCTTGAAAAATCAGGCAGCATCTAGCATGGTGTTTTCCAATTGGTACAACAGGCAGAAAAAACATTAAGTGGTGTGCCAAGACCGATCGTTTTTGGGTGGTTTGTGGGGGGAACCGCTGCTTTGGTGTATGAGACTGGAGCGGGTTGGAGACAGACCTTTGGGATATGGGATTAGCAGATCCCTCTCTCCCTCTTCTTTTCCGGACAGTGACTGTGGAGATGGGCGACGTGCACCCAGCCACCGAGAAGCTGGCTATTCGCTCCCACCTGGCCCTGGTCTGCAGGAGCCTCCACTGTGCCGACTCGCTGGTGCTCTACCTCAACAGCCCAGCAGCCAGCGATGGCACCATGCTGCTGTGGGATGCCAACCGTAATGGCATTGTAAGTGGGGGGGGGGTCAGGGCTGGAAGCGAGGGAGAGGCTGTCTAGGAGGAGCAGAGCAGCACTTGCCCATGGAGCCGCCAACATTGGCTGTCCCAGGCACTTGTCTCAATACTCCCTTTACGAAACATCACAAGCCATTTCTGTATTGATTGATTGATTGATTGATTGAATTTATATACCACCCTATACCTGGAGGTCTCAGGGCAGTTCACAGAAAAGATCACAATATATAAAATCAAAATAAGTACAATAACCCAATAACACCTCCCCCAAAAGAGCCACATTTCAAAAGGGTATAGGAGACAAAATGAACCCGCTGTTTTCTTTTTTTGAGGATTTTTTAAAAAATTGCCAAGCCAAGCTGATCTATCATTGTTCAGGTATGATGGGAATGGTCCCTTTTTTTAGCCCTTTAGCTTTAGCTATGATAGGAGGAAGGTTCTATCCCATCCTCTATTGATACCAACCCTCTCCTACTGGAATTTTGCATGTGTAGCCAAAACCCTCCAGAGCTTAAGGGTGGATGGGGTGTGCATTATCGGAGGATGGTGGGGTGGCATGATGGAACCAGGTATGACATCACTGAAGGAGGAGAGGAGAAGGGTATGTCCCTCCCTCCCTCCCTCTCACCCCTCCTCTGGTGCACAATCTCTATATGTGAGTTAACGTGTGGGGGGGCACAAGAAATACAGTACCGCACAAGTTACAAAGTGGTGCTGCTTATTTCACAGCAGGGATATCATCTCTTGGGACACATCTCTTGCCAATTTATTGGGGGGGGGGTAACCCACCAGGTAAGTTAGGCAGAGGAAGAGAGAGATCAGAGGGAGAAATACATCGAGGAAATGGTCTAAATTACTCCCCATGAGCAGTGCTATTAAACATACGTATTATTTTGTCAAGGAGTCTGTGGCTCTGCCCAGGAATTGTCTCCAGGTGAATTGAGACAGCCATAGAAATCCAATAGGAAACCCGTCATGGTGTTCTTCACTGCTCCTCACTTTTTAAAAGTTAGAATTTTAAATCCGTGACAACAGCCACAGGCCACCTGCCCAGTGTTCAGCCAAAGTGCAGATGAATGTTGCTTGTTGGGAAAAGCTACAGGTTGGTTCAGAATAAAGCAAGCAGCAGCAGCAGCAGGTTAACTTACAAGTAAAACCACTTGGAGGTTTTACAGCAGTCAAGTGGTATATATATCTTGTTAAATGAATGAATCCTACTTCATCATGATACATCCAAAAAAGGACCTTGGCTATTGATGCTAATGTAAACTGCCTAGCCGAGCAGGGAATGGGGACGCTAACGATATAAAGGAGACTGTCACTCATGCATTTATCACAATAGGGTAAGCCATGATCAATTGCTGGCAGGGAGCAGTGAAGTAGGGGTGCCAAGTAAACCCAACTGGGGCAGGAAAATGCGGAGCGGCTGCCCAAGATGCTTGTGCACACATACAAAGCGGCACCAGCCCTTCTCAAAGGGCTGCGTTTGGCCATTTGCCACGTTTCCTTTGGGGTTTCCTAGGCTGGAAATGGAAAGTGAAGTGAGCCACTCTTGCAGAGGGGTGGAGGAGGTCATCCCACCTGTCCAGGCATGTCCTGGGAAGCCCGACTGGAGGAAGGAGAGATGCTGACAGAACTGCAGGTGGAGGCTGCAGCCCTCTCCTCTCCTCTGTTCCCTTCAAAGGGCCATCCAGCTCTTTCATGTGTGCCTGCAGGGAGAAAACAACACCGGCCTTTGCAGTGGGTGCTCGCCCTGTCTTGCTCTTTCCCATTTAATCCGCTCCTTTTAACTCCCAGGCAATGGAATCCCCTTGATCTCCCAACTGTAGAGCGGGGAGGGGTGTGCGTGTGTGTCTGTGACCAAGGGGCAGGTGCGGATGAGCTGTCCTTTCCCTGCAACAGGCAGATCCTAAGGAGCGGTACCCCATCTCGGAGCTGCTAGCAGACTTGGAGAGCTGCAACGCTCGCCGGGTTCTCCTCTTCCTTGACCAGAGCTATCCGGGGCCACTGACGAAGAAGCTGCGGGCATCTCGGCGACATCCCAACGTGGTGCTCATACGTAGCACCGCCACTGCCACCACTACCACCAGCGGTGGGTCGGCGTTTGCCGAGTTCTGGGCCGGACTGCAGCCTGACCAGTGCCTCCTCCAGCATTTATTGCCGGTAAGTGCCATGGAAGGAAGGTGGGCCGTGAATGTTCGGAGTCCAAGACTTGGTGTTTGCAGAGCATAGGACAGACATAGGCAACCTTGGCTCTCGCCTGCTGTCAGATCCTTTCAACTGGAGACACCGGGTTTTGAACCTGGTACCTTCTGCATGCATATGCTCTGCCACCAATTGATGGTCCCTCAAGAGATGCCAAGGATGCATTCGTTTGTTCTGGACAGAATACCAGGAGGCTCAAAATAGTGACTAGGAAGCCCAAGTCCTCACATTGCTTTCTGGCAGGTGGCACTAGCAACAGGTGTCTCTCCAGTTCAAAGTGGCCGCTTCTAGTGGCAGCATCACTAACTGGGTGGCAGCACTCCCTGGGCTCTACTCCCAGTTCCAGGGGAGGGGAGCGGGGAGTAGGGACATTGGTGCTTGGAAAATTGACATAGATGAAAACTGGCCTGTGCTGTGCAGCAAGTTCAGGGAACATCACAGCTCCTGGTAAGGCCAAGTAGGGTTGCCAGACTCAATAGAGGACAGGACTTCTGTGCCTTTAATTGCGCTGCTCTCTTTTGAGTCTGGAAACCTTAAAGAGAAACCAGCAGACCCTTTGTTTAATTTCCAAGCAAAGGGTCTGCTGGTTTCTCTTTGTTTCCAGACTCAAAAGAGAGCAGGGCAATTAAAGTCACAGAAGTCCTGTCCTCTATTGAGTCTGGCAACCCTAAGGCCAGGCATCCCCAAACTTTGGCCCTCCAGATGTTTTGGACTACAATTCCCATCATCCCTGACCACTGGTCCTGTTAGCTAGGGATTATGGGAGTTGTAGGCCAAAACATCTGGAGGGCTGCCATTTGGGGATGCCTGCCGAAGGCCAAGCCATCTTATGCACCATCTTGCAACCAATTTGGTTTCTCCTCTGTGTGTAGGGAAAGAGTAGGGAATCAATTGGGCAGCACGACAGACTGAGAACTAAATGCTTAGGTGTAGAGGCAACAATGCTGTAAACTAGAACTTGGCAAATGGCCAGAGCCAACCTTTGCTCATATAACTGACACACAGGCCATCTGTGATGACAATTAGAGAATGACACCTGAAGTTTGTGGAAGCTAGCTTGCACTAAAGGAGTCTTTTGATGTGCAATATGGCACCTTTGGAAAGAAAAACGTGTATTTTGTTACATCCCACCCAATTAGTTTTACTGCTCAAAAGCAGACCGTTGCCATTAAAAGGAAAAGGATAAAAGGTGTGTACATTCAAGGTAGTTTGAACTGATTTTTTTAATCAAGTACAATGGATCCAGACAGGGCCATCTCAAGCAGGTCGGGCGCCCTGGTGCTGAGATCGCTCCGGCGCCCCCGCCCCACGGCTTCCGCATGGCTTTGCCGGCCCGGCGCCCCGCGCCGCCGGGACTACACCTAGAGCCGAGTCTGGATCCAGGCTAAATTGGTTAATTCCAACTGATGGCACAGGGTTGGATGCAACAAACTAAAGGAAGTCACTTGAAACTTATCATTTTTTAGAGCATGTGGAAGCCAGCCAGGCAGCCTTACCGTGTTTCTCCAAAAATAAGACACCGTTTTATATTTATTTTTCCTCAAAAAGACACATGGTGGCTTATTTTCAGGGGATGTCTTTTTTTTATTTATTAAGGATGGTACAGTTTAACCTACAAGGTTAAACTGCCTATCGGAGAAACATGGTAATTCAGTTTGCTTTACCGGCCATCCTTACAGGCCGATTGTATAAGATACTGAGATAATGTACCTGAAACACTGATGCATTGGAAGCGCTATATAAGCATTGATGCTGATGACGGACTGAGTTGTGGCCCAGAGCAACCTTAAGTGAAGCAATTTCTCTCGTTCCTTGCAGGTGGGTCCGTGGTCTGCAGTCTTCGGCTCGGGTACCCCAGCCCAGCTGCTCAATGTCTCATTAGCAGGGGCGCCCTGCCACTCTGTGCCACCCCTGGGGGAAGAGGAGCGCCAGCGCCGCTACCAAGGCTGCCAGAACCTTCCCACCATGTTGTGGTACCAGAGCAGGCACCAGCAGCTGCAACAGGACGATGACTGAGCCTCAGCGGGGTGCTGCCCTGGGACTTTCCTCAAGATTGGAGCCCCATTGACCCTTCCCCCACCCCCCATGAGGTTTTCTTGGCTCCAGAGGACGTGGGTGGCGTTAGCGATAGCTAACAGACAGGTTTGTTGCTGTGCAAACTGCCACACAGGACCCTCAAAAGCCTCTTCTGGGAGCCACAGCTAAAAGGAGAAGCCAGGTACACACACATATAAATATATATAGCCAATCCTATTCTGGCATCTTCAGATATGGCCAAGCATGCGGACGGAAGCAGTAGGGTGACAATCATTGCTAGACTAGTAAGTCAGAGCCCCACAGAAGTATGGGAAGAGCAAGTGGGGAACAGCAGCTGCCCTAATGCAGACACTGTGCTGCACAAACACGCACACACACCCCGGAAATATGGCAGTTTCCTCCCCGCCCCCTTTCACTTGGGAGCTAAAGTTGAAGAACTCTTGCATGCAAACCCTAAAGCACCTTCTGCTGAGAGAGATTGTGGGAATGGGGAATGTGCTGTAAAACAACCAGCCCCTTGAATAAAAGGGCCACTGTTCTTGGCTTCCTCCTTCAGTTGCTGTTTTAACTTGTTGTGGTGCCTTCTTGGGAGTTAGAAGCAGTAAGGCGACGAACTCATGTCTGACGCTGCAAAGATAAAGCTGAAGCTGATCAGAACTAGGGATTGGCTCCTTTTCCCCTGTGTCTGTTACTCTCTCCAGCACCAGGCCCATGGATAGTTCTGTCTAAAGATCGAGGGGCAGAATTCCCAGAGTCTTGGCCAGGGCTACCATCGCTTGCCCACACAACCCAAGACTGCCTGGAGCTGAATAGCTCCACAGTAGGAACCATTTAGGTCCTTCTGAAAGTGGCCTCCATAGAGCCACCAAACAGAAAAGCAGCTACCTGGGCTGGGTAGGAGATGGGAGAGGCGTTTCTTATTATTTTTCTGTGCCCTGCTCCTCCTTTCTACCTTGTCTCCGTGACTCCAGGTCCCCTCTTGTTTTTCCACGTCCTTGTAGTCAAGGGATCCAAGTAAACCGGACGCATTTTGATACTTAACACAGCATGAGAAGCACTTTCTCTCTGTGCTCTCCGTTCTGAGGAAGTGAGAAGGGTCTCCATCCCATCTGCCAGCCAGCCAAAACCCTTTTGAGATAGGGAACCTGTTGTTGTCAGCATGACTCCCAAGTTCCCAGCATGGACCAATAAGGATGGTGGGAGTTGTAGTCTGCCAACATCTGGGGTTCATTACCCTAAGCATTTTCGAATCCTTCTCCCCCGCAGACAAAACTAAAAACGGGATCCATGGATCTGAAAACACTTTTTTGACTTTATGAAAATTAAAACGGGACACCTCAAAATCAGAACTTACAAAAACACACACACAGCCATTCTGCAGGCTTCTCCCTCTGTGGTTGTATACAAAGTGCTGGCAAACGTTCATGCATGCCCCCCACCTCCACACCCCATTCATCTTTGCAAGGGAAGACATTTTGCTGGGGAGAACGGTGGGGCAAGGCAGCCCTGGTCCCTGCCTCCCCCCCCCACCCCTTTCACAATTCCCTGATAATACACCTGGATCACCAAGCAACAGCTTTCCCAGGAACGCTGGCAGTAGCTTGGAGAATATACTCTGAAGTTGCTCTAGCACTATGTGCAGGTCCTGCTCATGAAGAACTGCATGCTGGGAACTGTACGCAGCCTGTAGTCTTCCTCCAGTTTGGTCTCCATGGCCTCACTGCTAACTTAGTGGATCTGCTGTGTGCTCTGGGTGTCTGAGCATTCCCCCCTTTATGCCATACAGAGGAGGTTCACAAATCTAACAGCAGAGGTGGCAGCTGCTGCCTTTTTGGCTTCGAAGCCACATCCTTGTAGGATTTGCTGTTGTCACTGTCAGCTGCTCAGTAGTTCTCATTTCTTGGATGATTCTTCTTCTTCTTCCTCCTCCTCCTCCTCCTCTTCTTCTTCTTCCCCCTCCTCTTCCTCCCCTTCCTCCCCCTCCTCTTCTTCCCCCTCCTCTTCTTCCCCCTCCTCTGTCTCCCCCTCCTCTGTCTTTTCCTTGCTTCCTGCTTTGGTCGAAGCACTGGCCTTGCTTTCTGCAGTTGACTCAACACTGGTCTTGCTCTCCACCTCCGTGTCACTTCCTTGTTGCAGCCACATGTCAGAGTAGAGGCCACCTTTGTCCACTAGCTCTTCGTGCCTGTTAAAGGGGCAGAGAGAGTTAATTTCACAAGGCTCCATGCCAGGTGCACCCCCTTCATCCCTCAGAAGCATCCACACACCCATTATTTGCTCGCCTTCGTAGGGGATCCTTTTGAAGATACACAGCCCAACCCTGTGGCTGTTCTGCTTGTAAAACTCTGATGGCCTTAAAGGGCTTGCAATTTGCATAATTTATACACATTGCAAAAATAAAAATAAAAAAATCCATGGATGGGTTGCCAGTTATAAATCTTATTTATAATTTTTAGCTCTGGGCATGGCTAAGAGCTTACCTTCCTCGCTCCATCACTCGGCCCTCCTTGATAACTAGGATTTGATCAGCCTTGATCACCGTGGAAAGCCTGCAGAGAGCACAACCACCAAAAATGTTATCAAGAGGGCAGAATGCAGTAGTGATCCCTCCCCAGCTCAGGATTCTCAATATAACACACCACATGTTAGAGCTCCCTAGAGAGGGAAGAGGAGTCTGCCAGGAACTATTGATGCAAGTGAGGAACTAGTATTTAGGCTCTCCTCTTCCGAAGGCTGCAGCATCCCTCCTGCTGCTATTATGCTGAAGCCCTGAACAGAAAGCTCCTGTGGCAGGATGCTTCCCCATACCTGTGAGCTACGATGATGGTGGTGCGGTTCGCACACACTTTAGCCAGGGATGCCTGGATAGTCCTCTCAGTCTTGGTGTCCAGCGCTGACGTCGCCTGAAAGTGATCCCAGAGTGCATTACAATAGAATTAGGCAGTACTAAAACTGCTGCAATTATGAAACAGGTTCAAAATGTACCAGAACTTAAGTTGCAACTCAAGGCAAAGCAGTGGGTGGATGAGGGTCAGGGACTCTTGACACTGATTGCCAATGCGAAGCCACTGGCATATCTATGAGCATAATCCCATTCATGCCCACAACAAATATGAGAGCTGGTCTTTGCTTCGTTGCATCAGTGCGGGAGGACAAGAATGGCAGAGAAGATCCCTTGGGTCAGGTGAAATGGTAAAGAAGGCCTCCACGTAGCTGAATAGTATCGTGGCTGTGAATGGAGGTTCCCAGATTCAGGAAGGCTGAGTGCTACCCATTCTCCCAACCATTTCCAGGGTTTCAGCTCCAAGAAAGGAGAGCATATGAGGAAGGGGACAAAGGGCAGATGATGGCTAGCTTTAGGAACAAGGAAACAAGTGTGACCCACAACAAAACGTTGCAGCATGAAATGGGTAGTTCAGTCCATCCCTCCTCACCCAAACAGCCAGCATTTATTGTCACTGAGCATGTTTTGGGGTGCTTTGTTTTTGTTCCCTTACGGTTATCCCCCCCCCCTCCAAAAAAACCCTACTTGGTCTCCTCCAGGCATGCTGATACCTCCCCTCCTGTGCACTGGTGGCACAGTTCTAGCTACATAAGGAGAGCCAAACACCCATGAATTTCAGAAATAGATGGACCAGCAACATTATACTGGGAAGGCTTCTGATCAAGGCTCCTGTCACTTCATTCCAGTTCCCTTCCCCACCCACACCCCATTTTTCCAACCCCCCCAATGGTCAGTTAGCATTTTGTACTCACTTTGCATGCTCAGTCCTTAATTCAGTTATTTCTGGCATGCTCTCTCACCCTTCAGATTTTGTTTGTTTACTCCTAAATGATTTTCGTATTAATGCAAGCGGTGGGTCTCCTGAGCATGCCAAGTCCTCCCCCCTCTTTTGTGTGGGTGATAGCGTTTTGGCAAGGCAAGGACCAGCAATCGGAAAACCCAGATTGCTCTGTGTGAGTTTGATTATTTGCCTTCTTCACCTCATCAAAGAAGAGGATCTGGGGGTTCTTCAAGATGGTGCGGGCAATAGCGACTCGCTGCTTCTCCCCTCCACTCAGCTTCAGACCTCGCTCACCAACCTGTGTATCATAACCTGCCAGGTAGAAGTGGACAAAGAAAAATCAAATGCTGTGGAATAGAGAGTGACTACCTGTGACTTCTGCTGCTCAGGCACTGTGAGTGCCTTGGTTCTTTTGGCCACTTACAGCATCTTGCTACACCTCCCAGGTCTACTGCCAAGGGAGATTTGAAATGGACACTTTTAGCGAACCCAAAGTCTACTGGCTGGGGCACTTTAAAACAGGAAGGGATGGGACAAACTCTGAATGTCTAGTTTCGGAAGCCAATCCTGATTGCTCTCATTGCCCAAAGGTCCTTCCAGGGCCATCTCAGGCAGGTCGGGCGCCCTGGCGCTGAGGCGCGGAAATCGCTCCGGTGCCCCCACCCGCGCAGCGCGCAGCATGGCTTCCGCGTGGCTTTGCCGTGCAGCGCCCCCCTGCCGGCCCCGCGCCCCGCGCCACCGGGACTACACCTAGAGCCAGGCCTGGGTCCTTCTATCAACTGCTCTTACAGGGTTTCTGCTAGGGTGGGAGTCTGGACTGCCACAGACTTTGCTCATGTTAACTGAAGACCTTAAAAAGCTTTTAGAAAACATTGAATAGGATTCCACTAAGTTGTGTGTGTTGGATGACGTCCACTCATGCAACAGAACTTCCTCCCCTCTCCTCATGCTGCCTCCCCCCAAAATCTGCTCTGGAGAGTTGGGGGAATCCCTGTGATGGGTTCAGTGTGTGTATGAAGGACCAGGAGTGTGTGGGGCTGGGGGAGAAGGAAAAGTCCCATTGTGGGAAGTGAGCTCATTCCTTGTGCACATGGCCCACTGAATTCGACCCATTGAGATGAGCAGAGTCTGTAAGGGAGACTCTGAAAGGGAGAGAGTAAGAGCCAGGGACAGGTCCTTTCGGATCAGATAAGAACACAGAAAGTTGCCGAATGAGGAAGTAGATTGTGGGTCCCTCTAGCTCAGCACTTCCCACACCTGCCTTCCCCAGTCTGGTGCCTCTTGCCCTCCCTGGCCATTGGCACTCACTGGCTGCTGGGTCTCAGATCGGAGCCTCTCTGTCTCATCCCTGCCTGGAGAGGCCAAGTGATGAAACCCGGGGCCTTTTGCATGCAAGGCATGTGCTGCACCAGTGAGCTGCAGCAGAAGAGGAGGCATCTCGATAGAAGCATCCTGGGTTTCACAGCATCCTGCAGGGTAGATTACGAGCTTGATGGCACAGCAAGTGTAAGCCAAAGGTGGCAAGCGGCCCCTTACCATCGGGGAAGGTGAGGATGCGTTCATGGATATTAGCCGTGATCGCTGCCTCGATCACCTCGTCGTTGGTGGCATCGATGCGTCCATACCGAATGTTGTTGCGAATGGTATCGTTAAAGAGGACAGTGTCCTGAGGCACCACACCAATGTGGGAGCGCAGAGAAGCCTGCTTGGCCTGTGGGGAAAGGGAAATGGGTGGGTTGAAGTGGGGGCAGAGAGAAGGGAAAGGAAGATGACATCGCCCAGCTAGGAATAGCGTACACCCACACACCCTCCCCAAAGCAGTGTGGTGTTGTCACAGCCTTATGGAGTTTAGCTTGAGGCATCTGCGGGGTGGGTCTTGTCACTATGAACAACCATGATAGCACACCCTGAAGTGGGGGCAATTTCCCAGATTAGACAGCAGCCACCACCCAACCCAATGCCCTCTTTTATGGTCCATTCTTGATGAGATTGCTTCTGCTCATACATGATCTTGCTCTCCACAACACCTGCAAACATTTCAGGGCTTCAGTTCCCATTGGTGCATGCCCTGTAGTTTCCTGCTGAAATCATGTAACTTTTCAAACTCTTCATTATCTGGGTTGTTGTCCTTTGTCCTGCTTTCATTGTGCCGTAGCGCAAGAGTTGCCCGTCCTGACGGCAACGGGGGAAGCATTGCAGAACAATGAATAAATGGTGTGTGTACAGTCCAGTCCGGAGTAAATCTACTGCTAATATGCTATAGCGACATGTTGCAGAATACACCCGTAAAAGGAGACACCAGTCTAGAGGGCCCAGTAACACAAATCCCAGGGTAGAACTTGGAGAAAGATTATTATTTGGGCAGCCTGGCCATTCTCTGGACATTAGAATTGTAAGCCTTTCAATGCAAGACACATTCTGTGATTAATCTCAGTTGAGCTGAGCAACATCTATACCCTACAGAGCTCCATGTCAGTGTCTTTCCTCACTATAGGAGATGCGGAGAAAGGCAGATGGTGGCAAATGAGAGTCATGCTGTCGTATTTTAATCCAAAGAGCTGAAGGCACATTGAATGAGCAAATCACCACTCGCTCTTCTGTTGCTTTTGGTAAACATGTTTTGCTATTTTTGGGAAATTAGGTGGAGGTTTGTGGGGGGAGAATGGTTTGATCAGAGGGAGAAAAGATGTGTGTGCACACACACAACACGGGAAGGGGTGTATCTTTCAAGCTTCCCGCCATACTCTTACACGCTTGTTTGCCGTGCCATCTACCCTGCATCTCAGCTTCCATTGCTTCCTAGAGATATTTTGCTCCAATATCCAGTGAAAATAAGAACCCTGCAGGATAGGTTTTTTTTAAAAAAATTAAAAACCCTAGTGGGGGAGGCTAGGGGAACCACACATTTCAAAAGAGCAGACAGCAAGCAGCTGGAGCACACATGAAAGGAGCAGCTGCCCTTCAATCCCCCCCCCAACCTCAGACCCTCATGAAATCCTGGCACCCAGATGGGGCATCTAGGACTCTTCCCCAGACATCCTATAGCAGTTCCCCCAGTGAGCCTGGGTGGCCAGAGGAGAGGTGGAGGCAGTTTGCAGCTGTGCCTTCCACCGCACAGCTCTTTCATCTGTCCCTAAATGGAATCACACGTCTCTGCTTTGCTGGGGGCAATCAGCATAAACCAGGAATTAAGCATCTGGGCTGGGGCAGGAAAAGTCCTGAGGAGCAGAAGGAGAAATGTATGTGCCTGAGTGAGTTAGTGTGTGTACGCAAGTGGAAGGTGGCAGACCCATTCAAGGGCTACTTTAGCCCTTTCGGCCAATGTGGGGGAACCTTTTAAGCTTGGGGGCCGAATGGCAATGGCGGGCAGGGCCAGAGACACAAGTGGGCCGAGCAACACATTTAAATGTTATCTTTGCACAATACTCTAGTTTTTCCACACACTCCCACACTCCCCTCTGTGTCGTCTATTCAGGCAACCAAGAAATATCTTCTCAGAAGTCGAAGGACATATTCCAGTCAGGCAAAAACACTCATGGAGGGTGCAAAGTGAAAGACAGTGAAGGATATGGCCTGAGGAGAAGGGTTGTTGCCTGGGGAGACTTCTGAGGGCCAAACAGAGAAGTGCACAGGGCTAGATTTCGCCCCCCGGGCCTGAGGTTCCCCTTCCTTGTTTTAAGCGGAATAACATGATTCCAAGGATGCTAGCTGCTTGTTCCTTTGGATGACACCTCCTTCCACCCGTCATGCCAAGAGCCTTGTCTCCATTCCATGCTGGAGGACTCTGGCACCTCACTAATGAAGCCTTTGGGAGGATTTCAACATTGCATTCTTCCACTCATTTCAACTGTGCAAGCATTGCAACTTGCCAGATGGAACTATTCTCCAACCCCTCCCGCCCACTCTAATGGGGGTGCTCCTGACCACCCTCCAAAGCTAATTCCAGGGGGCAGGGTGGGGTGGGGGCGAGGAGAGGAGAGGGGAGGGGAGGGGAGGGGAGGAGAGGGAAAGAAGTCTTTGTGCAGGTCTTCCACTGAGGGGGCTGGTTAGGTGAATCTAACCTCTCCTATCGCCACAACATAATGGCCTCGTTACCTTGGAGATATCCTGCCCATCAATTCGGATGCAGCCTCCCCACACGTCATAGAAGCGGAAGAGCAGGCGAATGATGGTGCTCTTTCCTGAGCCAGAGGGTCCCACCTGGGCAGAGAGAGGGGGGCGAGGAAGGGTCAATATGGGTACAGCCAGTGGGAGGAACGAGTAAGCAGGAAGAAGCGCTGGGGGCCCCCTTCCGTGGGACCTGCCACTGCTCCCGCTGCAGCAGAGGCAAAAGAGGACAAAGGAAACATGAGGGAACGCTGTTAATTCTAGGCAGAACTCTCTCCTTACCAGTGCAAGGGTCTGCCCAGGCATCACTGTGAAGGAAACATCACGCAGGACTTCCCTCCTGTGAGGAAAGTGAACAAAAAGCATCTCCAACATTCTGATGAGGCCCACCACATCTTCCTTCATCCTTTGAGCATCCACTCCTCCCCCACCCCCACCCCCCCGTTACCTACCGTACCACAATCTCTTTACTATCTTCTCCACCCCCTACTTTCCTGACTCACCACCCACCCACCCAACTCTCTGGACCTTCCCCCTTACCCTTCCACATAGCCAAAATAGACATTTTCAAATTCCACGCGTCCTGCCAGAAAACGAAGGTCTGCAGCACCTGGTACGTCCTTCACCTACAGGTAAACAAATCTGTGACATCATGCATGGTCTTGGGCCTAACTAGGCAAGCCATGTGTGCGGAAGCACAGGAGCTCCTGAAGAGGGGGGGGGAGTGTAGGGTCAGTGGGTAGAGGATGTGGTTTGCATGCAGGAGCTTATGCCAAAAATCCCCCTCCCCGCAAATATTACAAGCAGTCAGAGAAACAGACTCCCTGAGAGGACATGGCTATCATAGCAACACTCTGAAGGCATGAGCCCTGTAGATTAATGCCAAGCTATGTGAAGAGCAATTGCCCTTTGTTTTCCAAGCACACAGTGGCCTTTGAATTTCGGTGCTTGAGCACAACAGGGATTCAGCATCACTATTCCCATTTCTGTCTTATCACCCAGTCCAGACAGTGAACAATCAGAGAGAAGTCACTTCCAAAAAAGCCCCTTAAGTTGCTGAAGGGAAAGGAAGAGGTATCTAAGAGAGCATAGGCTAGCAGCTATTCACAGCAGCATAGATGTGGCCTGAACTCACTTCCTCCTCCTCGCTGAAGAGCTCAAACATGTTCTCCATGTCAACAAATGAGCTTTGGATCATTCTGAAAAAGAAAAAGACTCCATTGGACCACCCAGGGCCAGGTAGTGTGGGTGCTGCTTAAGGTACTAAAAAGCACCCGGAGGCACGGGCGCATGGCACAAATGTAAATAACATTTCATATGCTAATATATATTTATTTAAGCTGCCTCTGAGCAAATTTAAATGACTGGGCATTTCACCAGGACTGCACTTTGTAAGTGCCCCCAGTTGTGTTTTTGAAGATCTCACTTTTGTTTAGTTTATTATTTTATGTTAGTTTATTCATATTGTTTTATTCAGTGTTGCTCAGCTCACGTTATTAAATTAGTAAGGTAAAGGTAAAGGGGCCCCTGACCATCAGGTCCAGTCGTGTCTGACTCTGGGGTTGCGGCGCTCATCTCGCTTTATAGGCCGAGGGAGCCAGTGTTTGTCCGCAGACAGCTTCCGGGTCATGTGGCCAGCATGACAAAGCTGCTTCTGGCGAATCACAGCAGTGCACGGAAACGCCGTTTACCTTCCCGCCGGAGCGGTACCTATTTATCTACTTGCACTTTGATGTGCTTTTGAACTGCTAGGTGGGCAGGAGCTGGGACCGAGCAACGGGAGCTCACCCCATTGCAGCGATTCGAACTGCCGACCTTCTGATCAGCAAGCCCTAGACTCTGTGGTTTAACCCACAGCGCCACCTGGGTTAAATTAGGTTTGGTTAACTAATCATTTTTATACAATGTTACATATGGATTGAGGTTTTGTAATTACTGATATAATATTTTAATCTATCATCTGTCTGTCTATCTATCCTAATGCATTTTGAAATGTGTAACATTATTGTTCATTTGATAACGTTCTGAGCTACTTTGGGCGCAGTTTTGTGCGAAAGCAGCATACAAACAAACTGATGATGAGATCTGGGGTGCTTGGGACAAAAGACTTGAGGCTTGGGGCCTTTGGGCACCCCCTGCTACGTGTCACTGAAGTGGGTGTGGGTCTAATTCTCTTCTCTGGTAAGGAAAGAGAAGGGACCAGGGAAGCCATGTATTTGCACTCCAAATATGGCAATCAATTAGACCCCAAGCATGAAAGCAAACCCCATCTGTCACACCTCCCCCACCAGCAAATGTTCCCAAACCTTTAACACATGTTCACACTAAATGATATCACACCTCCTTTGTAACCATCTCTCATACTTCAGAGGACGGGGAGGCTAAGGGGCAATCCAAACTCTTTGGAGGTGGGGGAATGTCTCATGACACAGTTACTAAACACAGGCCTCATTTTCAAGCCTTATTTCAACTTCCTAGGACTGTGTTAGTCTTTATGGTGTTATCTCTTTGTTGCTAGAGCTGTAAAGAGATTATGCAAAAGGGATCACCTTTGCACCAATGAGAGAAACTTTTGAGTTTGGCTCAATATAGTGGTATGAGGGAAATGTGGCTCATTACTGACTTGGCTTTTGAGAAATCAATTTAGTATTGAATTGAATATTCTGTTCATTATTTTGCACTTGGCATAGGCAGAGGGCCTTCTTGATAGTGGCACCCACCCTGTCAGATGTTAAGGAGATGAGTAATTTCGGTATATAACATTTAGGAAACATCTGAAGGCAGCTCTGGTAGGGAAGCTTTTTATGGTTTAATGTTTTACTATGTTTTTATATGCCTGTTGTCTTTGTCCATGGAGTTTTTATATATGGTGGAAGCTGCTCAGAGTGGCTGGGGAAACTCAGTCAGGTGATGGTGATGATGATGGTGATGATTTTAATATACTTAATACATGCTGGATACAGGCCACGTTTGCATGTCACAGCAAGACTTTCTGTGCACAAGCAAAACTGCACCAGATTTTCTCCTCCAAAACAAACCATAATCCTTGGCTTACCATTATGAACAAGCCAGGGACGATTATTTGTTTCATTCCCATGATCTGTAGCCAAAGTTTCTTCTTGGCTTACTGACTGTGGAGCAAAATGAACCAGATTCCCTTATTTGTTCAAAATGCTGAGCCAAGAATCAAGCCAGGATGAGCAACGGAGTCCTCTTAGGTGCATTTACAGTGAACCATTTTACTGTAATGTGCAAACAGCCATACCATATAAATTTCATTTTACATAGCTCTTCTCTTCTGGTATTCAGTTTCTATTCAGAAATATATCTGTCCCACTTAAAAGGGGGGGGGCTCGTTACTCTCATCATATTCAGAAATCCTCCTTATAGTTTTCAAGCAAAATATTAAGGGGCAATGGACATTTGCTTGTTCTCAGCCTATGATGCCCTAACTCAAACAGGGCTCTGCCCTGCATTTGATGCATCTGTAAAGAGTTAATGCATTCCCTGGGAGTTTTCTGTCTTATGGTACAGCAGGCCTGGTTGTTTTAATCTGCTGTTTAAAGTAGTCTCAATTACAGAAACCAGTCTACGTGCTCCTTTTTCCTTCTTGTTAAGGCTTCTCACATCTTTTCTCCATATCTGTTTGCTTCACATTACCTCGTCAGCCTCTGTACAACAATAAATTGACAAGCGGTTTTCTCTATGGATTATGGTTTCCTTCAGACACAGATTTTGTAGCCCTCTATGTAGTGGTACTTTACTGTTGGGCAGACCTCAGTCTGGGAGGTAGCAGCATGGAGACATTGCACCGAACAGGATATCATGTAACACTGTCCAATTTTGCAATCTCTCTGTGTATGGAGAAAGTCCCTCAAATTTCATCAACACACTCCTCTCTGCATTCTCAAAATGCCTAACCAACACGACAGAACAAAATAGCCTGTGGAGTAGGTTACCTGTAATAGGTGCCAAACCAGTTCAGTGGGGTGTATAGTTGGATGATGTATGTGCCAAAGAGAACATAATCTCCCACCTGGAGGGAACAGAGATGCAAGTCAGAGCCAAAATGATGGTGTTTCCCTGCAGCAGGGTGTGGAAGCGCTTTATTGTCTTGTTTTTAGCAGTCCAGCAGCTCTTTGTACAAAACTGCATTAGAGATCCCTCACCCCTTACTAGGGAAAGCAAAATGGTTAACTGTCTTATTGTAACACAGAGCTGGACCTCTACCCGCCACAATCTCTCTCCTCCAGTGCCCAGTTTCCCCTCTCAGAGGGAAATTAGGCCCAGTCAGACGTAACTCTACATGCATCCGAGAGGGAGCTGGTTGTTGGGTGATTCTTTTTGAAGCAGAATGATAAAGGCTGATAAAGGTCAAAGACTTGTGCAGCACATAAATTCTTGCTCCCTGACCAACGAAAGCCTCTTTAAGCCCCTCTTTGGTTTATAAGCCTACTATAAACTCAGACACACACATTCCTCCCACGGCCCAACAAATCATGAAAGCTAGGAACAAACTGGCTAAGGAAGATAGGATGTTTGTTGTTGTGCTGCCAGGGAGATTGCGTTGAACTCGCTCGTGCAAGGCGGGGCCAGTTACAGATCACATTTGAGCTGGCTGTTTGTGGAACCTCTGTGCAATTCAGACCTAAACCTAGTTTTCAGAGCCAACGTGCACCTGACAAGAGTACTGCATCTGCAGGACTTCATGAAACCACAAATACAGTGGGCACACAGGCCAGATTGAAGGCTAAAGCCCAGCACTGTGGCCAAGGCAAAGTCTATTATTAAAATTGATTTCTTTTATACTTAACCAAGCTCTGTTTTCCTGTCATTCATATTCAACTTGCCTTAGATCTAGGAGTGAAAGGGCTCCCTCATCTTATGTGTTAATATTGCATCCCTTCCATTACCTCCTCCCCACTTTAATATACAGTATATACATCCTTGTTCTCTCACCATCATTAGGAGTGCACTCCATGTGGGAATGTGTGTTTTCACATCTGGAGTACAAACCCAAAACATGCTGGTCTCTTTCTTCTGATGTTGGTGGAAACTAGCTCCCATTTGGTGAGGTTCACCCCCACTCCCCCTTCAGATCTCTTAATTGGTGACAAACCTTTTCCAGCCTTGCCTCTCGCTTGTGATTGCTTTTGTTCTCAAAGAGAGGTCTAGCTCTCCAATCTGGTTTCATTTTAAGCTTCTGCACCCTCGGCTGCCCATTTTTCTCAGCATGGGTTGAGCGCTGCGACCCTTCGGTCTCCACACAACTTTGAAATTCAGCAAAGGCTAATTAGCCCTTCACAAAGACTTTTGAGAAACTGCCAAGCTCTTACGTCGTCGTCCCCCGCCTTCCCTTCCCACAACTTAACCAGAACATGTCCTGCAACCTCCACTCGTGGGTTCTGTGGTGGCGCAAGCTTGTCCGCCTCCACAGCTCTCCTTGCAGCCTCTCTCCTGCTCACTTGCCTTTGTTGCATTTCACAGAACCGAAAAACACACTGCAAATATCCCCCCAGAATGTGCTGAGAAGCACGTGCCCCTGCGTGTGTGTGTGTTTCTCTCTGTCTGTCTTTCTGTCTCTGGTTCAAGCTGCGCCAGAACACTCTACAAAGAGATTCAGGGCCTCCGCAGAGGCTTCACCTGCCTCAGGAAGGCCAGTGGACTTTGCCTGGCAGCTGAAACAATGGGGAGAGTGGCTCTCCACTTCTCCAGGCAGAGTGATCCCACTTTGTAGAGGAGGCCCAAGCCACTGCTAGATTTGTGGGGCTGGCTGACAACAGAATGGAAACTCTTCCTGTAGTGGGGGAAGCCCCATGTAGTCAGCTGCTCCACATGCTGTTGCCTCCACATAGAAAGAGTGACATGTGGCCTGGCTCTTAGTTACAGGATCCATGTATTCATAATAGTAATTTTATTTATTACCCACCCTACCCCCTAATGTCCCACGGCAGGTTACAATACAAAGCAATACAATTTAAAACCAAATAGAAAGCACACACATACGATAAAAATCACACAAATATACAGAGATGTGTGTACTCAGAGATGCCCACACCATCTATGCCCCTCTGGCACTGCAGTGGGCAAGGACTTACATGGAGCCTCCTCTTGGTCACATAGTAAGCACACAGTAGGGATCCGGCCAGCAGCCCCGCCCCGATCACTAGATTCTGGGTCTGGTTCAACAGTGCCAGTGATGCATTGACTTTCCATTCGGAGACCTGCCAGGAGGAGAGAATAAAGTGGGCCACCGCAGAACCATCCTGCGGCCCACAGAGAGTACCCAGCAAATCCCGGAACCCTCCTACCACCGCAAAGCATGCCATTGTTGCACCCAGTTGCCTTCCCCTGTTCCACTGCAAGACAGCCAGCCATACAAACACATACACCATGTACATGGAGGAGCAGTAATAGGGAAGAGGAGGAGCAGACAGTGTAGCCCAAAGATAATGGAGGGTGCAAGCCCAGTTGCCACACCCTGGTCCTTCCATACCTGGTACTTGACAATGGCGTCATTGAAGCGGGTAGCCTCATAGTCCTCAGCATTGTAATATTTCACCTACAACAAAATCATGACACGGATGAGGCAGTGTCAGGCCACTCAAAGCTAGTGCCTTCTAGCTTCCCTCCACAAACTAGAGACATTCACCCAACCTGGGGATTCAGCTTCAGATCAGCAGGCAGATGTCCTGCTCTACTCAACTAAAAACTGGAACCTGAGCCGTTTTAGGCTGTAAAGCACCCAGAAAGGCTCACTGCTACACCTCATTCTCCCCTCACACTAGGCTCACTAGGGCAGGGGTTTGAGTACCGTCTCAAAGTTAAGAAGTGAGTCAACAGCTCGGGAACGGGCTTCATTGTCACGAGTATTCATTTCACGGCGGTACTTTGTTCGCCACTCAGTCATTATAATAGTCAAAGCTGTGGAGGAAAAGAGAGGCCTGGAATCACTGAGGCGTACTCAGACAAAAACTATTCCTCAAATACAAGCAAAATTATGATCCATTTCAAGCATTTATTATCACCACAAATGTCAATACAAACTTACAGGATTACACAGAGTATTCCCACACAGAATGAATGGAAACCATTTTTCAGCCACATCCACAGAAACACCATGGTTCCTAAGCCATTGCTTCAAAGGAACTTTATCTGTCAATTTATTTACCTCAGAGATATCCCAAACTAATCATGCCACAATGAGCTTGCCAAGGATGAGTTGGCATGATTTTTAGCAGCACCTAGGCTATTTTGCGGCAAATAATTCGATGGCCCCTTGAAAATAACCTTGAAAATGATTCAAAAGTAAGGTTAAAACATAAAATCTAATCCTTACACCAGTATTTTGTAGATTTTTTTGATGATGACTAGTAAACTGGAGAGCACTAAGGTGACTTCACTATGCAAGACAAAAATCTGCCTGATTGTAACACAACTTTTAACACCCAAAAGTATATGCTTAACCTTGCAGGGGCAATGTACCATCAGCACACTGATTTGTATTTGAGATAAAACTTGTGAATTGTGTTCAGCTGTATGAACTGCTGCTTTTTATGATAAAGCACCAGAGCAGAAACCAATCCTCAGAAGCTATCCTCTTGCTTTTGTGCATGCTGCTATTGTCAAAAGATCTTTTTAATTACATGATCACATCGCTCATAAATGATGATGCAATTCACCTATACTATATCAGTCTTGGGAATATGTTTCTGGGCACAAATGTAACAAATGAAGACCACCCCACCCACACTTACAGTCTCCCCCATCAGATCCCACCTCTCTCTTTCCCACAACCTTACTCACAGCTGCCCAGCACTCCACAAATGCACATCCGACCAGGACCACACTTTAGCCCACCTCAAGACGCCACCAGTCCAAACCACCCTCACCACCCTTATCTTCCTGGCCCGCTCTTTTCCCTACAATCCCAAACACCTGTCAAGTGAAAGGCATGCTAATGGGCTTCTAGAGTAGCTGCAGTGGTAGAAACCTTCTCCCCAGCCACCCTACCTCCTGAGGTCCCCCGCTGCAAGCACTCACCGAGATAAAAGCTCATGCAGAGGAAGATGATAAGGCCGAACCAGGCACTGAAGGTTGTGGTGAAATACACAATCGCAATTATGATGTCGGCTATCGTGGGGAAGATGCTGAAGACAATGTAGCTGCGGGACAGAATGGGGGGGGGGGCAAGTCAGGTCACATGATATGCAAGGTCACACGGCATGCAAGGGCCAGCAACATCACCAGAAGAAAACATGTGAGTGCAGGCCCCCCTGAGCCAGGACTGATGGAGAGCCCTCCACTGTCCAGGCCTGCAAGCATACCTGAGAAGGTTGTTGATGCTGCTAGTGCCTCTGTCGACACTGCGCAGCACCTCGCCCGTCTTGCGACCGAGGTGCCACCGAAGGGAGAGGCTGTGGAGGTGCCTGAGGAGCTGGACCTGGATTTCGCGGCTGGTGAACTGCTGCACGCGGATCCACAGGAAAGTGCGCATGTTGCTAATGAAGCCAGAGGAGCCTAGAGAGAGAGAAGAGCGGGGGTTGGCTCCTGTGGTTGTCTTCTGCTTCAACCTGCCTCCTACCACTGTCACCTTAAACAAGAACTGTAACACAGAAGGATCTGAAAAATGGCTTCTATTGCCTTGGAGCCTTCAGGCATCCAAGAGCGCAGGCAAAGTTCACTCTGAATGTCACTGTTCTAGGGGCTGCTTTTGCTGGAGCCGGGGACAGTTGGTTCTCCACTGCCAACTATACCGCCCTGGGAGCAGATAGGGGGGACTCCTGGGTATGTAGAAGTATATTCGTTTGCAAATTAAAAGAAAACAAAAAACGGCCAAAGGGTCTATGCTTAGGGGCTATGGGATCGACTGAACGCTGAGGGCTCATGAGGGTGTCAACTTTGGGGTAAAGCAGGGCTGGGGGACCTGTAGTCCTTCAGTTGCTGTTGGACCCAGTCAGCATGGCCTGTGACCAGGAACAGTGGGAGTTCTGGTCCAACGTCATCTGAAAGGACACACGTTCCTCACAACGGATTGACAGAACCACCTGCTTTCTCAGTATGCAGGAAGGCTAAAAACGGAGAGAAAGCGCAACCAGCTGGTGATGGTGGACGCAGGTAGGTAATCCCAAAGCAGCCTCAGCCAAAGCGCACATGTGCGGGTGTGTATGCACAACAACTGACTCACCAGCACCTCCTCCCTGGAGGAACTTGAGGGCCGCATAGATGCAGACAGTTTGAACCAGGATACGCCAACTAGCCCCTGTCGTCAGATCGTTCACTGGAGGACAGGAAACAATAGTCACTTTGAAGGCCATAACCAAGGGGGTAGCCCAGAGCCCAAATGCAGTCCCACAAGCCTCTCTACGTGGCTCTCAGACACTCTCGGTATCACACACATACAGGATCCGCTTTGCATTCTCCTTGGGTGTTTTTGCCTGGCTGGAATGTGCCCTTAAGCTCTGATAATGCTTTGGCTGCCCAGATGGAGGACAGAAAGGGGTGTGTGTTTGTAGAAGCTCGACTATTGTACAAAGGTACGATCTCAATGCTCTGCACACTTTTGCCCCTGGCACCACCCACCATCGAGATGTGGCCCTTAGAAGGTTGCCCAGAAGGGAAAGTGGCCCTCGGTCTGGAAAACATTCCCCACCCTTGCCTTAATTCTGCCACAATGTTGGAGACTCTGCTTCATACAAAATAGTCTCGAGACAAGTTACAGAACAAACTGTCTAAACATGATCACTACTAAAATTAACTAGCCAGGGAAAGCCCACAAAAATAGCAGAATGAAATGTCTAGGGAAAGATAAAAACTTTGCCAGGCAATGAAAAGGCACTCATGTGGCCAAGTCTGTTTGGGGAGTGTGTTCCATGAAGGGAGGGAATGAAGGGTTGTGAGAAGAGGAGTCACCACTGAAAAGGCCTTGTCTCTTGTTGACACCCTCGGGACTTGTGCTGGAAGGAACACTCAGAAGAAGAATTCTGAGTCTTAGGCTCTCACCATTGTTTCGAGCAAGATGCTACCCACAGAAACTGATCCCCAAAGGCATCATGGGAGCCCTGTGTTATACACACAGTAAATGCATGGAAGTTCTCACCCTACCTCAAAACTTGGGGTACAGGGAGAAGGCATTATCTGTGGCAGCCCCTAAGTTGTGCGCCTCCCCCCCACACACAGAGGTGAGTCTGGTATCTTCATTACACAGCTTTGGGTGAATGCTGAAGGCACACCTCTTTACACCAGCTTTTGTCTCAAGCCATGCACAGTCATACAATGGGGCACTGACCCCAGGCAATAGGTCCCAAATACTGAGATGCTATTTTTTCGGAAAAAGCATCATGAAACTTGATCTTTGTGCCCAGGCAACAAAGATCTCAAAGCTGGCCTGGATGGAGAAGGACACAGCTACCCCAGCAGATCAAGAAAAAAAAAACGCCTACAATAAGCCCTCCTGCGTTCCTGGCCTGAGAATGATGGCTGTATCGACAAATGCCAAGGAAATGCCCAACACCTACCTGCTGTAGTCTCATCACCTGAATCTCATAGGCTGCCCAGGCCTATAGGGCACTGCTGCCTTAGGGAGGAGGCAGGGCTGCCACAGAACAGGCAGGGGGAGGGAGAGGTATTATTGCGGGCAAAAGCCTGAGCAAAACTGTTTGGCTCAGGCTAGGGTTGGGAGGATTTCATTATCAGTTTCACTGTGATGGACAGGCAGCACACAGCTTGATGAGCGGAGCGTGGCCATCTCCCACTCCTGTATCCTCATGGTTTCAAAGCACCAGCTTTGGGGTTTCCTCACGCCCCCGCCAAACCCCACCAGGATTACAGCCTGAAAGCTTCCCACTTTGGGTCAGATCCTGCTCTCCTGACACAGAGCTCTCCTCTGATAGTCCCCCTCCTTGTTCTGCATACCTGGTACTCATCCTGCCCCATCCTTTGCTGGGAAAGACACCACCGGTGGAGTCTCCTGGCTTCCTTTATTCTCTTTCAAGGCACCACACAGCCCCAAAGATCCCACCCCTCCCACCCCACGGCTGGGCTGCTGGGAGACCAGGCAGAGGACACAAAGGCTCCTTGTTTGCTCCCCGCCAGCGGCACTTTGCTGGGTAATCCTAACTGGCAGGGTGGGTGACCCCATCTGGGAGTGCCCCTCCTTTGCCTTTCATTCTCTCTACATTGGGGGGGGGGAGAGAGGATCCCCTTCCCCCATTCCAACTTGCTTTACCCAGCACATGGTGGAGTGTGTTAATCCACCCTGTTCCCAAGCACAGGTAGAAATGATACTCTCGCACTTGGAGAGAGGTTGGCATCCTTGCGGGGTGGGGGGAAGGCAATGAGGACCGGCAACCTTGAACAGAGACCTCGCTGCTGTTATTACATATCCACCCACAGGGTGCTTTTCATTTTAAAATAACTGTTTTGCAGTATTTTATTCTACGCAACTACCACGAGGTAGGCTGTTCCCATTCTGCAACACAGCGAACCGAGGCCGAACAACAGGGAGGCGGCTAAAGCACAATGGGCCTGTGGCAAAGGTAGGATTTCAACCCAGATCTCCCAGACTTGGAGGTGAGTCATCTCTCCACCCACTTGTGCTTCATCGCACCTCCTTCCATGCTTTGGGGAAAAAACGACAAGAAGGAAAGCGCAGCAAAGCTACCTGGCCACATGTATCAGCCTGACAGAGGCCTGGTTCACCCATGACAGCTAGATGGAGCATTGCTCTGGACCAGCATGGTCTGCCCCTGTTCTTAAGTCCGTGCTGCTGCTGCTGCTGCTGCTGCAGGTAAGAGCATTTGGGCACAGGACTGGCAGAAACAGCAGCTAGATCTGCCAAGGTTGCTGGCAGGTTAGGCGATCTGGCTGAGATCTGGAGGGTGCACCCATCTCTCCCAGGTGGGACGGAGAAGAATATATCTGCTCGGCAGCTGCTTAGCATGTAGGGCAGAGAGCTTCCCCCACTCCCAAATCCATTCCCATCAAGAGATTTGGTATGCAGTTCGCAATTCCATGCCTCCCGCCTGCAATGACTCCTTTGTAAAGTCTAAAAGTCAGGGCTGAAAGGCAGGTCCGGAGTCCATCCTCCCCTATTCAGACACCTCTCAATAGCTGCCCTGAGCTGGCACTTGCACCGCCCACCGGGGCATGGGAACCTGGCACACACCAACGGCTTCTGCTAACAAAGGGAGCGCCCCTCCTCCACGGCCTGCCCACCTCTTCCCCCACCCCCTACCCCAGAAGCTCAATGCAGAGTTAGTCTGGGAGTAAGCAAGATAGGAGGTCACCGCAGGGCTCAGGGCAGAAGCCTCTGGGAGATCCAAGAGGGTCACTAAATTCCCCACGTCTTCCTGTACCAAAGTCTTCTCCCAATCCCCCAAAGTAATGCCATATGACTTTGCAGATTCAGCTGGAAATGCATGTCTCCCTCTACTCTTATTAAACACGTTCCTAAACAGGAAAGTTGTATCAAAATATAAGTTTGATGGAGAAGGTTGTACTGGGAGGGAGGGAGGGAGGCAAGCCACAGGAGGGCAGGGATGAGATCCTGGAGGTGCGTAGGGAGAGTCAAGCTTGGTAGAGGATGGCAAACAAGGCGGCTCTGATGAAGAATGGGGCCGAATGGAGGAATGTGAACACAGGGGCGAAAGCAATTCCTGCTCTACCTAGTTTGCAAAAATGAGATGGCAGCATTCTAGAGACTGCAAGCAAGAGGGGGTGCCAGGTTTTTTTTAACTGGCATATTGGGGAGAGGCAATGCAACTCCCTTCGCCGCCTTCTCTCATCAGATATCTTTATGTGAGAAACCATTCAAAAGTAAGATCAGACAGCAGGCCTTCTTGGTAGTGGCGCCCTCCCTGTGGAACACCCTCCATTCAGATGTCAAGGAGATAAAGAACTACATAACTTTTAGAAGACATCTGAAGGCAACCCCGTATCCTGGAAACCAATGTCCCCACTGTGGAAGGACGTGTGGATCCAGAATTGGCCTCCACAGTCACTTACGGACCCATTGTTAAAACCGTGTTTACGGAATCAAATCTTACTCGGCTACGAGTGATCGAAGAAGAAGGAGGAGGAGGAGGAGGAAGTGAATAGGGAAACCCAGCCAGATGGGTGGGGTATAAATATAACAACAACAACAACAACAACAACAACCTCCACCCCTGCAGTCCCAAGTGGTACAGCAAAGAACTCCTCCCACCCTCAACTTCAGTGCACTGCCTCTTTCTTCTTCACAAGGCTTGAGGTGCCTCTAGGGCCTGAGGGCTGCATTCCCTCCTGGACAACCTTCCGAGGACCACATGCCAGTGTTGGGCGGGGCCAAAGGCAAAAGTGGGCTGGGCAACATATGTAAATTTTAGCTTTGCACAGCAGCCCACTTTCTTCACACACCCTTCTCTGTCCTCCATCCAGGTAAGCAAGAGGCATTCTCAGGGTTCAAGGACACATTCCAGACAGGCAACAACGCTTTGGGATGTGATGCAGGGCCAGTGAGGGGCTCGGCCTGGGGAAAGTTCTGAGGGCCAAATAGCGAGGTCTCTGGGGGGGGGGCACACACTGGCTGGGGTGGGGCACACCCTAGTTCTAAGGGGCAAGAGGAATCGGGAGCAATGTGGTCAGTCAGTGCAACTGACTCAACAGCCCTGTTTACTTCTTACGACTGGCTTCACCTCAAGAGATCATGCTCTGGGCACACTGTCCCAGTATTTTAAACAACAACAATAATAACCAGAGCTTATTCTCATGTGGGTAGTTGGCCTCCAGTGCCAGGCAAGGAATCTATTTAAAAACTGCTTCTCTCTCACCCCTGATAGTGCATGCTTTGGAAGCCCTGAGCCCTCGTGCTGTGCTGGACATGCCAAGCCTGTCCGTTAAACGTGTCAAGGGCTCTGCAGGCCTTAAGGAACTAGGCTGCTTAAGGGCCTCTTCAGACATTACGCATTGAGCGAGTGCCTCCAAAACTAGTGCTTAGAAACAAGTGTTTGATAAGGACCCGCTCCCTGGAGAGCTTCCAGTTGGCTGCAATATCTGTATCCAGCCAAAGACCTCCTGGCTTTTACTGTGAAGTAAGCAGCCCCTAAGGTTGCCCTTGGCCCCTTCTCTTCCCTGTAAGTCCTCTGTTGCCAATACCTATATCAGGGCGCCCTCTCTTGGTCAATTCAGAATACTTGTCCAAACAGAGGTTCTGTCCTCTCCCCCCACCCCATTCTAAGAGAAAGCCCTGGCATTGATGCTAGGCCCTCTCCCATTGCATATCCGCCTCTGCTAAGGGCAGCAGCACCATGCCTCCCTGGGAGCTGCCCTTTCCACTTACCAATGTACTTGTAGTAGAGGGGCACGAAGACGTTGATGCCACGCTCCAGCCCCATCAGCATCAGGCAGACGATCACTAGTCCCTGTAGTGGGTAGCTCCCCTTGGGCCACATGTACTGTATGAGGAGGCTTATCTTCCGGCCCAGATCCCTCCAGGTGGAGCGATGCCGCCTGGCATCTGGAAGCAGGGGCTGAGACACAGAGAGAAGAGTGAGTAGGGGAAGGGGACTCATTTTTGGCAGGGAATATTTGAGGAAGGGGACCACAACAACCTATCCAAATGGCATCTGGGCAAAGGTGAGAGCCAACACCTCGGAGGGGGCAACTGAGCAAGATTGGGGGGGCACCTACAGTCACTTCTCAGCAAAAGGCACAGGGAGTGTTTCAAGTAAACACAACTGGAAAGGGAAACAAAACCTTGAGAGTCACAGAAATTGAAGGTTTGGTGCAGGAAATGTTATGGGAAAAACAGGACTAGAAAGGCGCAGGGTTTCAAAATCTTTTTTAAAATGTTTGAATAGGACTCCTTTACGATGAAGAGCAGGATATAAATTTAAGAAATGAAATGAAATATATATTCAGAGGGTCCACAGTGTCCAGATTTTACTGTATGAAGAAGAACCACCCCAGCCTCCAATCAGTCCCAGTATTCTCAAGCAGTTATAGTGGTATAGGAATGCAGTACTTGAACCACATTATGACACTCACCAGTAAATGCCGCTATTCCAGCAAAAGAAGTGAAATTACAGGTAACTCCAAGGACCATTAAGGTCCTTCTAGTATAACATTCTGTGGTCAACTAGATGTTCCAGGAGACTCACAAGATTCTGTGGTCATGGCAAAGAGCTGTTGGCTTTGCCCTCCTCCATCAATTTATTATGGCAGGAGTGGGGAACCTGTGGTCCTCCAAATGTTGCTGGACTACAACTCCCATAATCCTTGACCATTGGCCATGTTGGCTGGGGCTGAGGGGTGCTGGGGTCTAAGAACACCCAGAGGGCCAAAGGTTCCCCTTCCCTAATTAATCACACTTTCTGCCCAAAGCCAAATACATTGCAGACGCTAATTTTTAATATTGCAGAATACAAGACATTGTGAACATCTTGTTTAAATTGCATAATTGATACAGGTCACAGAGATCAGATTTTCTCGTTGCAGAAACGGCACTGATGGCAGGAGCAGCAAATTCTAATTTTTTATTGATTAGTGCAGAGAACATACAGTATATAAGAAATATCCACAGTGCCACCTGCTGGAGCTTATTCACCTTCAGCTTTTAAAACAACAACAACAACAACAAAAGTGATTCTCCAACGATAAACATTTAAAATATATATTAGATAGAATTTGCACAGTTGCAAAATTTCCTTCATTAGCCACCACTGTAAAAGGGAGCAACGAACATCCAGCTCCATAACTCACTTACCCTGTGGTATTATCTTTGTCTATAATGGGGTGGGGAACCTTTTAGGACCAACAAGAGGGCCAGATCACTATTTGTCTGTACCCCAGAGGCTAACTTGGACACCAGATGATTGGCATTCATTTTGATTTAAAAAGATCAGACCCCACCCTACTTGACTGGCACATCCATATCTAACTTGGCTCTAAGTCAGTGTTTCCCAACCTTGTGCCTCCAGCTGTTTTCGGACTACAATTCCCATCATTCCTGACCACAGGTCTTGCTAGCTAGGGATGATGGGAGTTGTAGTCCCAAAACATCTGGAGGCACAAGGTTGGGAAACACTGCTCTAAGTAACCTTTACAACAGCCCTAAATGTACACAAGTACTCAATCTCTCACTAGCCCAACAGTCCATGCAAAACAGCTACTGGTAAGGTTAGTCAACAGTTTTGCCTCAGGGCACTCTGACTGCCCCACCTCACAGGGAAGTTTCTCATGCCACTGAACTAGCTAGATGCGCTCGTTTCTAAACCTCCTCAAACCACACCTTTGGTGAACTTTTCCCTACAGCCTACAATCTGCTCTGAAGGTGCATTCTAGTGTAGCTAGTTCTCTCCATCCAGAGATTAGCCACTGAGGCTCCTGTGCTTTTAACATCTTTAAAATTCTGATAAATTCAACAGGTGCTGCTTTCCCCCACCACTGCAGCTCCAGGACCACAAAAGCAGCACACACCTGTTGATTTTTCCCACTGTCATATAATTGGTTAAAAGCTCCTGGTCTGTATGCAGGGATTGATTGTAAAACCACTCTGGGAACTGTAGTTCTGGAAAGAGAATAGAGCAGGCACCCCCAAACTCGGCCCTCCAGATGTTTTGGGACTACAATTCCCATCATCCCTGACCACTGGCCCTGCTAGCTAGGGATGGGAGTTGTAGTCCCAAAACATCTGGAGGGCCAAGTTTGGGGATGCCTGGAATAGAGGTCTCCCAACAACTCTCAGAACCCTTAACAAACTACAGCTCCCAGAATTCTTTGGGGGAAGTCATGACTGCTTAGAGTCATAGCATTTTAAATATAGGGTGTGAATGTGGCCCCTGGTGTGGAACTGTAATACTGTTTCAAAATGGCAGCTATTTTAAAGAGAGAAACCGCAGTTACAGGCTCTGTTCTTAAGAGTAGTGCTTCTGGCACCAATAATGTTATTCTAGTTCCCTCCCTGCACATCCTGCAACTGGTTCACGGGGGGGGGGGATTTACGGGATGGACAGTGAAAGGCAGACGTAGAGGAATAATTGGGCTGTTTAGGAGAACAGAAACCTACCTGGCTGTGCTCCACGTCGCGTTCATCTTCATTGATCAGCAGCATGTAGGGTTTTCGGGGCAACCCTGGGGCCTTTATCCCCAGGGCAAAGAGGGCGAAGGTGCAGAAGTAGCGCAGTAACCACAGGCTGAATTGTACCTGGAGGAGGTTGATCTCATGTCAGATGCGTGTCTCGCAGCAACCCACCTACTACCCCGCTTTGCTCCCCACTGAAAGCTACAAACCAAGCAGTGCTTCCTTTCTAAGATCTAAACCAAGAGTCAAATGGCTTGGAGTGGAGCGAGGGAAACACCCATTAAGGGCGGTATTTTAAAACTAGATTTATTATTTAAAATATTTTTAGGCATTTCATTAGCCAAAAGCATGATTTGAGCCAATTGACCAAAGACTTGTACAGTACGTAAAAACATTGGAACTAGAACACAGATCATTAACCTATATCACATAACCAAATTCCTTGCAGAAAACCGCAGGATACAATCCCTCCCAGAAGCTTTAAGGAACATTTGGTGATAGATGGTCCTGACCCCTAGAGAACTGAGAAGATGGCTTGACTGAGTTTGCTTCCTGTTGCTTCCTGAAGCCTGTTCCTGTTTGAAGATGTCTGCAGTTACGGCAGATAGCCAGCAGGGGAAGTTAGGTCATGTGACTGAGGTAGAAAGGGAGAAGAAGGCTGAAGCTGTCTGGAATGGCAAGGCAGGAAGGAGTTATTTGCTCCTAAATGTGAGTTCTTGATTCCTCTGTGGATGGAGAGTGAGGGGCCTTCACGCCCATCACTGCAACGAAGCGAAAAAAGGTAGGCTGCCACTTGCAAAATGGCTTCACATTGTTTGTTGGCTAAAAACAAGCAAACAAACCACCCAAAAAGAACAAATCATGGCAAGTCTGCTACGCTGGATTCACACGTTCAAACAAACCACAGTTAAGCTAGGCTTAACTAGCTTACTGTATATTCCTGCGTATAAGACTACTTTTTAACCCAGGAAAATCTTCTCAAAAGTCGGGGGTTGCCTTATACGCCGGGTCGTATTATACGCCGGGTCGTATTTATATCCCACCCATCTGGAAATCTCCAGGTAGGGCTGGGGGAGAGCTGTTGCCAGCCTTCCCCAACCAGGTGCCCTCCAGATGTGGTTGGACTACAACTTGCATGAACCTCAGCCACATTTTGAAAACCCTGGAATTTGAGGAGTCACATAAGCAGGTGTGTAGACAGTGGGCAATTCAGTTGGACAGTTGAGGTGGGGGAATAGTGGCCAGGCCCTAATCTTTACATGGAATCTGTGGCACGGAGTAAGTTCTCGACTTTCCAGTCTCTTGCTAAAGGGTATTGCCAGAGAGCAAGGATGTTAGTTAACGTTGTAAAGAAATGTGAAATCTCAACTTGTGGCTGGAAAGCTTTTCAGTAGGACTTTGTGCTGAGTCATTGGGCAAAGTCCCCTGCAAATTATTCAGCAATCGCCTCTGTGTATATATGTGTATGTGTATGCATGTGTGGTTGTGGTTGAGTGGAAAGGGGGAGGAGCACACACCACTCATGTCTAAAGCTTTCTGCAGCTCAAACAACAGTGACTCAGCAAAAATAGGTTGGGAAGAAGGCGCCAAGCAGTGGCTGGCACTTAAGAGCAACAACTCAACAACTAGCAAGTGTTGAAATCAGCAGGTTTACTTGGTTCTAATCTTCTCCCATCTCCAAGTATCCCACCACCCTGCCCAAAAAAATCCAGGATACCTGTCGCCAAACCCTTGTTGACCTACCTTCTGGTTGGCGTTTTCCAAGCCCCACCACCAGAGTGGGCTGTTCCAGGAGATGAAGGCCAGGTTCTCTGCTGCGAAAGCCAGAGCCCAAAAAAGGAGGAGGATGGCACCATGGCCTCTGATCCGGTCCTGCGCCAGAACCCTGGTGCGTTCCAGGTGGAGCAGCCCAACTGAGCTGGTCCAGCTCGCAGCAGAGAGGCAGGCGTACAGCACCATGTACCCATAAAGCTGTTGCACGCCCAACACCTGCCACAGAAAAGTGACAAAGGGCAGCAGCGCAAGGAGCAGAGAGAGGAGAACTTGGACGTGGTACAGGCGGGAGCGTGGGATATACTTTGGCTCCATGGTGCGGCTGAACCGGGCATAGCAAGCGTACTGCAGGGCCCCCAAGAGGAGGCAGACACTGAGCTGCACAGAGGGCACCAGTGTGAAGTAGAAACAGGGGTACAGCCCCTGCTGAGCCCATGCCTGCGCCAGGGAATCGTTCCCCTCACAGTAGCTCTGTAGCACCACCATCCTGCCGGCTGGGGAGCTGCAGAAACACAGATGAAAGAAACAAGGAAATTAGAACATATGTTTGGGCTACTATTTTATTGATTTATATCCCACCTTTCCTTCAAGGAGCTCAAGGTGGCATACGTAATTCTCCTCCTCCTCCACAACAAGCCTGTGAGATAGGTTAGGCTAAGAATGAGTGACTGGCCTAAGGTCCCCCAGTGAGCTTCATGGCTAAGTGGGGACTCAAAACCATGGTCTCACAGGTCCTAGTCCAACACACTGCTTTGCCACATTGGCTTTATATTTCAGTGCTGTCTGCAAATATGTTATATATAATATATGCAAACCCACAGGCATATGATGTTCTCACAGGCTTAAATGCAAGTGCAGAAGTAAACATACCACATGGTGCTACACACATACACACACACACAATGCAGGCATGAGAGCAGTCACCAATCTTGGACAATTTTTTTAATCCTTCTTGCTCAATATGCTTCCCCACCAAAAGAGGCAGGGAGAGACACTTCATAGGGAAACGCAAAAGAAACCACACAGTATCTGGGGCAGAGATCTCACCTTAATGTTCAGCCCACCTCCTAGCTTAAGGAATTGCTTAGCACAAGGCATCAAGAAGTGTCACACTTAAAATCAGAGTGACAGCTGCGTGGGGAGGAGCTGAATCTTGGTAACATTTTTCTTTTCAGAATAGTGGATAGATTTTGCTCATATTTAGGGCCTATCTGTTTACTTATGTTTTAGGTCAGGTAGGATTTTTTTTCACGATTTTAGATTTTCCACTAGCCATGGGGAAGGTTGCCCCCCACTCCTCTTTTCCTTCTAACACGGCTTGCTTTCCTAAGTCTTCTGCAGCAATTTTTGTGCAGACACTTTCTGTGGTGCAGATATTCTGTGCTTGTGGCACAGTGCTCTGGAATATTTGGGATGATCTGCCATATGCTGGCAAGTAGATAGCCTTCCTTTATGGGAAGGGTTTACATATGTCAAGGGCTGCTTTGGGGGAAGAGGAATATATTTGAGGCAGTAGGTAGGGCCAAAGGTAGGTGGGATGACCCTTTTCCTCTCCTGCAATCCCAACACCCCCTCCCCCTTGTCACCCACATGAAACTGGGGGCAGGATGTGGCATTAGTGCTGTGGGTTGCCTACCAGAAACATTTGGCCCCTAGGATGGCAGTTCCGTAGATGTTGATAGACTCTTCTAATGAAATTGATCCTTTAAAAACAAAACAGAAGCTCGAAGCCTGCTGTGTGCGTACAATAGCGTGATCCTAGATCATTGAGTTTCACAGGTCAGCTGTTTTAGCAAGTATGCACATTAACTGGGGAATTAACCCCATTGAGCCCAGTGGGGCTTACTTCTGAAAACACGTGCACTGTCTGACTCCTTGTTGCCACACTCCATAACCTTTTGCACCTTACTGCTTTCTCCTCAGTTTGAGTTCCATTAATGTTTAACCTCCTCGTATGACTTCGATAGCTGAGACTTCGATAAAATAATAAAATAAAACATATTTGCATCGATTTGCCGCCTGGCATAATTTACTGTGCCACTGTGCTACTACAGTGGATGCTATGCACTGTAGTTTTTGCTCAGCTATCTTCCCTCTGCCCCACAGCTTTTAATACACAAATAAGCCCTGAGCTACTTTCCCAAATGCTAGAAACCTGTCGTCTTCTTTTTTTTAAGGGCCACTGATACAGCCTTTTCCTCCATGAATATCCTCAGCGGATATTTCTGATGCCTTCCTCCACACCTCTCCGTGGGTTTTGCTTTGCTTTTTAAATTCGTTCTTTCTGATGCACGATATCAAAATAGCACATCATCACCGTGTTGTTATGACTACACTTCGCGCACTCGAGTAGCGCCTTGGATTCCTGCCCTCCCCGGGTCCAGCTGTTGTGTGTTCCCACTTTCCAAGCGGTGAACTTTCCCAGGCAGAAACCGCCAGCTTCCTGATTCAAGGGCACCCCGGGGAGCACAGCGAGGAAGAGACGGTGCTGAGCACCCACCCTCGCTGCCTACGCCTGTTACCCCACACACTTTGGGCAACAGGCCTGGCTGCTTGGCAATGGGCTTGGGGCATATTAGGAGGAGGAGGTGGAGATCAAGCCGTGGGGCTGTGTTGTCCCCCGCCCCCTGCCTCCTCTCTGTGCTGCCAGCCGGCGAGGGCACAGCAAAGGGGCCGCTGCCACCCGCTTCCCCTCAATCCCACCCGCCTGCCCCCTTCTCCCACCAACGTCTACTTGCCTGCTCGGGTCTCGTCAGTCCAGCCCACCCACTCTCCCCACCGCCCGGCTGGCTCGGCCAATGCGCAGCGGCGCGTCCGCAGCCGAGCTTCGCTGCGCCGCGGGAGCCGCGGCAGGCCCGATTGGCGCCCCCGGGGTCCTAGCGCCGCCTTCCCAACACTGTTAGGCAGATTCCTCCTGGGTCCTAGCGCCCACGGGTTACAACACAGGCGCTCAAGCTCCGGGCCGTTGCTCTTATTTATTTCCCGCCAAGCAAGAGCGCACGACACGGGTTGCGAAGGGCAGGTCCTGGGCTGCCCTCAACATTTATAATGGGCCAGCACGTCACCCCGATCCCGCTCCTCCGCATTTGTACCTCCGCAATCTAAAACAAGGATTCCGAACTGGAATGAGTCAGCACGATCCTAATCATGTGTACACGTCGCAAACGAGCGTGCGTCGGAGTGTGGCTTTGAATCCGGGTTCAGTTTGCTAACGCTGCTGTGAAAGGTATTGCGGCAGCAAAAAAAGAAGCCTCGGGGGAAAGTGTGCGAACTTGAGCCTATCACTTTTTCTCTGCCTCACAAGGTTGTTGTGAGAGGATACCATGCAGAGCACCGCTGTGACTATAACTGTCGCACTCCATTCAAAGTTTAATTGAGCCAAGGCTTATAAAGTCTCTGCTCTGAAATATCTAAGAAGTGAAAGGAACAGAGTGCACGTGAAAACCTTAGGAGTACCTTTTGCTGCTGTCACTACCCAGTATGTATCCATCATTACGAATTTCATCTTGGACAAGAGTTAACTGCCTTAGTTTTATGAAACCAATAATTTTAAATTGTCAGCTGCTGAGAGGTGCCCTGGCACCAGTATACAGTAAGATATAAATGTTGTAATAAACAAACAAACAAACCCAATTGTGTCAGTAACTTTCACTGAAATAATAAATAAATTATTATTATTAGTTAAATTTGAGTAGATATTCATAGTATTGAGTTATACCTCTTTTCAGATCCTGACGCAACCCTGATACAAAGATTTCCTAGGACTATTTTTAAGCAGTAAAAATGACTAGTAGTTTGTTTTGTTTTAATTTGCTAGTTATGTATTAAAATCAGCTTGTCTTACAGTTCCATTGTATGCATATACTATGGGATTTTTATTTAACAAAATTTATGTACTGCTTGGAGTGAAAACTCAGCAATTTACAATAAATATTAAAACTATAAATAAAGAAAGTTTAATTAAGATTATCAACAAAAAGGAAATTGTGCCTTCGCATTGGAATGAGACTTAGTCCACATAACTTGCCCCAGCTTCCCAGAACCAGAAACCAGAGCTTTAAATCTTAGTAATGACACAAAGTATATGTACTCCCACACACAGCTCTTTCCCTGTATTGGCAGGCTTTCTTGTGGCTTGCCTCAGAAAAGACGGTCTAATCCTTCAGATTAAAGATGGAGATGGGGATGAGGGAAATTGTCTAGGTCAAGAGCATTGCCACAATTTAGCACAGATGCCCTCTGACCCTCCCTGCTCCCCCACTTCCTGACATTTTTTAAAATTGAAATACAATTTAAAATTGCATTCACATACAAAATATGTATTGCTACATATGAGTTCATAGCAGTATTTGGCTATATAGAATTATAAACCCAAAAGTACCAGAATGCATTTAGCACTCACCTTTAAATGTACTCACTGCAATTACTCTTCCAAAGTGGTGCTATGTTCCCTATACAAAACAAACAAACAAACCAGTCCCTGAGCACATGGTAAATGCTAAATATATTTTTGTTCCTAGACATGACACACTCGTTTCTCAGCATTCAGAGGAGCCAGAAAAGATGTGCCTCTTTGGATATTATAGCAGTCTAGGGCTTTTTTCAGATGGAACTTGTCAGAAATCAATCAGTTCTGGCACCTCTCAGGTGGGTGCCTTTGTCATTGTAAGAGAACACAAGGTGTTCGTGATGAGTTCCTATACCTCTTTTGAAAAATTGCACTGTAGCAGTGCATGTATTGATATGTACAAAAATCCAGTAGATAGTAACTACCCCAGTAGTGCCACAAGCATTTTGATGATGGCCAACTATCCTGTGATCCACCTGGATTCATCTTGTAGGTAGCAGGCTGTTATCCCACCACACACAATGAAAGACAATTCCATAGGCACGGCCACAGCCATCAAAGAATGGAACATCCCTCTTTATTCAGTAGATACAGTACTGTACAGGATGTCAGACATAAGCTCTGTTTTACAAACCACTTGCAGTGCTCCACATAACTCACAGGCCAGCCTCTAGTGTCAGAAACGAAACAGGAGGCCACAGGTGGCTGTACCATGCACAAAAAGATGGGGGCAAAATCAAGACAAGCATAATACATGATAGCTGGAATTCCCATCCACCCCATGTTTTAGCTGAGAACGCTCCCTTTATTCATTGCTAGACCAGGGGTACAGTAACATTTCCACTAGGATGCAGCAGGCTAATCTCTGCCAATGGGACTGCTCTGCAGCTGGTCGCTGTAGTGCAGGGACACTGACCCTGTAGTTTTCCAGATGCTGTTGGACTCCAAATCCCATCAGCTCCAGCCACCACACTCAATGGTCAGGGATGATAGGAGTTGTAATATAGTAAAGTTTCACAAACTACAGGTTCCCCATCCCAACAGTACATAACCAGCACTAATCAAAGTTGCAGTCTATGAAGCTCTTCTTTCTACACTCCAGGGGATGTGTATTTTGCAGGAAAGACAGCAAATTAATATTTTACCATCGGTTGTTTTGAATTCCTTAAAATGCACCAGTAATCTGAAGAACTGGGGGAAATCCCAGCACCAGCCATACATCTAAACTACTGACAGCTTGAAGCTGCTGCTCACCAACTTCCCTCGTAGCATGTACCCCACAACACCAATGACCACCCTTTTGTTAAACTAGGTTAGGGAGTGGGGAAGTACAGTATCCTTTTCAGGCATAATCTTTCTAGAGCAGGTCAACTACCAGCTGTAATCAATTCATTGCTGGGTACAAATAATCTCTTCAATTCTGAAAGAGGGCAAAGAAGAAAAGAAATCCCAAGAGTCCTGGTTCCCAAGACCTGCAATGTCAGTTCCAAGGTCATATAGGGATCTCCATGCAACCAGGCCTGTGCCCACAGAGGAAGGATGCATATTTTATCTGCGACAGTAATGGCAAGCTGCTTTTCCTATGCACAACAGGAGCTTTGACAAGCAGCTACTGGAGGTTGCAGCAGCCACTGAAAAAAAAAAAGACCCCACAGAGAAGAGAAAGGAGTAAAAACCACAGGGTTAACCAAGACATATTGGGACCTGAAGCTCTGATGAGAGTGCTAGCATTACCCTATGCAATGATTGGCTGGATTGTACCACACCCTCTTGGGATGCAATGCTTTCACTGGGCAGTCTGGGAAGTAGTCTTTGTGATGTTTGCTATGCAAACCATAAAAGTATTTTGCTGTTGTGCTAAGACCAGATACCCCATAAGAATTAGAGGAGGACAGTGGAGCCGATGGCATGGTGTTCTTTAGTAATAAAGTGGGGGAACCAGCAGAGCTTCTGCAGACTGTTAAAGAGAACGCCTTGTCTAGCCAGGCGAGAGGTTCAGCCCTTTCAACAAGAACCTGAAGCCCACCCCAATTCTTAAGATTGTGACAGGTAATATATTTGGCATATAGGAACTCTTCTCTTGCTGGCACTTCCACAAGATCTGGATGCTTACCATTAAGGCATCCATAGAAAAGAGACATCACAAGGAGGGCACCACCAGCTTGGAGAAGAACCCAAGCAGTGTATGGGGAATCTGGGAAATATTTAAATAGAATGATGGGGGTGGGGGCAGACAAGTATTGCCTTCCTCCACCCATCCCTGGGGCAGAGCCTCATACTGTACTTGATCCTAAATCCTTGCAGGGTGAACAAGGTGAGAGCAAGGGGCTACCTCAGAATGGAGCCATCGGTCTGGAGCTGGGTGCCATTTGGTAAGGAGACTTTGGTCATTTCAGATATTGCCTCAAGCAAACCCTGGTACTGGCTGTGAAGCAATACCCTGCTAAACCTGTGCTTTGATACTGCAAGAGGGATGCAAAATAAACATGGCCCCAAACAGTAGAATCATTTGTGCCCACAGGAAGACAAAATCCTGCAGCATGAGTGGCGATGGCACTGCAAGCGTGCCTCTTTTGGCTTGGCTTCAAAGTTTGTGAGTGAATGGTAAAGCAGGGAGGAAGATACACACCCTTCTTGTGTGTGAAAAGCTTCTATCCAAGTTAGGCTCTGCTACTGGAGGAAGCCTGTGCCCCATTCCCCTTACAAAAATAATCTCTTGCAGCCCTTCTTTTCCTGAGTCCAAATCTATCGCCTGATTGCATCTTTAATTACACATTGTAGTCTGGACAGTGGTATAGCTCTTCCTGTTTCTGAACGGGGGTCCACACAGCAGGTCCTCCTTCTGCTGCTACAGGACATTTCAGGCAGGGCAAGCGTGGATGCCAGTCTCCTGCACTGCAGTGTGCTCCGTGGCATTCTGTGCAAGTCTCAGATGGTTCTCCAACATGGACGACACGGATGCAGACACGGACAAATATATGTAATCACACACACATCCAGCCCATGCCCAGCTAGCGTGCCACCGGCATGATGCATGTCTGGATAGAGTTCCGCCCACGATGAAGGCACTGCTGTCTTCACACCTTCCTCACTCTGGCACTGATGTCCAGGACATGGAGACTTGAGCCAACCCATACCTCGTAGGGCAGGGTAACCCAATGTCCCAACAGCTGAAGTGGGCCCCCGATGTGGAGCCCACACAGGATCTTCAGCCTTCACAGCTACACCTGGAAGGGATAGGTAAGGCAAAGGAAGTTACGGTATTTGGGAAGGGGACAGTGAGGAGAAAGACTTGGTCAAAGCGAAGCTCTGAATACTCCAGATTTTATGCCAAACAAAGATCCCACCTCCTGAAACTTTCAGTATTTATTTTTAAGCAAGTTGTAGGCCATTTAGCAATATCAGCTGACCACATGCAAAGGAGAATAAGGATCCTTCACCTTCAAAAGCCATGTGGAAGAGAACATTTTGACAGCTACAACTGATGGAGGGGAAGAAATGCTGCATATACTGAAATTCCCCTTTCCAAGGCAGAAAATGCCCCCAGCCTTCTTTTGTGTGTGGCTAGCACACTGAAGCTAGAGATCTTTCACAGCATGCCTGGCATTGCTCTTTGTCCCTCCATAGCTTACTCTCTCAACTTCTCATATTACTCTTTTTCCTCTTACCCTGAGATGACACTTTGGTGGTGGGGGGAGTCTACCCGAACATGGCTTTCTTTCTTTAATTTATAAATTTAAATTTCTCCCTTCATCCAAGAAACACGGGGCAGTTTACAGGATAGGCTTTCCTGATTTATTTGGTCTACTTTGTGTATGAGTTCCTGAAAGCCCGACTAGTTCATATCAGTAGAGCCTTCCCAAACACAAAATCAAATTATTTTTGTACTAACTAGTCTTTGGCCAGGTAGTTCCTGGTGAGGATAGTGCAGTAATACATATAGCTGCATAAAGAAACTGCAGATTCCTCTGGTTTCATGACACAGCCATTGCCATTGCCAGTGCCCAAGTACCAACCAGGCTGTACCTTGTGTATCTGAGGTGGCAACTCATCTTCCAAGCTCTCCTCCGGCACAGGCTCTGGGTGCCGAGCAGTCTGGCCATCTTCAGCCCACCCCCCAAGTGGCAGCCGAGCGAAGTGTGATGGGGCTCTGTGCACAATGCCAGGGTCTGTGGGAAAACAAAGAGGAAAAGAAAACCACCGGATGGGGCAGCCAAAATTAAATGAGATCAGTTTGCTGCAAAATCTGTTTGGGGCTTCTAGTCTGCTCTGCTCCCGATTACCAGCCACCCAACACAGATACAGTAGCTGGGAAGCAGTGGCGTAAGTGGAAGTATAATATTTTGCAAGTACTCTTGGTCTTTTTGCTCCCACCTGCTACTCTAACCAAGTCCATTAAGCAACACCCTATCCTGCCAGCTTCGGCCATGCCCCTTGTTGAAAGAAATAAGTATATTGATAGCTTCAAGACCAGAACAACGAAGAGTCTTGTGGCACCTTAAAGACTAATAAATTTATTATGAACCATAGTCTACTCCATCTGATGAAGTATGAATATGTCATAAATTAGTCTTTAAGGTACCACATGCTTTCATGGACTGACATGGTTACCCTTCTGGAAATTCATAACCAAAGAAAATCGAGCCTTCTGGAAATCGAAACTTAAAAAAAAACGAGAGCCCAAATCACAGAGAAAATGGTGCCTTCTGAAATGGCAGCAATGAAAGAAAAATTGACTTTTGAACTTCCCAAACTCATAATGCCACTCTTGTAGCACTGCTAGCCAGTACTCCAAACCTGACTGCAAGCACTTGCTTATACCTCTGCTGATCAGCAAGGAGTGAAGGCACTGAGGTTGGCCTTGAGGCAATCTGAGGCATAGGTTAAGGCTTGCCTCTTACATATGATGCACTGGCCATGTCATCAAAAGGGTTCACCAAAACTGCCAAGCAGCATGTCAGACTGATATCTAATCTTTGTCTCTAGTTGCCCTGTAGTTAACAAGAATTGCCAGCATGTGTTATGTGCAGGGTTTGGCAGGAAATAAAGCCTTTTCTGGCTAAGGAATATGGAAGCACTGAGTTTGGCATTCCTGAAACATACCTGAGACACCACCATATCGGCGCTGGAAGCCGGCTTGCAGAGCAGCTGTCTCATCTCCAGCCTGGCGAGGCGAGGCGAAAGGATAGCTGGCTGAGCGGGGAATGGCACTGCTTGGGGTCCCCTGATGAGCATCGGGCTCCTCCTGAGCGCTTTCACCACTCTCATCACTCTCTCGCCGGTGCCACAAGTGCCGCTCAGGCTCCAACTGGGCATGTTGCTTGTGTAGCTGTGAGAATGGCATGGAGTATTAATGAGCAGCCAACTAGAACCCTGTGGTGACATTGACATGTGTCCCAAGCAAGCCCAGTTTGGGACCTGATACAATCCAAGTATCGAAGTTTCCTGATACAATCCAAGGGGACCCAGGTGGCGCTGTGGTTAAACCACCGAGCCTAGGGCTTGCTGATCAGAAGGTTGGGGGTTCGAATCCGTGACGGGGTGAGCTCCCGTTGCTTGGTCCCAGCTCCTGCCACCCTAGCAGTTCGAAAGCACGTCAAAATGCAAGTAGATAAATAGGAACCGCTACAGCGGGAAGGTAAACGGCATTTCCATGTGCTGCTCTGGTTTGCCAGAAGCGGCTTTGTCATGCTGGCCACATGCCCTGGAAGCTGTACGCCGGCTCCCTCGGCCAATAATGCGAGATGAGCACGCAACCCCAGAGTCGGTCACGACTGGACCTTATGGTCAGGGGTCCCTTTACCTTTATCTTTACAATCCAAGTATCACAGGCCTCCACATAAATATCACATTTACAGCCTAAATTTCACATGCTTTTACACAGGTAAATGCAAGTCATCACCTGCATCCATGCAAGTCTCACTCACATCCTGCAAGCCTAAGGACTCTCCACTCATGTCCAGTTGTGCACAAATTGTCATAAATCATGGCCCAGTGAAGGGAGCCTTTGCTCCCAGCCTGATTTCTGTATAATGAAGGGCCTATCTCTTAGGTTAGGAGCTATATCACAGTACAGAGGCCTGTTCGATCCTCCTTTGCTGCGCTCATTCAGGTATACATGTCTCAAGATGAAGGTCTACACAGAACCTTCAGGGCCCATTGCAAAGGCCTGCATGATTCTTGATGCTCAGCTCACCTCATGCATGTAGAGCGCATGCAGACTCATCTCAGTAGAGGCATATTCTGAAAGGATCAGGCTTTGAAGCTGGCCCTCCCAGGCACTACTCCCAGAACTAGCTGTCCTGGCATCAACCCTGCAAGTCAGAAGGGAGAGAAGAGTCAAGATGTGTTAGAAAGAGTAATTTGGAGTCCAGAAGGCACCTTCTTGCCACTCCACACCCCAATAGTATGATTGCAGCAGCTTTCCCCCTCCGAGTCTGAGCCTAGAAAGGGTGACATCAACCATACTACTGCTGTAGCCTGCTAACTAAAAGGATTGCAAAGTGTGTGTTTAGAACACACAGCAATCTTTTGGGAAGCCTTGCAGAACTGGATAGCTTTCTGCTATCCCTCATAACCACAGCTCCAAACACAAGGAAACCCTAAGCCAAGGGTGGGGAGCTTGTGACCAGTCTTTGCCACTGGCCATGCTAGTTGGCACTGATGGGAACTGGGAGTCCAATAGGAGGGAGGCAAAAAAAAGGCATAAAAAGCTCTCGCTACTGCTTCAAAGGCACATCTAGGAGGCTGCTTCCTGCTCTAACACACAGTAATGTATACCTGTGCTGGGGAAAGCCTCATGAAATAGTCCTCAGAGCACTCTGGGTAAAGTTCTGGTGAGGTGCTCAATTCTTGGCTTTTTCCTCTAGCCCCTTACAACATGCAGCTTCTTACCCTGAGCCTGCCATTGTGCCAGGACCCCGATGTTGGGAACCTTCTGTGTGGGAACTCCTGTGGGCTGTCTGCATTGACTGAAGAGGAGAGAAAGAACGCAGGGCAGATGCTACCTCAGACACAGCCGAGAGATGCCGCGAGGCCTGCCCATCACGGACTGCCTGGTAGCCCAGGACTGAGGAGCCTGCAATCACATTGGCAATCAGGCTGTGTGGCTGCAGGGAGAGAACAGAGGAGGGAGGTGTGACCCAGGCAGGAAGATCCAAGGCCTGCCCCCATCTATCTACATTCAATGCTTCACCACCACAACTGAACTTTGCAGACCACCCTGTGATTCTTGGATGAAGGGCGGTCTAGAAATTAAATACTGTAATAAAAATAAATATTTTCACTTGTGCCTTTGCAATGGGGATCCTGAATTCTCTCCACATTTTGGAAATTAGCCCACCCATCTCCAGCCCCCAGCAATTCAAATGCTTTCTAAACGGTGACACTTGGAAGAGAAGATGCCACAGGTGTTGGGGGACTTTTTTTATAGGGAAGACAAGTGATTCAGTGAGAAACAGATTGTTAATCACATTAAGATATCCTAAACACAAAAGGACCTTAGGTTTTTGATTGTATGTAGTTGGATAAGTGAAATTGAAATAGTGTAACTACAAGAAACCAAGGACCTTCTGGAGGTGGGTGAGTGGGATGTTGCTTATTTATGTCTAACTTTATTTACACTTGAGTGTTATTTGTGCATCTTACTGAATCATATTGATTCCAATATCAATTCATATCAATAGGAATCTCATTGATTTATTACAATTCCATGTTTGCAACCTTTGAGTCTTCCATAAGCTTAAAACTTTCACAATAAAAATATACAGAAATAAAAGCAATAAAATATCCTAGGGAAAGGAACTGGGAAATAAAGGAGAAGGGAGAGAGGATGGGTAATGCGGAGACTCTGAAGGTGCCAACTTTTAGGGGAGTATGACTAACTTTTGCTGAAGAGATAACTGGACACAGAAGTAGCATGCTGGCAGGAGAAAGGTAGTCTAATTAGGTCACAAGACAGTGGCAGCCATACTACCATGGCACTCAAATGACTCCACACTGAGCCTAGAGGCCCACATAGAGACATTATCCCCATCCCACAAAAAAGAAACAGTTCACTCTGCATCTCTCCCTATGATAAACCAAGATTATGTCCTGATCTACCACACACTAGTTCTCTCCATCCTCAGGGCCAATACCTCTGATTCTGACTGCAGGGACTGAATGGAGGTGAAGAGCGCATTGTCAGGCAGGACAGCCTGCTGGGCCAGAGCCAGGCTGCTGTCACGGTGCACACGTTCCTTAAGCAAGCCAATGAAAGCCGTGCTCTCCCGAGGAGGTTGCCAGTGTGGGTTGGTGATAGCAAAGTGCATGAGGGACAGCTCAGTCTTGCCATCCTCGGCCTGTTGGTAAACGGAAGCCTCCGTCTTCCCGGCTGACATCCACTGCAAAACAAGAGACGGACAGGGTGTTTGAGTGTTTTGTTCACACCATGCAGCTGCCTCATTAAAAAGAGAGAAAATAATGAACAAAGAGACTAATCCATAGCAAATGTCCCTTGTGAAAGTGATCTTTCCAAAACAAACAGCAGATCCGAGAGCTAAACCTCTCTCCAGATGTGCCCATTCTTCTGGGACTAGGAGCAGCCAGCTGACACAAGGGCACTGCAAACCTGGCCTGTGAGCAGCATCACAGCTCCATGCTGGGGCAGGGCAGGGGCACTGCAGGGTGTCTGCGACCAGGACAAAGCAAGGCATGTCGGGCCCATGATGCTGCCCCTCAATGGGACCTACCGCTGGGTGTCCATGCCACCGCACATCCATCTGGGCAAAGGAGCAGGTATCTCCCACGCCCACCACCTCCACAGTGAAGTTGCGGAAGAAATCAATTATCTCCAGAGCTTTGGGCCTCAGGCAGAAGATGAGGATCAAGGGAGTCACAATGGGGCTGAGCAGTTCTTCCAGGATGAATACCTTAAGTAAAGGAGACAAAGGCATTAAGTTCAGCAACTGCCACGGGTCCGTATCACCTGTGAAACCACTGCACAGCCTCAAGACATGACTGTAGGCACTGGGGAGAATAATTGGGGGAAATATCAGTAATTCTTTCCTCCCACATACCCTGGGGTCAGAGAACCTCCCCCATTTTGGGGGGGAACTCAAGGGACAATACATGCTTGGATCTAGTCAGGGTCTATGCAAAGGGCAGCTCTTATACGATTTCCTCCCACCCTACCCTGCCCCACCTCACCGCCTTGTACTGGAAGAGCTGGGCGAACTCATCTCGGGTTTCATAGCGGTGGGCGTTGCCCTGCCAGTGGTCAGGCATGTAGTGGATGTGCGCCAGAATCACCCGAAGCAACTGCTCTGGGCAGAAGACCAGGTGCTGGTCTGGGATGAAGGATCTGCAGGACAGATGGGACAGGTGTCAACGAGAGCTACATTCCTTCATAAAAGCAAGCAGACAGGCACCTTATGTTCTAGGGGTCCCCAGCCCCAGTGTTCCCTCTTCATGGAAAGATGAACACAGAGGAGTGTAATGAGACAAACTATTTATGGGTCAGATATAGCAGGTTCAGCTTTAACGAACTGGTTCACTGTGGAGGAAGATGTTAATTTCACACATTTCTGTATTTATTTATATCCTTATTTGCAGTACAGAACTGTTCAGATTGCAGCCTTTGATCAGAGTAATAAAATGTGTGGTGCCTGTTTGCCTCTAAAGCAGCCTTGCAACAATTCCTCACAGACTCTGTGATCAGCCAAATTCCTAGATTTCTTAGACTCCTGTTCAACCACTAGTCTTCACTGACATTAAGTCAGTGGCAGGTTACAGCAATCTAAAATGTCAATTACAACATAGGAAATGTCAGGTTGATTTTTACTGCACATCAATATACAGCACAGCTAACTCTGTTTAACCAGTAGCTATACACGCTATACCACCCCCACCTTTGTTTCACCTCTCAGATATCAAGCTGAGCTGCTGTTTCCAACTCCTTTATTCCCCATTTCTGTCCGCTTACCCTAGTTTGTGACTCGCCCCAGAGTATTACCTTCAAGCAGTGCCTGTCACATTCTTCATAGACAGCTAGAAGCTCTGTCCTTGCTTGATCCAGGCAAAAACTGAAAGGTAAGTCTAAGGTTGCACTATTCTAGAAAAACCAGGCTTTGCCTCGTACCATCCCAGAGGCCCTCTCATTGCAGGTGTCACAGTCTAAACAACTCCAAGGCACCACCATCACTAAGATCATTAAACCAGGGAAATGACCTGTTTTGCAGAGCTGAAAGACATGGGTTGTTAAGCTTAATCAATTTGCTCAAGTGTCCTAGCTATCATTGCCACAGAAGGAAAAGGCAGCACAGGCAATTCATCTCCCAGCAACTTACTCAGTGGGAGACACAGCAGAACAACTTTTGTAGCTTAATGCAATTTTTGGTCAGCAGAATGCTTTTAATTCCCACCTGTCAATTCTCTGGTTGGGTGCTCCCCATAGTAATGGCAACCACCCCGTTGATGCCAAGGCTCAGAGAACAAAAGCAAAAGCCCTTCTGTTCACAGCCAATCTCAACTCACCTGCAGACAGTGACAGCCACGCCCAGAATGGTGACTGTGGTGAGGACATGCTCCACAGCAAGCACGTCTTCATCATAAATTGTGAGGGCAATGAGGACAGCGAGGATGGAGCCAGCAAAGAAGGCCACATTCTTAGCCACGACAGTGAACAGAGGTGAAATGAAGCAGTTCATGTACTTGGAGGCTGGCTTGTAGCCCTTGCTAAGGCGCGAGTGCAACTCGTGGTCCAGCTCATTGAAGTGCCGCAGGTAGCAGCGGCCGTAGAGGGACCAGCAACGAGCCCCCAAGCTTCCTGGCTCTCGCTTCAGCATCTCTGTGTAGCTGAAGAAGGCGTAGAGGATCTGCCAGATGAGGATGAGTGGACAGAGCAGAAAATTAGCAATGCCAATCCAGAGGATACGGGTGCCCAGCTTTTCAGCCAGCTCCAGGCGGTTGCTGCCTCGCTTGTACTCGGCCTTGAGACTCCACTCATTCTCAAAGAGTGAGCCAGGGCCCCAGAAGAAGATGAGCTCAAAGTTGTACTTGAGGCCACGCGTATAGAAGATTGTATCGCCCAGTAGGGGAAGGTGGAAGCGCATAGGCAATAGCGACTTGTTCACCATGGCCACCATGTAGTTCTTGAAACGCAGGATGCGGTGGTAGATGTCCAGTTCTGTCAGCTCCTTCTTATGGATGCAGATCTGGTGTTCCTTCTGGATTTGGACAATCCGTGCCTGCACCTCCTGCCATGTGTAGTAGGGCAAATTGGACTGCAGGCAAAGAGAGGGATGGTAAGGTTAGTGCTGTGACAAGGCTAATCCTCTTGATGGGGATACACTCCCTTCTGAAGGAGCAGGTACACAACTTGGGGATAATTCTGGATCCATTGCTGTCACTTGAGGCTCAGGTGGCCTCAGGTGGAGTGCCTTCCATCAGCTTCAGCTGGTGGCCCAGCTGTGCCCCTATCTGGACAGGGATAGACTAACTTCTCTTGTCTATGCTCTGGCAACCTCTAAGTTAGATTAGCGCAATGCACATGGGACTGCCTCTGAGACATTTCAGAAACTTCAGCTGTTGTGGAATTCAGTGGCCAGGTTGCTCATCAAGGCAGGACAGTTTGAGCATGTAACACCAATCTTGGCCTGACTGCACTGGTTGACAATTAGTTTCTGGGCCCAATTTTGACACATAAAGCCTCAAACATCTCAGGGCCGCAATACCTTAAGGACCATCTCTTCCCATATGAACTAACCTGGACCCTGCAGTCATCATATAAGGTGCTTCTTCATGTTCCCTCTCCACAAGAGGTCTAGAGGGTAGCAACATGAAGATGAGCCTTTTCTTTGGTGGCTCCCCATTTGTGGAATGCTCTCCACAAATTGGTTCATCTGGCGCCATCATTATATATCTTTATGTGCCAGGCAAAAACTTTCCTCCACATTCAGGCCTTTGGCCTTTAACTATCTGTGGCCTTTTAGAAGTGGGTAGGTTTTTAATGTATTCCCCCCCCCCGGTGGTTTTAATGTATCTGGGGGTGGGGGTTTTTTTTGTCCATTTGGTTGTTTGTTTGTTGATTTGAGTTGTCTTGGGAAAGATAAAGTGACTAACAAATTTAACAAACAAAAACTTTCCCCAATCCTGAAAAAGGGGGAGGGAATTTGTTATGCAGAGACTCAACTTCTAACACTCTTGGGCAAGGACCAAATAACAAACACTGGCAAACCAGACAATGGCAGCTGCAGAACATACTAGCCCTGCCACTCAACCAAGCAAGTCAGATTGAGCATACATGGGATTAGCAGCAGACCAGAAAGAGCAGCAGCAGTGTGTAACTCTGAAGGAAGGTCAATAAGGGACAGAGGAAGATTCGGGAGTGGAAGATTTTTCTCTTAAAGCAGAAGAAGCAACAGGTCTTATCTGCAGGCTTCTGACTGCTTCGAAAAGAGTATAACAACTGAATTGCACGATCAACCCAAATGTTATTCTGGGTCAAACCAAATGTTGTTCCAGCATTCTGTCTCCAGTAACAGTCAGTCAAATGCTTCTGGGAAGGTTGCAGAAAAAAGTGGGGGCAGAATATGGCAGTACTGATTTGCTTGAAATCAGGTAATTAGAACTATATTGCTAAGGTGTCAACATTCCCTATCAATAGCACAGTATGTAGATTTGTGCATGCATGTCTAACAGTTCCCAGACCACAGCAGCTTACCATGGGAATCTTGAGAGCGTTGATGTAAAAAGAGTGGATTTCCCAATAGCAGCAAATGTTGTAGATGAATTTTATCAGCCGATGGATCCAGAAGACCCCCGCGATCACCAGGATGGAGATGAGAAAGCCATTGGCCTGGATCCTGTGAGAAAGATGGACTCACAGAAAGGAAGAAGCAGCTACCTCCCTTCTGGTTGTTACAGTTCTTTCCAAAGCATGTGTGAACCCCTCCTCAGATTGCTAGAATACAGGCACTTCAGGTTTGTGCAAGGCTATGCAGTGCTGAGATGCATTAAACTGTACTAATGGGCAACTGGGCTGGAAAACCTGAGAGAAGATGGGTACAGCTACAAATGTGAACACAAAGCTTTCTCTCACAGTTAATCCACAAGACACTGAGGGTCCAAATATTTTCTAGTACAGTATATTAAAAGACCAGCTAGCTCGTCAAGGGCCCAACTTTATCACTGAGATTAGGTTAACATTGGAGACCCCAGATTTGGCTGATATAGAAGCAAACACCTGAAAGCAGTTTTGACAGCAACGCTCACCTTGCAAGAACTACATTTCCGAGCCTACAGCTATGATTAAGTGTGACTTAAAATGCAAAGTAGAGGATCTTCCACATCCAGGAGGTCTCTTGGATTTTAGACCCCACCAAGATGGGCTAGGATGTGGTCAAATTTAGGAAAGGATAGTCCTTGCTAACTTTACCTGGCACTGCACTCATTGGGAGGCAGGAAGGCATCTGGCAGGGTCACCTTGACGGGGTCACTGGAATGCTGGCTGTGATTCACCAGCTTGTTAGCAAACAGGATATCGTAGTCAACACAGCTGACAAGGAATGTGGTGAAGGCCACAACAAAGATGAACTGCCTGTGAGAAGAGAAGATGTGTCACACTAGGAGGCACTCAGCCTTCCCCGCTCCCATCTTCAAATTATCTGGGCCAGCAAAAGGCACCAGCTGTCTGAATCCTTCATATCAGAGACATCTTGCATAAAGAGAATCAGGAATAGGATTTGTTTTCCTATCAACCTGAATGGCAGGGAATTGGGGCCAGGGAAGGATCACTAGTTCCAGCATGAAACCAGAACTCTTTTTTTCACCTCTTGCAAGGTGCCCATGGAAATACAACAAATGTCCACTTCCAATCCCGTCTTACAGGAAGAGACATGGAGTTCATACTCACATTAATTCAAAGATCTCACTGATGAGCATACAGGTGAAGCCATTCTTCTGGTGCAGGTTATAGACGTGAGGGGTACAGTCAAAGAGAATTGCTCAGAATATTGGTTGCAGACCCACCCTTAGTTTTACCAGAGACTAGTCTCCCATTAGCAGGAAGCATCTCCTTTTCCAGTTCAACCTGCCATGCTATAAGATAAGTCACGATTAGCCACCATCAGGAGGAAAGAGTCAGTAACTTTCGGAGGGGGTGATTGCAAATCTCATTGTATTGCTTTTGTTGCTGTCTGGCCTGTAAACCTGTATGGGTTCCAGAGGCTGGTTCTTGATTATGCTATCTTTTGTTCCTGAATTGATACTGAAAGGTCCCTTGCCTCTTGGAGTGTTTAATGGGCCACAAGGAACCTTGTAAAGGGTTCCCAGCTCTGCTGCTACCGAGCCCCACCCCCAATCCCGACAACTGGGATCCAACCATCCCTGCCCTTCAGGTAAGGATATACGAGAGAAAAAGAGGTCCAGATTCTCAATGTGGTGCCAGGGAGCTGCAAGACAGACAAAGTGAAAAAAGAATCCTAAAATTCAACACAGCAGAAAGAAGCCAGAGGGGAGGGAGCTGTGGCACATCCAAGCCCAATATTTTAAGAACATTAGTTTAAAGCTGAACCCTAAACACAATTTCTAGAGAAAAAGCCTTGCTCAATTTAGTGGGAATGTACTAAGAACTTAAGACCAAAGGCCCGTCTAGTCCCACATGCCTCTGGGAAATCCACAAGCAATACAAGAATGCAGCTGCCTTCTCCTACTACTGCTGCTTCCCAGGAACCGGCATGCTTGAAAACATGCTGCACACCAAATGCAGTTTCTCCAGAAACAGAGCCAGAATCTCACAATTCCACTTCCTGTTCAGATTAGTCTTTCACCAATCCCAGGCACCATCAGCACTGATTTGTGGGGTGCCTGGCCCCAAGGCTGGCCGCTCACAGCTGTACTCACATTTGCTGCCCTCAGCAATGTGAACCATCAGGTCCTCTTCTCCCGGGGGAGAGTCATTGTAGGAGGCCTCCAGCCGCTGATACTCTGTATCAAAATGAGCCATGTTGTCACTGAGCTGGGCGTCATCCAAAGTCACACATGCTCTGAGAGGCGGAAAGACAGGGTAAAAAAAAAAGTAGCACTTAAGACATAACTCGAAGGCATCAGTTGGGTTGGGAGACTCATTTCATTTAAATTTACCCTTAAAGGGAACTGGAAGCTTTTGGTGGGGACCAAATAGCAGGGGGCAAGGAAGGAAAAGAGTGAAAGAGTGGAGAGAGGAAAGTGGCAGGAGAGAAAAGCAGCACAAATTAAGAGATAGGAAATAATGATCGGTAGTGAGAGCATTGCAGGAAACACTGCCTGATCATGAAACATGCTATTCTTGGTTTTGAGACTTTGCTTTACATCATATTTACAAACTGTTGTCTGCAACAAAGTTGTTGTTGTTGTTGTTATTTAAATACATTTAATTTCATTTTCATGAACAGGCAGAGCAGGTACTTGATACATACCCTTGCAAGTATATCAATCTCTCCCCACATACAAAGGAAAGTACAACGTTTCAACTAAAGGAAACCTACTTAGCTGGGGTTTACAAGAACTCTATTCAGCTTCACTTTCATTTTAGCCTACTGTTCTAGCTTTCTTTCTATACTAGAAGTAAAAAATACATTATAATGAAAAAAGAGAAATAAAAAAAACTATCTAGTCTAGTATCCTGTTCCCACAGTGCCACAACCACATGCTCTTTTGTATCTGAGAGCCTGTGTATGCATCTATTCATATGCACATTTTCAAAATAGATTCATAGTACAGCACAACATATATGCAAACTCAAAGGTGCATTTTAAAGCCAATATTCTAACACATTCAAACTTCTAGTCTAGAGAAAAGCAAGAGTTCCTATGCTACAAGGTGTAAAATTAAGTGGTGGAGCTATTGGACCCCGGGAAGATAGAATTTGCCAAAGGTGATCTACTGAGGCTCAGATGAGAAATTCCTGCAGCTCTGTGGATGCAAGTATGCAAAAGACTAAGACCAAGACCATAACTAGGGCCAGGAATTCTATGCCCTTGTGACTTCAACTCTGCTGGGTGACAGAACCCTTACCAGGCTTCTTGATATGGCACCCAGCACTGTGTTACAGGTGTACCTGGAGAGTGACGTGGAGTTGCATGGACAGTTGTTGCAGGGGCAACTGAAAGACACAGACTGATGCTCAAACTACCTTAAAGTAAGGTCTGGGGAATCTCTAGTCTGGCACGTACAAGTAAGGGGTCTAATGATATAATGAGGAGGATTTTAGTGGCATCTTGGTGGAGTGAAAGGCAATCATCAGTGGGGGAATTTACTCACCTTTTTTAAAAAACTAAAAAATTACCCAATGTTTTTGGTTTACCTTTTCCACACTTTTTCGAGCTCTACAGTATCCTATTTTGGGATGTGACAGACAGAATCCTTGGCACATAATTTTCCCTTTTTACATCTGTCATACACACTTTTAATAGTATGTTTTATTGTTGATCTTAATGTTTTTAGCTATATGCTCCTCAAAACTTACTTTCTTTTTTGAATTTGTTTTGCAAGCATGTGTTCCATTTTGTTCTCCTTAATTAAGCAAGACCTCCCATTTTGTGAAAGGAAGGAAGAAGCCTTATTGCCTCTAACAGCTTCCTTGCTTCTATTACACTAGCATCTTCCCTGACTTGCAGTATACATTCTAGCTATGCTTCTATTCTTGTGATTTTGAATAACACCAATATGCTTGGGAGAGATTTGAACCTCTAGTCTTTCCCTTTCAACTTGACTTTCAACCAATCATTTGATTTTTGAGGTTTCATTTTTTGAAGTCAAGTGTGACTGTGTTGGACATCCTTAGCAATTACATAAATGCTGAATTTGTTAACTCTCTGGTCCAGGCATCCCCAACCTTCAGGCCTCCAGATGTTTTGGACTACAATTCCCATCATCCCCGACCCACTGGTCCTGTTAGCTAGGGATCATGGGAGTTGTAGGCCAAAACATCTGGAGGGCCGCAGGTTGGGGATGCCTGCTCTGGTCACTGTTTCCAACTAGTTCAACAACACTTAAATATCACACATAGTTCTGGCACCACTTAGGAGTAAGTTCAGGGTAGCCTCTCCTCAATTAAGTTCCACGATCAAATGTTCTACAGCACAATCATTTAGGATACAGTATTTAGAAATTTTAAGAAGAGTTTGGATTTGATATCCTGCTTTATCACTACCCGAAGGAGTCTCAAAGCAGCTAACAATCTCCTTTCCCCTCCTCCCCCACAACAGACACCCCGTGAGGTGAGTGGGGCTGAGAGACTTCAGAGAAGTGTGACTAGCCCAAGGTCACCCAGCAGCTGCATGTGGAGGAGCGGAGACGCGAACCCAGTTCCCCAGATTACAAGTCTACCGCTCTTAACCACTACACCACACTGGCTCTCTGTCTGTCATGACTAGAACACAGGCAGACTACAGTCATGTGTGACCTCTTCTCTCTTTTTAACTAGTGATCCAACATATCCACTCTTGCCTTAGTAGATAAGACATGCATTGTTGGATAAGACCAGAGTTAGCCTACTCCCATGTTCTTGGCAAGAATTCTACCAACCAGCAGATCAACCAGAAATCAGTGATTCACCCATGGGCTACTACAAAGTTTCAACCCACACTTGAATTAAAGGATCCTTGGGATACTGTAACAGCATGTCAAATGATTTTTCTTCATTCAGAGAATGTACATATATTCTTGCCACTTTTGCAAATAAAAACAACCACACCCATTCTTAAATATTTCTCCTTATTTGCCCTGTACTTTGACTCATGTAGATGCAGTGCCTATAGCTACAGGAAGGACACACCCAGCTTACTTGGTGTGTAAGCTACGGTACCACAATTCAGACAGACCAAAACAAATGGCAAAATAAATCCCTCTTGAAGCAACACCTATGCACGTCACACACACACACACACACACACACAGAGAGAGAGAGAGAGAGACTCACCTGCTCCATCTACCCCTAGTGCTGCAGGAACCCCCTGCTTGTGCTGTGCTCTGGGCATCCGACTGGCATCTCTAGCCTTGGATCCCGAATGTCCCCCCGCCTGAAAAGAGAAGGGCAGGATGTACACTGGAGATGGACTTTTGAGGGGCATGTGGGCATTCGGCTGGCAGAATGACCCTGGGAGGCTGCTGGTTCCACTCAGGGCCGGATTTAGGTTTGCTGAGGCCCTAAGCTACTGAAGGTAAGGGGGCCCTTTATATGTCCAGCTGTCAACAACAAATTGTTGCTGTTTTTGTGTGTTGAATATATGCTATATGGTAATTAATGGACCTAATAGGTCCATACACAGCACAAAGCACTGTTGCTGTATGTAGGTTTCAAATTATTTGTTTAGATTTTGGAAATGTACATCCAGGTTCCACTCAACACTGGTTCCACTCAACACTCTCCAACCGGAAACAGGACCAGCTCCAGGCCCCTTTTGTGGGGTTGATTGGCGTCGGCGGGAGAAAGAGAGCGAAGGAGCTGGTTTTGCTCCCCCGGCGCCCGCGAATGAAAGGAGAGGGAATCAAGGGAGAGGCGGCCCTCTCACCCCCTGGGATTGACTGAGCCGGAGGGGAACCAGCTCACTCGCCAGATCCCTCCTCCCAAGTGGGAAAGGCAGCGCTGCCAGGCACAGCGGAGAGAGAGGTCCTTGGGCGGCCCCAGACAGCTCCTCCGAGGCTGTTTTGTTTTGGCTGAGCCGGGCCGGGAGGGGCCTTCCTCGGAGGTTGTTTACTTGGGAAGCGGGAGGGAGTGAGGGAAGGAGGCGGTGCGGCGGGGATTCCAGGGGGAGGCCCACATCCCTGTTCTCCCCACCCGGTCATCCCTTTCCCGGCGGCGGCTGCGTGGCTCACCTCCAGGACAGTCGCCCCTAGTAACCGGACCCGGGGCTCAGCCTCCTCCGCCGCCGCGACTTCCCAGTCTGTCACTCACTTTCTCTCTCTCTCCCCGCCCCACTCGCCTCCTCCCTTGTCCCGACCGGCGGGCGCTTTCCGCTGCCAATGGGAGGCCGAGAAAGGACGAGGAGTTGGGATCGGGGTGGGCCAATGGGAAAGCTGAAGTGGGGGGGGGAGGAAGAGGAGGAGGCGGGGCGGGGAAAGGATTGTCTCCGACCGAGGGGCGGGGTCCGTGACAAACGGAAGTGACGTGCACCAAAGGGCGAAGGTGGTCCGCGGTGAGAGGAGCGAGGGCGCCTCGTGTGCTTTCCAGCCCGGAGAGTGGTAAGCGCCCCCCTGATCCGACAGCATCCCCGGGGCCTCCTGAAACGCTCGGAGTCGTGCGGCTTATCTCTCGTCATTTTCCCCGCTGCATTTCTCCGCCAGCCCTGCTGAACGTGAGAACTGACGCGGGTTTTTTCTAGCAGAAACGGCGCCTGAACAATGGTTCACCCCGTCATATGAACCCCTGGCAGTGAATGGTGGCTCTGCTCTCAGGACTAATACTTATCTCAAAGAATTCTTGGGATACTTTAATAGCGTGTCAAAGGATGTTGTTGGTTTTTTCCGAGGGGAGAAAATACCCTGACAAATACCCTGGACGTGCTCCACCAGTTAAAGACCAGTAGATTAAGGAGATTGATTTTCTTGACACATGTCGGCCCCCACCCGCACTGGCCTTTTCGTCCATTACTGTAACTTCTTGTGCATGTGTAATCCTTATGACTCAATAGCTAGCCTTAAGTAATTAAAATAATAATAATAGCTAGCCTGTTTTGTCCTGTGGTTTCTGTGTCTCGATTATTACTTGGGAGAAGTTTCCCCCCTGTCTCTTGCTCTGTTGTTAGGTTGCTGCTTGCAGTGTAGACAAATGATGTGATCTTCTTATACTTGACCCTGGGACTCTGTATGTAACCTGCACAACTGGTTTGGTGACCTTTCTGCCCCACCTTCACCTTTGGTGGGCTGAAACAACTGACGTATCCTTCATTTTCTGACCTTCCTTGACCTGGTCATTGTTTTTAATACACAGTTGCACCTCAGTACAGCTGTGAATGAACTACTGCACAATTCTCCAAGTATATAGCTGTGTAGACACACAGCTTTTCAGACTAACTCTTTCCAACTCTTGACTAACCACTAAAGACTTTTAATACTGTAATGATATCTGTTGCAATCACCACTAGGAAATTGAAACATCATAGAGGCGCCAAGAAATTTTGGATCTTTTGGACACTAGTTGGGACACAGAAAGTTTGAGAGCAACTGTGTGCTGGTCATCTGATCCCAGAATTTAATATCTTATGCTGTTGTAGTATAGAACTGATTATTTCCGCCCCAGCAACTGCTTATTTCAGTGTTGTACCAGGGCCAAAATATATTAAAATGTGAAAGGAGTGGGGCCTCAATACAGTAATAGAATAGTCAGCCCTGATTTATAAGAGACTTCAGTGACAGTATCCACAAAATGTTCTTCCCAGGTAACCATGTATGCAGGTGCACTTTCAAGAACCTGAGGGGGAAAGGTGTATCCAAGAATAATTGACTTGACCTAAAATGGGCAGATTTAGGGTTGTGCTTGTTTTGTTTTATTTTATTTATTTCATAAAAAGTATTCATTGCTTGATTGCTAAAACACACACACACATACTCTCAAAGCTGTTTACAAAACAACCCACTTGCTGCCCTACCATGTATTTATAATAAGGAATAGATGCCTTTAGCCTACATGCCATATCTGGTATAGGCTCAGAATCATATGGCTCCCAAGAATTGCTGCCCATGTAAAGGAGAATGAAGGGTACAACTTCATTGTCAATAGGAGAAATAGGAGAAAGCTGCACCTATTGTAGAAATTATACTTTGTGTGTGTTAGACACAGAAACCCAGCCCTGGGGGTGGGGGCTGTTTTTTGTGTTTGTCCCTTGAGGACAAAGGAGATTTTTCATAACTCCTTATTGAATATAGAGATATAACAGCTGGATGTGTTGTTAACCATAGGAGTGGAGGGTCCCTTTCCAAAAAAAGCTTGTTGATTTTCTCTCTCTTTCTCCTTCAGATCATGCAGCCTGCTGAGACCTTGTCTGTGTTTGACGCAGCTCAGAATGCAGCTTTAATCAATGGACTTTGCCTTGTAACTGAATCATCAGGAGACGTCACATCAGTGGCCATTCCAGGTGCTGCTTTTAAAGGGCAATATATCTGGAAAAGGGTTCTGGCCAAGGGTTACTGTTCACCAGGTTTGCGGAGTTCGTGACTCATGAGTTTAGAACTATGGTTGGTGAAAACACGTAAGGCTCTGAAACCACAGTTTGATCTTGGCTTGTTCTTGGTGACCAAGCAACAATTCCCAAAGCTCAAACATCTTTGAAAACTTTTAGTTTAAAATGGGAATCAGATGCTTCTGATTTTATCCTCATGACCACAAAAAGAGGAAGCTGAAGGCCCTCTGTGGCTTATTCATGTAATGAGAAACCATGGTTTCCTCTTGTGTTTGTTAGTGTGTCACTTTATGACATCATCACTGTGCCACTTTAGTAATTTTGCATATTTGTCAATTAGTTAAAACCAGTTATGTTTAAACTAAACACTGGGGCTGTTTGTGTATTCCATCCAGGATTCTTCCTATTGAGGTGTTAGTGATACTCTCTCACACACAATATTTCTCAATTCCTTTTTTTGTTTTCATTCTTTGAGATGTTTGAGATTTGCAGCCTTCAGTATTGGGATTTTCACATTCTTAAGCCCGTCAGAATTTGATGAGGTGTTATACATTTGAGTTGTGTTAAATAAAGATTTACATTCCTTCATACATAACTGTATTATGTTCATTTTCATTCTGTTCACTACAGTGACTAAGGGACCAGATCAACCTAATAGGATCTTAGAGGTGTCAGACAAGATGTTCTGCTCTGCCTGCTCAAAAACCTTTGACAATAGAGAGGAGCAGGTGGGTGTTGTTGAATGCTTTTGAACAATGCTTTCTGTGGGAACAGGATGGTGCAAAAATCCATTTGTCTTGTCCTCAAATGAAATACAGTATCCAGTAGATCAAGGGCAGGAATCTGGATATGGCCAGTGGGCCAGATCCTTATCTCTATTATTATTATTATTACTACTACTACTAATTAAATTTGCATACCGCCCTATACCCGCAGTCTCAGGGTGGTTCACAGGATAAAATCACAATATAAAAACGCAACATATAATGAAAACAACCCAATAACTCCCCCCCCCAAATAACCTACCCTACCCTCTGCACTGGCCAAATTTGACAGGTGGGTAGAGCCACCTCCACTTTCAATCACAATGACTTTGGTGATATGGTGCTTTAAAGTCCCAACAAACAGTTGATCATCAGGGTTTCAAAGTGTTGTGTAGTTTGATCCCATGCACTGCAGTTTGAAGTCCTATTTATCAGCAGGTCTTTGGGACTTCAAAGCTGAAATGTTTACGCTGACGGAAAAATCAGTGTTGAATTCCTCCCACAGTTAATATATAAAATGGAAGCTACCGGTAAAAGTAACAGCTTGCAACTTGTTGATTGCCCTTGTTTATTTAGTACTGAATGAAAAAGTGAGAGATAATTTTGTACGTAAATTGTTTCTCATTGATATAACACATTCTTTCTCCCCTCTCTTCCTTTTGGCATTTTTGCTTTTTTGAATGTCAAAGTATAATAATATAAATTATTAAATAATATTAGAACTCTGAGTCATCTAATAAAGCTGGTTGATGGAAGATTCAGGGCAGACAAAAGGACTTCTTCATATAGTTAAAACGATGCAATTTTTTATCCTGGGATGTAGTGAGGGCCACAAGCTTGGTTGGCCTTAAAGAGGATTAGACAAACTCTGGGGTGGGGAACTGGATCCAGTCTGCAGGCCAGATCCTTAATTCCTCCATCCTCCCCAGGCCAATTTCTTTAACCAAACTGTAACTACTAGGCAGCTAATCTGTGTTTGTGGCAAACTTCTTTGTTGCCTGTTTGCAGGTGCAGTTTGGATTCAAATTGCACCCGCAAAGGACTTCAAAGGGACTTGCTGCAAGGCTTTTTTAAGGTGTGCTGTCAGTCAAAGTATGCCTTCAAAGATGCTCATTAACAGTACTGCTCAGGACTGTCAGCAAGCCTCCCTTGCAAAGGGACAATCAGGCACTCGCTTTAAGCTCCCAATTGTTCTTTTGTAAGCATCTGCTTACCTGCTCTACATCTCATGTCACATATGAAGTAAGGTTTGGAAGTGGGCATGTTGAAGAAAACAGCCTCGTGGATCCAATTAGACCCATGGTTTGAAGAATCCCCACCCCTGTCATAGAGAATAAGGCTATTAGTGGCTGCCAGTCATAATGGCTATGTTCTGCTTCTACTGTCGGAGGCAATATATCTAAATACCAATTGCTGAGAATCACAAGTGGGGAGAGTGGTGTTGTGAGAGTGGTGCTGTGCTCAGGACCTGTTTGCAGGCTTCCCATAGGTATCTAGTTAGCCACTGTGAGAGCAGAATGCTGGATTAAGATGAACCTTATCTATCAGGGCTGCTCTTATGTTTCTAAAACTTCAAGTCTACCAAATCACAACAAAAATAGGATTTTGTATGATGGGAATTGTAGTTCCTATACTCATAGTAATAATAGCTATGCAACTTCCATATTGGACTGACGCAGATACTGTTTTATGTCCTTACCTAAGCACTCGGTATTTCAATATCATTGCAAAGAGGTGCTTTTGCCTGCCCTATGTAGCCCGAGATATAGATGGCAAACAGTTACTTCTGTGGCCTATGTTGGCTGTCCCTTTCTTTTTCTGTTCAGACTGAGCATTATCGACTAGATTGGCATCGTTTCAACCTAAAGCAGCGGCTCCTGGGTCACCGCATGCTCACAGCTGAAGAATTTGAGGCGAAGACTCAAGCAGGTGAGAGGCACATGATTAGGGTTCAATAGCTGAGATTCCTCCATTGAGGCAGGTTGGACTAGATGACCCTTGGTGTCCCTTTGAACTCTACAATTTATGATTCTATCAATACTACTCAAGAGCTCTGTTACCTCTGGTGGTCCTAATGAGCCTCATTTTGCCTTATCTCATGACAAAGATTCCAAGCATCCAGCTTCACAGCCATTCATTAACAGACTGGGTAGAATAAGTCTCAGGTGGGTGCCTTAGACTCAATCTCATCCAGCGTGGGATGCTAGTTCATTTCACAGTTCATTACTATAATAATGCTTTAGCCCCTTTGGTTTGATTCTAGCTATGACAACATACTCCATTAGTCAAATGTATGTCCAAAGGAGCTCAGTCGTCTAGATCCACACATATATTTCTTCCCTGCTCTGGTCCTGAGCTGTCTTAAGTAGAGAATTTTCCAGCTTTACCAGTCCAGAGTATCTTCTTTGCGTGAGAATGCTCTGTCTTTCTGCCTCATGGTCAGGAGTTTCAGATATAAAATTCTCTGCATTTCCCTCTGGCTGTGTGATTTTCTTTTCTGTTACTACCTTGGTCCACAGGTGATGTCTCCAGCATCTCTGGGTCGGATTCCAGTGACTCTGACTTGGACAATGAATCTGAACCACCATTTTACCCCAACAGTGAAGGCAGTCATCGGAGCCCCTCTCCATGTCCACGCTCCCCACGGGTTCTGTTCAGAAATGCCGAAGGCCAGCTCATCTCAGTCTATCGCTGTGTGCTGAACACTATGAAGGCATGTCACAGGATAACAAAGCAAAGAGCCTACTGGACCTCATTCCTTTTCTGGCTTTTGGTCTCTTCCTGCTTTAGTTACCAGCTGTCTCTCACCAAATGATAAATGTGTCTCATGAACACCCACACACACACCCTGAGGATAGTGTTGTGGCCAGGTTTTAAAGGAAGTACTGTAGTATCTGTTGCAATAAGCATAAGAGTGGTTGGTCTTAATTTTCCCACCTACTATCTTGCTTTAATTGCAATCTCTTCCTCCCAAACAGATATTATAATTTTAGCCAGTTGGAATTGTGTTGGCTTGTTGCCATAAATGTGAGGGATTATCTCTTGAGTCCTGCACAGTTCATCTAGTCACCTGACTGACTTTCCCCTGCACGTTAATTTTTAACATCAAGCCAGCCCATTTTGCTTTCCAGATATTATTTCTGCTTTGTAACTGATGCTTTCTTAGAAGAAACCTGAATTTCTGCAGGATGAAAGAAGCATATTCCCCACTTCCGAAACTTTCAAGGGAACAGTCATTGAAATCCTTTTGTTGGTTTGGGACCAGCTAACACCCTGCCAATCCCTATTTAACAGCCAGGCTGAGAGCAGCTCTCATTGCTCAGTCAGTAACCTCTCACTAACTGAAGGGGGGCCTTTGTCCATCCAGGGCAGTGTGGAGGAGCCTGAAGAGCTAGTGGCATCCCTTCAGAGACAGAGTTCAGGAACCTCCTGGGTGATCCTAATGGCTGGCGGGGGACATTTTGCAGGAGCTGTCTTTAAGGGGTAAGAACACAGAGGGGAATGTCTATCATGTGGGCCAACTTGTGAGCTGTAGCAGTATGACTGTGTCAGAAGGCTGATAAACCATGATCCCACATGTGCTTCCAGGCCAGTGTTGATGCTCATCTCATGGTCTCCACTGAGCGCTTTCCTGGAAGTCCACGTAAGAGAGAGATTGGGTGGGTGGGGAATGTTGTTTGCTAGAGTGCTTTACATCTGTAATCTGTCGGACCCCATTCAAGGTGCAAATCAGATGAGGAACCTGTGGCGCTCCCGATGTTGGATTCCAACTCCATCATCCCCAGCCAACATGGCCAATGCTCAGGTGGCTGTTGGAGCTGTAGTCCAACACCATCTGCATGGCCACGGATTCTCCATCTCCTGGATTCAAGGAGTTTATCAGCAGGCAGGAAGGCTAAAGTTGGAGGCAAAGCATAATCATCATGAGGCGAAGCAAATTCAGCCAAAAACAACCACATAATGTGTGTGTGCAAAAACAGCCCCCACCCAATACTGACTCACCAGGACCTCCTCCCTGGAGGAATTTGAGGTCTTCATGGATGCATGCAATATAAAGCAACCCATTTTGTGAACTTGAGGATGTGAGATAAGAGGTCTTCATCCTTTCCGAAGCCACTTCAGCCTAACACGGACAAAGACATCTGATCCATCCATCTCAATATTGCCTACAAAAGAGTGAGGAGCCTGTGGCCTTCTGGATTATGTCAGGCTACAGACCCCCATCATCCCTGACCATTGGCCATGCTAGTTGGGACCAGTGGTGGTTGGGGTCCAGCAACATCTAGAAGGCCTCAGGTTCCACATTCCTGGTATGGATAAAACCCGACTTTGTTCCTAGTGAATACATTCATGCCAAGATGATGATCCTGGGTGTTGGTCTTTGCTGTAGGCTTACCATCACTTTCTTCCCAGAAATGATGTGCTGGAGCATAAGACGTTCCATCGGTATACAGTGCGAGCTCGCCGAGGGACAGCCCAAGGAGTGAGAGATGCTCAAGGGTCTATGGCAAAATCAGCTGGGGCCACACTGCGGCGCTACAATGAGGCTGCCTTGCTCAAGGTGAGTGCGGACCCTAGTAGAACCAAGGCTGAACCCAAAATGGAAAGGTGCCAGCTATTTGAGAGCTTTGCTCTTTGAGTAAGATTGTCCCAGCTGTTCTGCCTTCACAAAGGAAAGATGCCGTTGACTTTTACTGCAAGTCTATGCCAGTTCTTGTCAGTAGTCTATGCAGCAAAACAGTGATAGAAGAGGAGGATAGACCGCTCTAGTCCTAATGATGTAGACCAGGGCAGGCAATGTGGTGTTTTCCAGATGCAGTCCAATAATGAGTCCCAAGATCCTTGACCATTGGCCCTGTTGGCTGGGGCTGATGGGAGTTGGAGTCCAACCACATCTGGAAGGCATTGCACTGGGTATCTCTAAGTAATCCCTTCTTGCTGCAGATTCCATATTGAGAAATGAAGCTCTTCCATATCATTCAGACTGTTTCTGCATTCTCTCATTTGAAATGATGTATTTTATGTATAAATGGCACTGGGGATCTCTTGGAAATAGGTGACCAGTTGTTACGTTCAGACCCTATACAACTCAGACTTCATTGTGGTTACTTCTGCTGCACTAAAGGCAACAACAATGGGCCTACCCGTTATACTTGTCTTTTCCTGCAGGATATTCAGGAGTTGTTGGCCAGCTGGACAGGGCATTTGCAAGGAGCAGAGTGTATCTTCCTTCGTGCCCCTCGCACCAACCGAGCTCGGTTTTTTGGCAGCAAAAATGGCCCTCTTCAGCGAGATGATCCCCGTATCCGGGGCATTCCTTTCAGCACCCGGAGAGCCACCTTCCACGAGGTGCAACGGGTGCATGGGGTTCTGAGCAGTGTGCAAGTATATGGTGAGCACAGCTTTTTGTCCCCGATCCCCACCCAAGTACTTGAATTGATGCTCCAAAGTCTTTGTGTATACTGTTTCTGACTATAATATTGGTTTTTGCCTAGAGATGTGGAGGCCCAGGGATGGGGTAGAGTGTGTCATTTCCCTCCCATATCTCTATTCTGGCCTTGTTTGCTTCTTTTAGCTCCTTTGCTCTTGCTGGAATTGGGCCACTGTGAATTGTCTATTTAGAAATCTGCCATTAGGAGTGGGAGTGGAGAGTATGGAACCAAGAGGATTTCCATCCCAGAAAACGCCATTCTGATTCTTTTGGCAGGCAAAGACACAGCAGTGGCAGATTTGATTGCCTCCCCTCGGAAGAACTGGAAAAAGGTCCTTCCTTTGGATGAAGCATCTTCACAGAGTCAAGACACTAGTGAGTTGGAGAGTCTTGCCATACTTGCCCTTGTAGCAATCCTTTATCCACTGCAGATGCTTTGTTCATTTTTGACCATCATAATCACCTAGGTTATTGGGTGGAAAGACCACTATGAGCTGCTGAAAGCAGTAAAGCAGGGGATTCTGCCTCCACTAGGAATTGGCTTTATGGAGAGTCCTTGAAAGAGGGTTGCGGGCAGGAAAATGTTGAAATCACGATGATGGCTGCTAATGTGTAGGATGTGATCTAACAGTGTTCAGCTGAGGGAGGACTGATAGGCTGATTTGGATCACTTTCCTTACCCCAATCCTCAAGTTCATTGAATGATCCCTACTTTGTTCATCAGAAGCTGAGAAGGCTTAACCACTATCCCATTTTCTTACAGTCTCTGCAGCAAAGTCAGAGGAGGAGGAGGAAGAGGAAAGTCTGCAGCAGCTGGAGTTGGTGGAGCAGACACTGAGTACACTGGAACTCCGAGAATTTGAAGCGGGACCAAAATTAAATCGCAAGAAGAGAAGGAAGAAACCGAAAACTCTGATGGGTAGGTGGCTGAGGTAATGGACCTATTATTAGGTACAGATGCTGGGTGCATTCTCTTTCTAGAATGGCTAAGTTATTTGCCTGCCTTGAGAGACACTGACCAGAGCCCCACAGTTTGGTGTCCTTGGCAGCTGCTTCCTATCAAGATGCAGGCTCCCAGGATAAGAAAGCCATGATGGGCCCTGGGCCATAATCTAGAGGGACCTTAGTTCACAGGAAGTCAGCAGCTACAACCCAGCAGCTACAACCCAGAAACTGAAATACAGTCCCGTTTGAGAAGGAAGTTGTACAAGCACTGGATATTCCCATTAAAGCAAACCCCTGGGACGAACTGCATCCAGCATTTGCAGAAATGGCAACATCTTGCCTGATCAAAGCACCGCTGTCTCTGTTAGGTAATCTGTTCTAGGTTAAAAATGTGCAATAGAAGAATGGCAACCAACATGATAAAATGGAGCACACATGATTCCTGTAGACAGAGGTGGTGGAGGGGGCATTGCATTATGGGGAAATCAGTTTTGTACTTGCTGCAAGAGAGTCCACCCTCTTCTACTTTCTAGGAGGCAGTGCTTTCACATCTTTGTTCTGCTTTCTTTCCTCATGAGGACTGGGGTTTTAAAGCAAAATCTGATAGGTGTGCTGAATTTCATTATGCTACCTGCCTTTCATGGGATGACTTGTGTGGCTGAAGAGGAGCCACCGTAGACCCAGAGAAGTCAGTGTCAGCTGAGATGGTTCCAAAGATTTAAGAGAGAGCAAATGAAGTCTTAAACCACCCTTCTAAATCAGCACTATCTCAATTTTATGGATTGGACTGCATCCATCTCTAGTCTTAAGGTTAAAAGCAGGAGCTGCTGCTGCAGCTTTGGAGTCAGAGCAGTGTTGTTGAGGGATAGAAATGATTGTCTTTACCCCATGATCAGCTGTTCCCAAGCAGAAAAAGGGAACCACAGTTCTCCTATCTTTCTGTTTGTGTGGAACAGTATCCGCATCACAAAACTGTGATGGCTCTCTGGGACTGCTCTCCTCATGCTGCATCCTATTGGCCATGATGTCAGTGGCACTTGGAGCAGGTTGGGAGAGAGGGGTGGGTGAAATGAATTGGACAGGAAACACCTTGCGTGTTCTTTCTTTTGAAGCAGAGTCCTCCACTGAGACTTCAGGAGGTGTGAAAGAGCCCAAGGCTTTGTTGCCCAGAACAGAGGAGTCACCCAAGACCCAGAATTGTCTGAAATATGATGGTGAGTTTGGGGGTGGTTGTGTGAGCACCAGCAAGATCTGCACTTCCCCAGTCCAATTCATAAGAAGGGGTTCTACAGCAACTTGCCATTTGGGCCATTATTGTAGGTTGGAAGCCTGTGTTAAGGGAGTAGCAAAACCAAGACTTGACATTCTATTTCCCCTTATAGGTAACATGGATATTTTATGGTTAATGTGAGACTCTTCCTTCCTTCTTCTAGGTCTTAGCGCATCGTTACAAGATGCCTTGTTCACAGCGTGTAAGATGGGAGACCTGAAGGCACTACAGCATCTTCTGGGGATAGATAATAGCACAGCAGATAAAGCAGATGACTGCAATGGTATCACCCCGCAGCAATTGCTCAACTCACCCCTGGATGAGAGTGGCTGGACCCTTTTGCATGTGGCGGCAGCAGCTGGAAGGAGTACAGTTGTGCGGCTGCTGTTGGAGACGGGGGCTGACCCATCCCTTAGGTAATGCCCAGCTTGAGAAGACTATATTGATGCCCAGGGTCCTAAGACTTGGTTCTTGAGTTGCCTTTCTGCTCTGTGAGTCAGAACTGCTGGCCCCATGAAATTCAAGCTGCTCCTCTTGAGTGTCAGCTGTCCTTGACTCAGTTACACATTAAGTCTGAGCCCGGGTCTTTCAGAGGTATTGAAAATTAGTTGTTCTCAAAGGGCCAGAGCACTTGAGGGCCACTTTGTCCAAGTACCTATGCAAGTATAGGAAGCTGGAGGACATTCCACTCTCTGGGACAAATTTCAAATCTGTTCATAGCCTGGGATGGTTTTGGCTTCTCTCTCACTTCCAGTACCCAGTTGTAGAAGCAACAAAAGTGATGTGGCACATGCTGCTTCCATTTCCAAGCAGTGTCATCTTCTACAGTGGTTAGGGTTGCCATAGTTCCAAAAGTAAAAACCAGAGCACCCCGAAAGCCTCAAAAAAAGTGAATTTTCTATTGACTTGCCTAAGATCCAGGACAAAGCGCTGCCTTCCGGAAATTCCCCCCGGACGTCAATTCCGTCTTTGAAATCCCAGTAATGTCTGGGGAAATCCGGACATATGGCAGCCTGTGGTGTAGGTCACAGATCTGGACTATTAAAGCTACATTGTGTTTCCTCCCCAGAGACAGACAGGAACAGCCTCCATACTGTGTTTCTGCCAATAAACAAACTCGTAATGAATTCCGAAGGTTTAGGGGTGAACAGCCTGAGAAATATGACTACGACCGGGCCCAGGTGGGTGGATGCATGTATGAAGAATGCTCTGGATGCATGTATGATGAATTGGAAAGTGTCCGGTGTGGATGCTTACACTTGTGAATAAATAGAAGGCAAGTGCAAGTTGATCATCCTGGGCCAAGCCAGCTGCCCACAGAAAACTCCTTATCTATTCTTGTATGTTACTGACCTTGGACAGTTTTTGAGTTGCACAGCTTGCAATTTCAGAAGGAGAGGCTTGATAGGAAGAATTCCAGAGTCCTTTTTTTCTTCCTTCCACTAATTCCCACATAACAACTATTTGGGGTAGGGGGCTCTTTAGACCCTGCCACCCATACCTTGTAACTTAGTTGCCCTTCCATACTTTGCATATCTCTCTGGAATCACACACTCAGTGCAAAAGGCATCCTGGATTTCTCTTAATCAAATGCTCACTCAAGCAGGCATTAATTTAAGTGGAAGATACGTTTGAGTATGTGTATGAAGGATTTTTTTGTGTTTTGTTTAAATCTCCCAGCTCTAAATATGCTATTTGAGTGAACAGAGATATGAAGGAAATGAATTTCGATGGTGTCTAGGGATTTTGCATCCAGAGATGTAGTAGGGCAGCAGCATAAACAGAACAAAGGGAGACTTGAGCCCCTTTCAGGATCTCTTCTGGCTACATGCTGCCAGGACTGGGCTCTTTTCTGCTGAATCCACATCTACTGTGTAATTGCAGGTGCCTGGACCCCTAACAGCGGAAATGGAAGCCAGACAGGCAGAACGCCGCCAAGCACAAAAGGCCCAGCGGAAGCAGCGTGAGAAAGAGAAACGGGAGGCACAGCAGCTGCTTGAGCAGGAAGAGGATGAGAAACGGTGTTTTGCCCTGCTGAGTGATCGTGAGAAGGTGAGAGCCTAAGACTCAGGTGATTCAAGGAAGAAAAGGCGGCTTAACAGATGATGGCATCACTTCTGGTGCTACAAGCTTCCTGATATGATACATGGCATCATCTGCTGTGCTGATCACAGAGAGCTCGTTTGACCAATGTTGTCTGAGAGAAACTATGGTTTCATGTAAAGAAAAGATTGTGCTGTTTCCTCTCCTTCTCCTGACAGTTGGTTATATTGGGTCACCCCTGATGGTGTGGATATCCTAGTTCTAGCATCTCCTGAGAAAGACACTTGATAAGACAACTTACACTGTTTTTCCTGAACCAGGCAACATTGTCTACTTTAGTGTGTTTTTGTTGCCATTTCTGAACCCATCTGTGCAAGACAACCAGAATGGGCTTTTTGTTTTAGAATGTAATGAGGATCTTGAAGATCTACTTAATGTTGTCATGCTGGGATATGTCCTGAATCTAGGTAGGCATCTCTCTCTTTTCCATGGACATGACCTATATTTAAGAAAGGCTTCGTGAGATAGAGAATAACTCACAGATCTGTCCTACTTCCTGAGTCTTTGCTATACAGCCAAAGTTGCCTTGAGAAAGGAATTTGGAACCTGCTACTCTGAACCAGTCTGTTCCTGCTCTGTAAACTGTGTGTGTTATTCTGATGGACTTAGATATCATAGGGCATTTCTGCTGCATTTTACTAAAATACTTACACTCTCCCCGTTAGGAATATCTCTGGTGAAATCTGTTTAGTTTTTAGTTTCCATAAGCTCCCGTGAATAAAAGAAATGTGGCTAACTCTGGACTTGGTGACATACAAGCAGATTCCTTTTATAGTTTGACCCAGCTCTGGAACATCCTTGCACATCCTCCTAAGTGAACCGCTTGTTTTACATAGGATTTTGTACAATGGGATGAAGGTACTTATCCATATAGACCAGGCTTCCTCAACCTCAGCCCTCCAGAAGTTTTTGGCCTACAACTCACATCATCCCTAGCTAGCTGGACCAGTGGTCAGGGATGATGGGAATTGTAGTCTCAAAACATCTGGAGGGCCGATGTTGAAGAAGCTTGCTATAGACCCTGGGGAACAGTTCTTTGTTGTTGTTCCTAACAGTATGTGTGCATTGCTTCTTAGCGTGCGCTGGCGGCTGAGAAGAGACTTGCTTCCCAACTAAAAGACTCCAGTACAACTCTTACCAATACTAGGTAAGGTGGGTGAGTGGTGTGTTCCTTTTTGGCATGACCTCCAACTACAATGACTCCATGCTCATGCTGTCTTTTTCGTATCTATAGGCGCTGTTGGCTATGTGGGGAGTCGCTACTGGGCCGCATTCCCTTCCATTACCTTGACTTCTCCTTCTGTTCCACGAACTGTCTGCGAACTCATCGACAAGCAAATGCTGCCCTGTCCTAGCTAGGTTTTTTTATATATATTTGGGCCTTCATTATCTACTTCCCAGAATCTGAATGGAAATAAAAAATCTAATCTATGACTGCTGTCACTTAGATGAGAAAGTGCAGCAAAAACATATTAGCTGCTTCCGTGTACTCCAGAGGAGGCTAACATGGGCAGCTGGTACCTTACTGGCTGAGAAATGACACCTCTAAAAGGTCTTTTTCTCCCTTTTAACACTAGAAGCAGGAGTTTATGTATGGGGTTGGAGGAGGCATTGGAAGATTGCTTTCCATGAGGAAAGGAGTACAGGTTCCCTTTAGAGACTGGAGAGAAGAGGGTGAGACACTGGTTTCTTTGCTAGCTCATGGAGTATACCGAGAGCATTTTTCCAGGAAAAGAGCTATTTGATCAGTTATTTCCTCAAATAAAATAATAGCTACAGTAACATGGACCTGCTGCTATCTCTAGCCCTGACTGTGTCTCTAAAAGTTACTGCAAAACAAGTTATACAAGAACGCTTATGAGTCAAGATACAACAAATGTCCTTTTTAAGGTGGTGCAGAGAATTTCTCCCTTTGCTGCTAATCTTGCATTGAGGTTGGGGTGCCGGGTATTGTGCCATGTCACCAATATCTGCCACCCCTTGGATGGCTGCCACCACTATTTTTATTGCACTGTTTGGGCAGCTTCCAACTGGAGCCATACTTATTTGCCTTTCCCCGTACCTTTCTCTTCCCCCTGCCCCAGCCTCTCAAAGTATTATGAATGAATAAACTACAATGCAGAACTGTGGTAGGTGTATGAATATTTAATCCAAGGTCCAGTACCTAAAACACCATATTAAGGCACTAAGAGTCTGTCCATGGTAATGTGCCCTATACAGCAGCAGCTGTGAAGGAGACGCCCCTGAAGGGTTTTGAATACTTACAATCTATTTCTAGCTTTTTGTTTTGCCTGGGCTACTCTTTAAAAGCACAGAACCTTCATCTGACAGTGCCCTCTATTCATTGCCCTCCTACATTGTGATGGTTTCAGTCTTTCCCTTGGAGTAACACATGCAGATCTCAGCAACTTTGTAGCTGGACAGTAGTTCCTCTCACTTCCTATCTTTGTGGGTGTAGGTGTAGGTAACATTGAGAAGGGGGCGGGAAACAAAAAGCACTTTGGGATTATCCGGGGCTTCCTGCAGTTCGAGAACGACGAGAGTGTTGATGGCTGAGCCACTGAGGAATGAGCCAGGCACAAAGAGAGTTTGCTGCGGTCCACGAACTGGCCAGAACCGGCCCAGGTTGAAACCATTGATCCAGACCTGACCCTGGGTGAAAACGTGAGAGGGGCTTTTATAAGACGACATTTTTGGAGCACCCTGAAACACTACTATTCTTGGTTCCAACAGCCACTTTTATCCACTCTTATTGACACCTAAATCTTTTGAAACAAACACAGCTTGATGGGTGCAGTGGGAAACATGTTTCCTTCAAAACACATTGCACTGATTTTAAGCACAATTTCTTAGGGAGTAGGTGGGCACAGACTGACTTTATGTCCATGGTCTTAACATTTATTATACCACTAGTTTGATACTATTACCCTTTCTCCAGCCACTGTTTTAAGATTATCAATGTGTAAGAGTGGCAACTACCCGGTAGCTGTTTGGGTGGCAGGGGCCCTTTTGCCCATAACTAGACACAGCAGAAAAGCTGAGGGAAAGAACATAGCTGTCTCAATGAAGATTGGTCTACTCATGATGCTGTAGGAGGAAGGGCGGGTATCAGTGTTCGAAACAAAGAAATGAAAGCTAGGAGCTAAATGACCGCATTTAGGTTATGGGCGCAACAACGGAATGTCTAGACACCCTTTTTTATAACAATACAAAGCTGAAAATGAATGAGCTGCAGCTAAATTATTACATTCATTTCACATGGTCTAGTCCTCCTGCTGCTGCTCACCCCCCTAATATTCTTAAGAGGGTTTCTTCTCCAGTCTTCAGAGAATAGCTGGAAGTGGGGAGGCAGAAAATGGTCCTCCTTTCCTTCCACTCTGCAGTTTTAATCTGAAATTTTAGCTTGCGCTAATGAAATTCCCTGTCACAAAATGTGCCTAGAGCAATGAGAGTTTTGAACACTGGCGGTTATCAGTTTAATTAATAAATAAAATTGGAGTTAATCTGAGGATTGCAATACCTTGGTCCAACCTGGGAGCTTCAAGTAGGAGTCCTCACTGATGCCCGGTGTTGTGAATGTTCCTGTATAGAAAGCAGGTCCTGTGTGCCCACTGCTTGATTGGGCACTTGGCGGCCACGCATGGGCTACAGCTGTGTCTATGTCCAGGGGGTAGATGATCCAGTCACTTAGTATGGAGGTACCCAATGTGATATTGTGGATCAGACCCTGGGCACAAATATAAGTTAGAGGCAGGTTATGTGCAGTCGAGAATAAGGTTAGAAAAGCACGCACAGGAGGAGATGGTGTAGTAGATAGCTGGCAAATAACCAGCACAGCAGTGCACCCCAACACCCCTGAGTGTTCATTCTTAGATCTATTTTGCCATTTACATTATTGACTTAAGTCGCATCAGATCTTGCAGTGGCGAAAAAGTGGGACTGCCCCACTTCAGCTCTACTGTAGCCCATTTCCTAAGGCAGCACAATAGAATTTTCCAAAACACAGAGAAGGCTCTCACTTCTTTCATTAGACTCTAGTCCAGTGGTTCCCCACAGACCACTTGGAAATTGCCAAGTGCCTTGGTGGACCACTTAATGACTTAATGTGCTGATTATCACTGTACAGTATTACAGTTTGAATTCCATAGTTACTCCTGTATGCGTATGAGACAGCAGCCTTTAAGTCCATGCCAAACATGCATGCCTCCAATGGACAATAGTGGAAGTGTGATCCTTCAGCCAACTATTATGGCAGTAGTAGCCCCAGGCTCCCTTTTCAAATGCACCTTAAAGTCACTGTCATTGGCCCCAAAGTTGATGCGACCCATGCTCTCCACCACCAAGTCCAGTGTGTCCCCAAGCTGGCCCGATATATTGATTCCATTCACTCTGTCTCTTTCCAGTGTCCCCTGGTACACCTGAAGCAGGAAAGAAATAAGGTTAACTGGTGCTCTGATACAGAGCTGAAGCAAAGCTCCTGTGTGCTCCAGGCTCTGACCCATCCTATGAAAATGCAGTGAACCAGACTGTGGGCCCAGGACTTGTTATACCCTTCGGTTTACTTAAGTAATAATCTTCCCTACCCACTAGGAAGGTCCCCACTCTCCACCTTACTCCATTGAGCAGAACGTAGGCAAGATCATGGACCCCATTCCCAGAGGCACTGAGCAAGGCAGACTCCACGATTTCCTGTGGTAGAAGGGTCCGGTAGAGCATGAAGCCATGGGCCTGGAATGCAGAACAGAATCCGCAAGAGGTGTCAACTGCGATATCACTGGGGACTCTTGAGCAGAAATAGCCATGGGCCTTTGCTGACCCACTCTTAATCTACTTTCTTACCTGCTTCAGAGCTTCAAAGGTGATAGGATAGGAGGAATAGAACGGCAAGGAAGGCGAGAGAATGGCAAGAACATCCAGCAAGGCCACACGCTACAGAAAGGAGGATGGGTTCATTTATTGCCTTTAAATTGTTAAATTATTTAAGTATCCTCCCCTCCCCACACAAATGGCTACTGTTAATTTTCTTATCACCCCAAAGCTAAGTATAAATATAGCAACACTAAAAACAGAAGAAAACAAATAAAGATTGTAGAGTCAATCATAAAATGCTTTCAGAAATAAAAATTTTAAGCACAATCTAAAAATGAGTCTGTTGTGCCACCACCAAGAAGGCCCTGTACCTATCTTTACATGTGCAGTCTCTCATATACCATCATCACAGAGGCTCCTCTGCTTTCCACCAGCTCCCGTTTCACTTCCTTCAGACTTCTCCCCAGTTTGCTTTCCTGCCTTACCAACTTGCACCTCAGCTGAAACACACTGAAAGTTCAGGAATGCGCCCACAAGAGAGCAAAGTCACTCCATCATCCATCCAAAGACATGCACTTGTAAGGGAATGGTTTCTAGCTCTCACTCACCTGGGGTAAGGATACATAGCCATATGCAAACTTCGGGGTAGGGGGTGGCATTGGTCCTGCGGGCAGCTCCTGAAACTGAAGTTTTTAAAAAAACAAAACAAAACCATGTAGTTAGGGAAGCAAGCTAGCTCAAAACATTTTGCTGCAGACCAATCACTCAGGCTAACTCATTTCACCAGTATCTTGTGAGGATAAAGGGGGGTAGGATAACCTTGCAAAGCTACCCAGAGCTTAGAGAAAGGATAGGATAAAAATAATAATGAAAACTAAAAGCACCTTGTATTTCTGTGCCTGTGCTAAAGTACATCATCTACAACTTCCAAACCATGTATGGCATGAGTGCAACAGGGAACAAGCTCCACTGAGTAGGACTTACTTTTGAGTAAAGATGCTATGCTGTTAGAACCTCTTACATGCACACACACAGTCTCTCAAACACTTGTTCCCTCTTTCTCCTCAAATCTGCTGCTTGGCTGGTGGCTGCTTATTTATTTTATTTATTGCATTGATTCATCACTTTCTACAAAAATGTCTCAAAACAATTTACAAAATATTTCAAAATAGCAAACAACTTATCAACCATTTAAAAAACAGGTACACAGAATAAATATAAAATAAAAATGTATGAAGATCTTCTTCCAAAAGCAATAATAAAAATGATTCAACCTCATTAAAAGATTAGCACCAAAAATAGGTCATAAATCATACCCATAGAACTATATAGGTTAAGAACCAAAAATCTGGGCAATCAGAAATGTCTTAGCTCTGCATCTAAAAGCGGACAAGGTTGGCACCAGGCATATGGCAATGAGTTACTGAACTGAGCTTGGTGTAAATCCAACTCTAAGCCATACCCTGTGTATGCATGCATGCACCCACTTCAGTGGTGCTAAAAGCTCAGTGATAAAATAAGTGACTCCTTTTATTTCAGTAACTGCATTCCACCCACTGATAGAAGAGGGCTGGATTGTTACCTTGCTAATGACTGAGCGGATGATATACAGCTTGTCAGTAGGGTCTCCAGCCTCTGAGAGTGGTGCGTCATAGTCATAGCTAGTAGTTATGGGTTTGTAACCATCCTTGTAATCAGCACCTGGATAGAGAAGGTGTGAGAAGAAAGTACCTCTTATGTGCCCCCCCCCAACACCTCCATCATCTGGCCAGAAGCTAAGTCTCCCTAGTTGCCCTAAGGAGCCAGAAACTCACCACTCCAGTAACCAAAGTTGGTGCCACCTTGGAACATATACCTGGAAGAAAGTCAGATATCACAGGAAGAGTTACCCTCCTATTTAAATAAAGGGGCAATGACAGGCAGTGGAAGAGGAAACAAATAGATGTGAACTAATGTGGTGTAGCAGTTGGGGAATGCTTTGGAATAGAAGTGTGCTAGTCTTTGGCCTAGGGCACTGTCTAAGACCATGCACCTTACTCTTGTTCTGCAGAGGAATTTTTGTCCGCTATGGAAATGGCCAAAAAAGACGTGAAAATGTGGTGCACACATAAGGGCAAAACAAGAGGTTCACAGTTAACAAGATGAAGCAAAGAGCCATAGATTGGCATCTAGCTCTTGTTTCTTTGTACCATCCCTTGTGCCCCACTCTCCCCTATGGCCTCACGGTTACATGTTGACGTTGGCTCCCATTTCTAGAATCTTCTGTAGGCTGTAAGCCACTTTCTTAGCACTTTTTGTGGAGTGTGTCTCACCCCAGTAATCCAGCCAGCCAGTGTAGAACTCAGAATTCACCTAGGAGGAAGGCAGAATTAAAACATTTATGGAGCAGTAGCAGTCAGGTCAATTCCATCACTTCTGCTAAAGTACTGGGAATAGGAAATACCAAGTTTGCTCCCTCCCCTGTGTTGGAATCTCATTGTACCAGATGGAGATTTCCTCACACCTATAATGCCCAGGACAGGCTATGTGGTGTGACTAGCTTTCACTGCAACACTGGGCAATATGCAACTTCCAACCAATTTTTGTGTGATAAGGTCCACAGCAGTGGGATTATGGCTCTGGAATAATTTGCTTTCGTGCAAAGACAGGCCAGCTCATAGCCTATCAAGAGGCTCCTGAAAGCACTGGGCTACAAGATCTATAGTCTCATAGCTGGGACAAATGAGGATTTCGCATACATGACTCTCTGGCTGCCTTGGAAACAGAAGGGTCATGGCAGTCAAGTATAAGGGGTGGAAATAAAACAGAAGATGGCTCAGTTAAGATGCAGCCAGATTATTTCTGGAGATGGGTGCCAAGGAAAGAGTAAGCAAAATTTAAGACATGAGATGCCATTATTCTACATGGAAAGGGCAAACCCTCTCACCAGTGGTCCCTTTGGCTCATACAGTCGCTGCAGCATAAATGCTTCTGTCACGTTTTCTTCTGTCAAAGGGCAAAGAAAGGAGCAGAAGTCAAAGCAAAATTCCTTCCTACCTCTTACCAATCACATCAGAGCTCATCCAACATCACTCTACCTGGTCCAAAGTCCACCGTGGCATATAAGCCCTGCATTGCCCCACACTTGAGCTCAGACACTGAGGTGCCATCTGTGGTGAAGAGCACAACTTCCTCGCCAAGGTAGGCACGAAAGACAGCCAGTAGGTGGCGCATGTAGTTATAGTCGCAGGCATAGTAGCTCCCATATTCATTCTCCACCTGCCTGGGGAACAGCTGGCATTAAAGAAAGGTGACTCAGAGCCCACACCCTGCCCAAAGAAAAAGGTGTGTGATAAATCTTTGTATAGGATGGTGCCCAACCCAATTTGCACGGGAGGCTAGTCACCCAAATAGGTGCACCTCCGCTCTTTGTAAAGGAGGAAAAAATACTGTTCTTGAAAGTTCCAAGGGTGCCTGAAGGGCTTTATTGTTTACAAGTCCCTCCTACTGCACAGGGGGAGGCAGGCACAAAGCAGTGGTTTAAAGTAGGGGTGAGCAGTCTTTTGTCTTTGTTTTTAACTGAAATATTGAGATCCACCAAGTAGAGCCTGGTGTAAAAGCTATACACTTGTACTCCAATAGTAAGTTACTTAGGGCTCTGTATGGTACATGTTTCACATCCGGGAACGTCTGAAGGTGCAACCAGAGGCCCAGGGACACACAATGCTTGACAGGAGCCTATGCTGAATAGTGCCTATGCTGCACGCACCTGGACACTGATGATGTTGCCTCCATTGTTGTAGAGATGAGGCTTGATCTTGGGCAGCAGGACTTCCAACCATCTGTCCATAGCTTGCAGGTAATCTAGGAGCATGAATCAGCTTGGTCAGCCAACAACTGGGGCTCCTTTCCCCTATTTCCAACACCTTGCTAAGGCAAGAATTGGTAATTGTGGTACTGTGTACAGAGAAAAGGTCTGGAAGTGCCCTTTGGCTGTTATATACCACTCACACGGGCTGCTTTAATTCTGTGGAAGAGACATGGAAGTTGGAAGGCCCAGGTGACTGGCCCTCTAGCAGCCAGAACCACACAAAGACACCCAACCATTTAGGACTTACAACTCTCCAGATCTTGTGGATTATAATTCCAATCATTCCTGAACAATGATGGCTGGGGTGGATGGGAAATGGAATCCAAAAGCATCTGGAGAGCCACAGGTTCCCCACCCCTGATCTTTTTGCAAACCATTCTGAGGTTTTCTACAGTCAAGCGGTATATAAATTTTATGAAATAAATAAAACTACAGAATTGAACATGAGATCCAGAGGGTCTGCCCCGTCCCTCTAGTTCTATCTTACCTGAGTCAGTTGTGCGCAGGGCAATATCAGGCTTAGTCAACAGCCAGGATGGAAGGCCACCCTAGGAAAGAAGGCCAAGAGGTAAACAGTTCAAATAATGTCAGGGTCTGTAGTTGCTCCTCTCCTGCTCCAAATCAATAAGAAATGGTGGAAAGGTCAGAAGGCAAGATTTGTTATCATAAAAAAGTTGCTGAAGCCATGAGAGCAAGAAAATGTGTAGAGATCAAGAACTGGGAAAGAGAATGAAGAGAAAAAGTAGAAGATTAAAAACCAAGAAAGGTAAGGCAAAGCTGAAAACTCAGAAAGGTAAGGCAAGGTAAGGAGTTAAAGAGGATAAAATTATCCACTCAGGAGAGGGTAGCAACCCTTTGTGTGTGAAAGGTGAACTGTGCAGCATTCAGGTACAGCAAATGAGTCTTAGCCCATCTCAATCTTTTGCCCAGCACTCACCATCTCCCATTCAGCACAGATGTAGGGTCCGGGGCGCAAGATCACAAAAAGGTTGAACTCGGCTACCAAGTTCAGGAATTTTTCCAAGTCTCTGTCACCAGAAAAGTTGTAGACACCAGGCTGTGGCTCATGGTAGTTCCAGGGCACATAGCTGAAGGGTGAAAATACACATTTCAGTTTGAAATAAGAAGTTGAGACAGGGAGGATACACCCCAGGAGATGCTTGAGGATTAACAGGGCAGGAATTTGTTACACTTTTTATATTGTAATTTTATGTTGTGAACTGCCCTGAGATATACAGATGAAGGCTGGTATACAAATTAAATACATTACACACACACACACACACATTATTATGGCCTAGGCTGTCCAGATCCAAAAGAGGACACAGCTCTTGCACCTTTAATAGTTGTGCAGAAGAGGGAATTTCAGTAGGTATAGTTTGCATAATAAGCTACCCCCACTGACATTTCCTCTGCGATGTAATTATTATAGGTGCCAGAAACACCATCCATCTTCAACTGGTTTTCAGTTTATTATGGCCAAACATTTCAATATAACAAGGAGCAGAGGGGGCATGAACAGAAATCTTTCTCCCTCAGCTTTCAGGTTGGGATGAAGAGTGGAGGTGATTCCATTTTAAAAGAAAGCTGTACATACGGGAACAGGCTTATGTATTTGCCATCTTGGCTGCATGTTTTCTGTGCAAATAACCTCCCGTACTTGGGGCAGCTCCACTTTCAGACAGCATAAGCTTCTCTGCTCTAAATGTTGGCCAGAGCCTGCAGTGAGGACTGTACAGTGAGAAAAATGGAGCACCTGTGCATACTCATGAGCCTCTGTCCTTCACTGTGGCACAGAATAAGTCCCAAGAGCCACACTTCCCCTTCTGGTCACTTACATTTGCACAGCATTGAGGCCACTCATATACATCTTGAGGAGCCGATCTTTCCAATAGGCAGGTGGGACCCGGAAGTAATGGATGCTGCCTGAGATATAGCGAAATCTAGCACCATCTTTGAGGAAGCAGTTATTCACATAATCAATGCGGAAGGAACGGTCTGTTGAGGAGGCCTGGCATTCAGGACAGGAGGGAAAAGAGAATATGATTATTTTTTGTATAAAATTGAAACGTCGTCCCTACTCCTGCTGGGAGGATCAAATAGAGAATGTCATACTCTTCCTCTCTGCCATAAAGGTACAGGTAAAGGGACCTGTACCATTAGGTCCAGTCGTGACCGACTCTGGGGTTGCGGCACTCATCTCGTGTTATTGGCTGAGGGAGCCGGCGTACAGCTTCCAGGTCATGTAGCCAGCATGACAGTCGCTTCTGGCAAACCAGAGCAGCACACGGAAACACCGTTTACCTTCCCGCTGTAGCGGTGCCTATTTATCTACTTGCACTTTGACGTGCTTTCAAACTGCTAGGTTGGCAGGAGCCCCTCTGCCAAAGAAAGAGATATTTATGTCATCTCCCTGGCTATGGAACCTGGGTAGTAAGTTTGACATGGACTGTTTTGTGGGTGATTGCTTTGAAAAGAATCCTCCTGGATTTATGAGACATTATCCCTCTCCAGATCCTAGAAGATCAATTCTAAGATCCCAGTCAAGATTTGCACCTGAGGTTCAAGTCTGACCCACTCCCTCCAAGACTCAGACACACACACACACACACACACACACACACACACTTTAATCACTGGTTTCCGTGTGGCCCATTTACTAAATCATAATTTGAAGCCACTCAAATCTCTGCTTCCAATGCTCTGCTTTACCCTCTGCAAATATTCACACACACATAAACAAAGTTTTTGTCATTTAGTTCGCCTTACCTTGTCCTGCCCCTGAAATTGTTTCCACTAGTACAGACTCCTCATTACTGGCCAATTCACCAAGAATCTGACATTTGGGAATGTAGCTAGTTTCTCTCTCTGCCTTGCAGCCATTTTCTTGGCTGAATGGGATTTTTTTTAAAAGCAGGATGGCTTGATTACATATGAACCCATTCCTATACAACAGGCAAAATAATAGATGGGGGAAAGGAACCAGGAGAAGCTTGAGCTCAGTTTGACTGGGGGGAGAGCAAGTGGGGAATCTAAAGCAACAGAAAAGGAAATCCCTAAAATTCCCCTAGGCAGTCTAATATGGTTCCATCTCAGCTGTTTCTTCCAAAGAAACACCCTCCTGCAGCTCTCCTTCTTGTTGCTTACCTGGAGTTGCAGGCCTCCCAACACCACCATCAAAACACACAGCTGCAGCTCCATCTCTTTGGTTACAACTTCAGCCCGGGACAAGAGAGTCACAAGGAGTCGTCACATGACAAGCTAGTGGGCAGGCCTGGTGCTTCCTCCAGATGGTCCCTGTGAGGAGGGAAGTAAGTAAAGACAGGCCTTATTTGAAGAGAGAGGTGGAAAAGAGGAGGCAATGTCCCAGCAACTATATACAAAGTCAGTGACTATAAACTAGAGGAGGAAATTATGAAGCACAAAACTCCCTGCAAATCCAGGGGAGAGAATTATGAAGCAGCACAGAGGAACTGGAACAGAGTTGGTTTCCCATACTCAAATTTACAGAAGTATGAGAAACATAAACTTTTTCAAATCATCAGAAACGGTAGTTTGTGCTGCTCAAAGTTATATACAGTAGTGGATAGAAGTAGAGAGACAGCAGAGTTGGTACTGCACTGCACAGCTGTCTACCACTGGATCAAAAGCATTAATCTTCTTGTTTTGGTAATAGCACAAAGGATTCAGGTTTCTATGGCTCTGTACACACCATGCATTGAAAGTACTGTATGTTACTTTCCCCAAAGAATCTTGGGAACTATAGTTTGTTAAGGTTGCTGGGAATTGTAGCTACACAAGGGACAAACTACAGTTCCCATAATTCTTTGGGGAAAGTCTGATGCTTTTAATGTGTGGTATGTATGCAGCCTCAGGGAACTTTAATTCTCCCTTAGACATATACACAAAATGTGGATATTTTTTGTAAGTTAAATTAATTATCCAAATGAGCTACACCAAATGCAGTGATTAGCCAAAGGTATGCCTATCTAGTCTGCAACAGCAGAATAATCACAGGTAGGTAGCCGTGTTGGTCTGAGTCGAAGCATAATAAAATAATAATAATAATAATAATAATAATAATAATAATAATCTCTTCTGTTTCAAGTGTATCTGAAGAAGTGTGCATGCACACGAAAGCTCATACCAAAATAAAAACTTAGTTGGTCTTTTAGGTGCTAATGAAGGATTTTTTTTATTTAGCAGAATAATCAGTGAGAACATCTAGTCTGACCTCCCTCAGATATTTTAAGGAATGCTCTAATCTATGGTAATACTGGGGGGCTATTACATTACAAATAACCAAATAATCTATTTGGTCTGAAGGCTATGAGTAATGGAAATTTTACATTCTTCCCTCCCACCAGCAGCTTGTTGCAATGATTAATCTGCACAATCTGCTAAATCCTGGGATCTGTCTTCTAATATGGATGTGTCCAGTTTTAACTTCCAGCTGTTCAAATAAATTGCACTTTGACATTTAATCCACTACTGTCATTAATCAGTGCTTATTTTTTCTTTCTGAGAGAAGGTACAAGATGGTTCTCCATTAGTCTCGTTTACTTTTTGGTTTGTTTGTTATAATCATTGCTTCCTTGGTGCCTTCCTGCTCCCACATTTAATACTGTTGCATGCCACCCCAGTTTCTGAGCGGTGCAAGATTCCAGGGGTTCTAGAGGTTCATTTACCCAGGGGATTGAGGCACAGTGAAGACTGCAGTGTCTTTAGGATATATGGCTTATTTACACATATATACAACCTGAGCCTACAATGGAAGGGTTCACAGCATTAACACCCCCAGAAGGCCTTGCTTGTCTCATAGCCACAGCCTTGGATTCTAGCAGAAATCAGGCCAGGTGTGCTCTCTCTCTCTGGCTTTGCAACCCACTGTTTTTGGTGCCAGCTTCAAGTTTACATATCTCAACTCTCAACTCTGTCCTTTTGTCTTTCCAGCCAGGGAAGGCCCACCCATTTGCCCTCTGGCACTGAGCCACCCCTTTGCTCCCTTCAAGGACTTATACTTAACAGGCCATTACCAGGCTGGCCTGGCTATTCCAACAATTGAATCCACACTGGATCTAGGAATTAAGAGGGGCTCAGTCATACATACAGCCTTCCCACTTCCAAACTCATAACAATACTAAAACAGGTTGCATTTTTCCTAACAACAGTGAATGTTAGAGGCCTCTCTTCCTTGCTCTGTGCACCCCACTGGCATAAATTGATCCTTTCTAAAGGAATGAGATGCTCAGCCACATAGTATCTTATAATACAAAGTCAGACCACTGGTCATCCAGCCCAGATATTGTTTACTCTATAGCATCTTTATAGTCTTGGAAAGACAGTAGTCTTTCTCAGCCCTGCTTCTTGAAATCCATTTAAGTGGAGCCACAAGGAACTAAACCAGGGAGATTCTGTGGGCGAAGCTGGCCCTGTCAGTGAACTCCCCAAAACAGAATCCTAAGAGAAACTCAAGTAACCGATGATAACATTATAGAGGTCAAGAGGACTGAAAAGCCTGCCAGTCTGCACCTTGCACCTTGTAGAACTATTCATCCACCAACCCCTCACAGTTCCAGACTATAATTTGCCAAGAAAAAGGGAGCAAGTGCACTGCAGAAAGGTGCATGCAGGGCTAATAATTTGAAAAGACTTACACCAGGGGTCTGCAACCTGTGGCTACGGAGCCGCATGTGGCTCTTTTACACCTTTGCTGCGGCTCCGGAGCGGATACGAGGGGAGGAGGCGTCTGAGCCATGCGCCGCCTGAGCCATGCGGCGGCGCCCGCCACACCCGCCAGGCACTCGCGCGGTGCCCACCGCCGCCGGAGCACACAGCACGGCGCCCGCCGGAGTCCACAACTCCGCTGTGCGCGTGCACTGTGCAAAAAGGACGCAAGGTGACGTTAGCAGCCCGGGGAGCGAGGTCGGCCCCCTCCCTGCATCAACCCCTCCCCGCCGCATTTCTGCAGCCAATAGGCTCACGGGGCGGGGGCGGAGTTATTTATTTTTTTAAACGGGCGCGCTTCTTCCCGCCCAGCAGCAGAAAAGGCTTGCGGGCTCGGAGCGCGTGTTTGCCTGCGGCCTGCCTGTGGCCTCCTGCCGGCCTGGTCAGGAGATTGAGGTAGATGTATTAATCAATGGGTTGATTCAATATGAGGAAATTTTATAAGTTCACTTGATGGGAGCAACACACATGAAACCATACAGGTGTCCTAATAAGGGAGTCAGAGTTTTGCCCATTCCCAGTAATCAAGGCAGCCCAAACTCATAAGGCAGTGGTTGCTGGTGCCCATTCCCAGTAATCAAGGCAGCCCAAACTCAAAGTTATTTTTATAATGACGAGGATGACATTGGGCCCTCATTATTAATTATTATTTACATCAGGCACTGATTATGATTTATGGTACACTGGGGCCCTGATTAATTTTCTATGGCATTTTGGGGCATTGATTATTGGGCATAGCAAATTTTGCTATGGGGCCCTCTGATTTCTAATTACGTCCCTGTTTTGCAGCTCCCAGATTATTTTTTTTCTTCGGAAACGGGTCCAAGTGGCTCTTTTTGTCTTAAAGGTTGCAGACCCCTGACTTACACAAATAGGTTGAGCTACACACTACAAGGGAAATCCCAAATCTCCTAGGGTCCTTACCAACCTGACTGGGGTGAAGGGGATTCTTTCCCAGCCCCAGACATAGGCACAAACAAAACCTTGTCTACTAACTGAATGCTTTTCTTTTCTATCCAACACATCACATATTCAGGCAGCAGACAATGCAGTTAAGGATGCTGTCAAAGGGTTTGACTCTTTATCACTTGACTGGCTAATTTTGGGTTTGTGGCATGTTTGTGGAGAAAACATACAAGAGTAAGTGTCGTCTATGATTTAGTATCATTTTGGATATAGTCTACTGAAAAATAAAAATAGTATTACCTGTTTGTTACACTACTCTATGAACAACTGTGGTACATTTTATATGATTAATATTATAGATTTGTTTTTCCTTCTTGTTGTATGACATTTTAATATGTCTTTTAAACAAAACTAACAACAACTCACCTGTCATCTAAAGAGCCTTTTACTTACTGGGCCTTTGCATTACTATGTCTAGTCAGCAGCAGGAGTCATTTGTATACCCGCAGGATGATGCATATATTTGCCACACTAGAGCTATATCACCTTTGTTGTCATCATGTTCTGTGCCACCTCACAAAGGGATAGGATGTTCTAGGAATATGGGTCTCATCAAGAGTCACAGACTGGTACAAGTTATGAGAAACACATCAGGTTCCAGAAATACCACCTTAGTTTTCTTCTAAGCCAGAGGGAGTACTTGGACATTATATGGAGTGCCGCCCTTCTCATATTCATATTTGAAAACCGAGGAAATTAAATTATTTTTATCATGATTATCATCATCATCCTTAGTGGTAGTAAAATTAATTATCCTTCATGTCTTGTGGGTGGCTGGTGTAGTGAACTTGGTGGGACAAAATATGCATTCAAATCCAAACTGTTACCAGGAAATGGAAGGGGGGGGGGTGAGAGATCTTTCCCACCACCACCACAAGCCTTGCCTCTCCATACTACGGTACAAGACAAAGACAAAGTACCTCTGCTACGAAATGCAGCAATTCACTGATAAATGTATCTACCGTATGTACTGGGTCAATCGAAAAACTTTAGAAATTCATATAAAATCACTGCAGTGGCGGATTTACACCATTCCAACATTGTTCTACTCAGAAGGAAAATGGCTAGCAGGGGAGGAGCTTGGGACATGCGTAGGGGCAACCATAATCCCTGAAGGCTGAGACCCACTACTCAGTGTGTCCCACTGCCTGGGTGATCATCTCTGGCATCCTGGCACCAGAGTACCAGAAAGGATAGTCATTCTAAGAACAATCCCAAACCCAACCTTAGTGGATCGGGGTCTTGGTCAAGACAAAGGGCTGGGAAAACAGGAAAATGTAAATACTTACCTTTGTTTCGCCTAAAGATTGGAAAGTGGAGGTCATGTGAGGGATAGGTTTCTGCCAGAAGATCCCTCCCAATCTATGACATAGTTATGACAAATGTATGATGTTTTACTAAGGGTGTTATGGGTAATTTGGGAAACTTATAAAAACGGGGAGCCATCCTTTGTTTGGGGCTTCTCTCTGCTTCTTCCATGTGGTAGTCTTGTTGCAACAATTAAGATCAGGGCTATTGGCCGCTAATTTCCTTCGATCTCCTGACTGAAGTCTCTTGCTTGTGACCCCCAACCTGAACCTATGGGAGCCAAAAGTTAGGCAATTGTGGGGTGCTCCAGTGACTCCCTTATACACTACTCAAACACCAAGTTAGCTGAACAATCTTGGGCTAGCCACCACCGGCCTACCCTACCTCACAGGCTTGTTGAGGATAAAGGGGGGGAGCATATATGCTTTCGTGAGAAGAGTACTAGGTTAAAAACGTAACAAAAATAAAATGTTGAAGCCTTACATAGGATTCAGAAGGGGTGCTCAGAAGGGGAGGGGTTAAAGAAACAAGAGGTGTGCAAATTTTATGAAAAAAGGAATAAAAAATCTTCACAACAACCCTGTGAGGTAAACCAGTGTTTATGACGGTGTGCATTTATTTGGGAATAAGTCTCACTGAATTCAACACATTTACTCCACTAACCAGAATCCACTAACCACGTACAACCACAACACTCTGTCCCCTAAACTGGGACATTCTGCTTCTGTAACACTTTTTTTTCCTACCCCCTCCCCCTCCCCCCATTTCCTGTTCAGTTTCCTCCCTTCCACGCTGCCTGCTCTCCCGCTCCCGCAGCTCCTGCTCCGCCCCCTTGAACGGTTGCTAGGCTATCTTCTGCGGGCGGCAGTGCGGATGGCGCGAAATAATGACGTCGAGAGGCGGAGTGCACGGCTTCTGTCGCGCTGAAGCTCCCTCGGAAGCGTCCGTGCGCTGGACAGAGACGGGTGAGTCCTTAGCCCACTCCTCTCCGCCCCCGCCCCGCCCCATCTCCGCAGGTAGGCGGGGCCTTGGGAAAAGGGACAGGGTCGTGGGCTTCCACTATTCCTGGCTCCAGGCTGCTGGGGCGAGAAAGAGAGCTTCGCGGCAGTGCTTCAGCTCCCTTCTCCCTCATTTTGAGCCCGGGCTCAACTCCGGGAACCTAGTCCGAATGTCCGAGCTCAGCATTGGAACAAAATGACATAACAACGAAAGCGAACGTGCCTCTAGCCATGTGCAGAGTGTATCCCCACTCCCCTCCTCGCTTCGCAGCGGAGTCACCTTAGGCACCGCACTGCGGAGGGAGGGAGATGTTGATGACAAACCCTTCATCCCAGGTTTTCTCCTGGGTGGTGGGGAAGCTGATTTCTGCTGTTTCTGCCCCTCCTCCACCTACTCCAGAATGCAGCCTCTCGTTCAAATCGGAATGATTCAATTGGAGGTCACTTGAGTAGGAAGCTGGTGTCATGTGTTTGTAAAGTGAGCTGTCGTTGCCAGCTGTCACCTGGAGAGAGAGGAAAAACTAGGTCTCCTCGGACTCCAGATACCAACCAGTGTTAGAAACTATTTAATTTACAAAGGCATGTACTGTGTTGTAGGGAGTTTGCCAAGGGTGCTTCCAGAATGTTTCATTTTCATTTATTACTTGCACTTTATAAACTGTATAAACTAGTAGCCATTCACTGAAACATTTTCACTTCTCCTTGCCTGAGTGGAGTTCTCTGTATATAATTCAGCTGGTGTCACGATTTAGACTGCAATCCTAACTCCATTTACGTTGGACTAAGCCACATTGGATTCAGTAGGACTTACTTGTGCCTAAAGTGATACCAGTTATGGGCCATCATAGGCATGTTGCTGCATGGTATGGTGGAGGGATCTTATTATTTTCCTGCTCAGATGAAAAATTTGATTTTCCCTTTCTCTGGCGATGGAGAGGGGAGAGACTGCTGTAACTAGACACAGAATCCTGAATGAATGAAGTTGTAATCTCATTTCCACATAAACAAGCAGTTTGCTTTTGGAAGATCCAGTGAATATATTTTTCTCAATCTTGAGTTGTGACTGATCATCACATTTGAAGTGGGAAATTAACTAGATATACTCTTCTTCAATCTGCCAGCAGATTCACTGATGACAGGGTGGAGAATTTGTTTCCCCCCAGCACCTGTTTGCTTGAGGCACCTAGGATCATTTGCTTTCTTGGTGCCAGTTTTGTGGATGCTGCCTTTAAATTGCACATGTTGATTAGGGAACAGGAGACGGGTAAGTGAACACTCCTATCTTTAGGCAAGAGAAAGGTCTTAGATTGTCTTGTACTCCCTTTTAACTCTAGAAGTCAGGTTGAAGAATTGTCTGTTCCACTATGAAAGTGCTGATGTATTAAGATCTTTGTGAGAAAGGCTTTTCCACATTCCAGCAATATTTGAGGTGCATTTATTGTGGGACAGGGCCTTCTCAGTGGATGCATCATGCACTCAGTCTCTGGAGTTCCATCCTTAGACCCATCTAGACTTGTCTCTGATGCACTGTCACTGACTGACCCATTTTATTTTATTTTAATTTTTGGCAGGCCTTCAGATGAATGCATTTTTGAGTTTTTACCCTTCTGCACTTTCATACAGTGCAAGTTTTTAGCTTTCAGCTGGCTGCTGGCTTTAATTCCTTTCATGTTTATTCATTGGAGTTTCCACTGTATTTGTTATATTATGAGTTGTATCCAATGAAGCAGTCCCATTCTTGCATTCAGCTTGTGCAATGGAACTTGCCCTGCTTCTGCACCCCCCGCACATGGTTCCCCCCCCTCCTCAGGAGCAGATTGTGAGGTGGAGCATGGGAAGAGGAGGGGGAGTTCTAATGCACAAGCAGAAGTCCTTGCACAAACGCAAATATTTTGTTGGATTCAAATTGTTAATGCTGTTAGCCATCTTGAGCATCATGTATGAAAAGGCAGGAGACAAAATATTATAAATGAATAAATATTGCTTTCTTTCCCTCTCTAGGACCTGGAGGATGTTGGAGCAACCATCATGGGCCAAGCCCTATGTATCTGCTCAAGGGGAACCATCACCATCAATAACAAACGTTACCTTTTGATCCATAGACTTGGGGAGGGGTGAGTATATGACAACTGAGGACTAAGTTTCCACACATCTCATTTACACTTTGAGCACTGTCATTGTTAGCAATAGATAAAGCTGGAAGGTGCATCATCTAGGGTCCGTGTAGTCCAGTGGTGGGGATTCTGTGGCACTCGAGATGCTGTTAGATTTCAGCTTCCATCATCTTTGACCATTGTCCATATTGGTTGTGACTGGAGGACACATCTTCCCCACCCCACCTACCAAATCCACTGCAGAGGCAATATTCACCCTGTACAAATCACCCCTCAAATATTTTATTCATGCTTTGGTGTAAGCTCCTTTGAACTTACTTCTAAGTAAATGTGCTTAGGATTAAGCTGCAAATATTTCTGCAGACGGCTACAACTACTCTGAACAACTTGTTCCGTTGCTTACTCATTCATTACAGTTGGAAAGTTTATTCCTGATATGTAACCAAAGTCTTCCTTGCTGCAATTTGAACCTGTTGGTCTTCCCTCAGTAGTCTTGGTAAACAGACAACCTCCCTCCTCTATGTCATCCTTTAGATAAATAAAACACACTGAACTGCTAGACCGTCAGACCAGCTCAGTGGTGTTGTTGCTGTTTTTTTCTGATGACTGTAAATGTCTGATTTTTCAGATGAAACTACAGGAAGCATCAGGATATAGGGTGATCTATCCTCCAACCTTCATTCCCAATGGGTTAGGGACACTTTCAGTGTATGGTTGAAACCCGCATTGTTATTGATAAGCCTGGTAAATTGCTGTGTATCTTTGCACTGTTTGCCAGCTGTGATGATGGATAGAGAGGAGCACAAATACTTTCCTGTGCCACAGCATGAAAGTAATGCCTTATCCTCAGTTGATCATTGGAGAGGAAGAAGGATGCATAATTTCCTCTTTTAAAAAATCTCCTATTCCAAGTTTCCTTCATACCAGTGACAAAGGAATCCTCAGCTTCCCCCTTCCCCATGCCCTCTCTCATTTGTGCTGTTGTCACCCTTGATCTTGTGTGCACACAAAAGGCTAAGATCACACCAAAGTGATGACAGCCTCAAGCGAAAAAATGTAATGGCACTACTTTGTGAGCTTAGAGGTGGTCAGGAGCAGAGGACTGTGCGTACAGACAGCAGGAGAGGAGAAGAAGAATCCTTTCTTTTCCCTACCAAGCTGCCTGCTCTGTTCTTGACATACCTCCTCCCCACACAGAGGTTTTAGCTACGTGGACCTAGTAGAGGGGCTGCACGATGGGCGCTTCTATGCACTGAAACGCATCATATGCCATGACAAGGATGATCGCCAGGAGGCCATGCATGAGGTAGAGATGCACCTTCTCTTTGAGCATCCCAACATCCTGACCCTGTGTGCACATGCCATGGTGGAGAAGGGATCCAAACACGAGGCCTGGCTCCTGTTGCCTTTCCTCAAGGTGAGTGTGGGTGTAAGGTGCAGGTGGATACAGCAGTGCATGCTGGGAAATGTAGTATTTGTGGCTACATCGTGTAAGGCTGGGAGGTGTTGTATACTGGGACCGTAGTTGCAGAGGTTGGTCTCTTCCAGCAGCCGGCTGGTTCCCACCAAGGATGGATACCTGAGGCCATTTTCAGGATGGAGCAACTTGATGTAACCCCTGCTTCTACACCAGTTGCAATCGGTCCCATAGCATTTATTTATAAAACTGTTTTCATCTTCCCCTTTGGACTCCACCCAGGTGGCCTGCAATCACAAGTTTTAAAAAATAAACCAATAGAGGTTTCCCAGGGTACAGAATGGAAACGGTGTCATCAGCATATAGATGGTACCCAATCCCAAATCCTTGGATAACCTCTCCCAGTAGTTTCATGTTGCTACTAGCCAGCATAAGGGACAAGCTGAACCCTGAGATTCATCTCCTTTTTGGCTGCCAGAGCCTCAGAGCGCATGTTGTTCTCCTTGACTTCTACTGGACCAGATGCCAGAGCTGTCCTCTGTGGTAAAGGGCCTCCGTATGTTTTTACAGACTTTGCTGCTTCAGTTTGAAAGGATTTAGTAGCATTGCAGCACATGAGATTTGGTGGCAGCTGCCACAATATTCAGGGGATCAGATAATCTGATCCATACCTGCCAAGTTGCTGTCGGAGAAATAAGGGACCGGGCGAAAGTAGCAGACCGGAAGTAGCGCTGCCGCCATTTTGGAACTGGGTGGAGCATGCTCGGAAGTGACTTTTGATGCTGCTTTGCCCAGTTCCAAAATGGCCACCGCGCCAGAAGTTGCACTGCAGCCATTTTGGAACTGGGCAGAGCAGCATCAAAAGTCGCTTCTGAGCATGCTCCGCCCAGTTCCAAAATGGCCGCCACGCCAAAATAAACCGGGGAAAAACAAAAACATCCGTTTTTTCAGCTAGGAACAGCTGGGAAAACAGGAATTTCCCGGGGAATACGGGAGACTTGGCAGCTATGATCTGATCTGGTTTTTCTCTACACATCCCTTAATGGGATGGGCATGGCAGCATCCCTGTGAAGTCATCTTGGAACCTCAGGCATCCATTCCTTTCCTAAATTCAGCCCAGATCAGTAAGCTGAGAGCAAAGGTTGTCTTTATTGAAATTTTATTCCACTGTGCTGTGCTCAACTGTGCTCCCACATTTCTGCTATGCTTGCATTTTGGCCCTGGCAGAGAGTTCCACAACAATAGTCACCTAAAAACAGCAGACCCCAGCAGAGTGATAGGGCAAGTTCAGAGCTGGAAGCATGGTGACCCATAGTCAAGCAGGAATAAGTGCCTCTTGGAATGGTTAGGCAATCAGGATGGCTCCAAAGCCGCTGTCCCCCAAAGCTTTTTTTTTTTGCATCTTCTCAGTCATATTGGAGTGGGGATGGTGCCATCCTCTAGGAAATCACTTCTTTCAACCCTGTGCAGATGGAGGGTTTGTGCCTAATACATTAAATGCACTAATAGAGGATCTCTTCCTCATCCGGTATTTTTTGAGGAGAGTATGTGTGATCCCCGTCACCAGCGTGCCTGGGCTTCTCTTTGCAGAGAGGGACCCTTTGGCAGGAAGTTGAAACTCTGAGAGATAAAGACGCCTTCATGCCAGAGGAGAGGATCCTGGCCATCCTTCACGGCATCTGCCGGGGCCTGCAAGCCATTCATAACAAGGGCTATGCACACAGGTGAGAAGTTGGGTCTGGAAAGCATGGGGCATTCACACCATTGGAACAGAGCCCATGTGTGGGGAGGACGGAGGAAGTGGGTGACGTAGGTGTTCAGTTGTAGATCAGTATTGACGGCACCGACAGAAGAGTTTGCAAAGGTAAAGGACCACATTTTGACATGGAGCAGTATTTGCAATAGGGGAAGCCAGAGCCTGGGGATGTAAGAGGTTCAAAGCCGACTTCAAAGCTCTGATTGTTCTGTGGCTGGACAAATCAATGATCTTTTTTTCAGAGACCTGAAGCCTACCAATGTGCTCCTGGATGATGAGGACCAACCGCTGCTGATGGACCTGGGCTCTATGAATCAGGCCCGCATTGAGGTGCAAAGCTTGCGGGAGGCCATGACTATTCAGGTAGGAGGGTAGCCTGGTGAAAAGGAAATGGGAGAATAGCTGCTTCCAACAAAGGTGATGAAGAACCCTCTAAATTAGAGTACGGTAATTGTAAAAGGAGCTCAGGCAGGCACCAGTCCCCTCAACACCTGCAATTAAACAGAGGAGTGGAAGGGAATGTTATCAAGTGGTGATCTCGTTTGCCCATGCAAAACGATCAATGTGATACTATGCAATCTTTGCTTCTGTAACGTGGAAAATTTCCACAGAGGAAGTCACCATAAGTTGTGTCTCCAAAGATTAACAGCATTCCCCCTTCCATCCCACATAGCGTAGTTAGGGCTTCAACAAGAGGCAAATAAACTAGCAAATAAACTGTGATGGGTCATTAGTTTAGAAAGTTGTTATCATCTTCCTCATAATTAGATCATAATGACCATCACTTCAAAGTATATGTAGAATTGAGAGGCCTGTGGGGAGGCAGAGCCTGAGGTTTCCTTCTTTTCTCTGGTAAGCTGCAATCATTCACTTTAATGCTACTGTCACTACATTAAATTATAGGCATTGCAGGAATGTTCCTGAAGGGAAAAGTTGAGACAAAGGCCTTCTGTTTACTTTCTCTTTCCCTCTCCCTCTCTCACACACTGCATTTGAGATTAAGTTCTCTTATTTATTATTTATTAAATTTGTTGAGTCGCTTTATATTGCCCAAAGCAACGCAAATTTATTCCCTCTAATTTATTTTGCAGGACTGGGCTGCCCAACGTTGCACCATCTCATACAGAGCACCAGAGCTGTTCACTGTGGAGCGTGAATGTGTCATCGATGAACGTACTGACATCTGGGTAAGGATCCTCCATTTCCGTTTAGGGGGGGGAAACCCTCTTTAGTCACCTAAGTCAAAGGATGCAATACCCCAATTTGTCCCTGTGCAAGGGGGGGGGAGAGATTCTGTCCTTGAGGTGCCTTCCCAATCAAGAGCCTGCTTTCTTCCTACTCTCCCCTTGCCTCTGCTTAGTCCTTAGGCTGCGTTCTGTACTGTATGATGTTCGGAGAAGGGCCTTACGACATGATCTTCCAAAAGGGGGACAGTGTGGCCTTGGCGGTGCAGAACCAACTCACCGTGCCCCAGAATACCAGGTAAGGAATGGCTGTGTGGAAGGAAGTCTGTCCTTGATCCAAGACAGACCAGGTACAAAGTGCCTCTGAATTTCAGGTACTCGCCTGCTTTGGAACGCCTCCTCTCCTCGACGATGGTGGTGAATCCCCAGGAGCGTCCATACATTGCTGACATCATAGGCCAGCTTGAAGCAATACAGCCACCTCCCACTGGGCAGGACATGACACGCATCTGAGCCCACAGTGTGTGGGGTAAGCATGGAGGCAGCAAAGGAACTACTCAAGCCCACGTGAGGAACCTCCAGTGGTTCAAAGTTTACAGGAAAGACTGGACAAGGCTTCATTGCATTCCAATTCCGTGCCTGCCTCCTTCCTTCGGAAACTCATCCGCAGTGGGGCCATCACCTGCCTCAGAACTTGCTTGAAGGTCCTCCTGCCATTCTCACTGGTGGCCTAGCATGCACCTTACTGGGCTTCACCTGCGCTGTAGGCTGTTGTCAACCACCTCCCCAAAGCAGCAGGATGCTGCTCTTACAAGGGACCAAGATACCTCATGACTGGCTGGGAAAGAGAACCCAGCATTCTGTACTCAAGTACAGCTTCTAGCTGAATGATTAAGAAGCTGGTGTCCTATTTTTTTGTTGTTGTACAGGCATGTCTTCCGGGCCTGTCTTGTCAAATAAAGTCTTCATACTCGGCTGTATCAACATATTTAGTATGTGATTTGCAAATATATAAACTTGGGGGGGGGCAAAGAAGGAGGTGGAGCGACCATGTAGTTCTCTTACTCCTTATACTTTTGGCTACTTCTTGTACTCCTCATAGCTTTACCATCTTTTCTGCCTAAAAAAACTGCATTGTGTAAACATTTGTGTGTTTTATATACTTTATGGTACAGCTGCTAATTATTCAGAGCCAAAAAGATCTGTGTAAGGTAGGAAATCATGTATACCTTGAGCAAGGTGTAAGTCAATTTTCAGAGCCAGAATTGTGTTAATTTTTTTGGAGCAAACTTAAACACCTTATCTTAGAACACCTTGAAAGCTCATGTTTATTACTGCATCAGCCTTCATGGAGGCAGGCAGGGGGATACACCCACACATCCACACCCAAGTCTAGAAACGTTTCTCATTGATGAAAGTCAAATACAGTATGATGTATTTGGTCTCAGTATAGGGGTACCTCGGGTTACAGACGCTTCAGGTTACAAACTCCACTAACCCAGAAATAGTACCTTGGGTTAAGAACTTTGCTTCAGGATGAGAACAGAAATTGCATGGCGGCGGCGCGGTGGCAGCAGGAGGCCCCATTAGCTAAAGTGGTACCTCAGGTTAAGAAGAGTTTCAGGTTAAGAACAGACTTCCAGAATGAATTAAGTTCTTAACCCGAGGTAAAGGCAAAGGAACCCCTGACCATTAGGTCCAGTCGTTACCGACTCTGGGGTTGCGGCGCTCATCTCGCGTTATTGGCTGAGGGGGCCGACGTACAGCTTCCAGGTTATGTGGCCAGCATGACAAAGCCACTTCTGGCGAACCAGAGCCGCACATGGAAACGCCATTTACCTTCCCGCTGTAGCGGTACCCATTTATCTACTTGCACTGCTAAGTTGGCAGGAGCTGGGACCGAACAACGGGAGTTCACCCTGCCGCAGGGATTCAAACCGCCAACCTTCTGATCGGCAAGCCCTAGGCTCTGTGGTTTAACCCACAGTGCCACCTGCATCCCTTAACCTGAGGTACCACTGTACTAAACTTCTGTGTATGTGAAACAGAACACACATCAGGCACTTTAGCAGTGTGTTAAACAGCAAGGATGGCAACTGCTCTTAGTGCAGTGAAGGCATTCAGACTGAAGACAGTGTCAGCAATGTGAGATTCTTTGGCAATGTGAGATTCTTAAAGTAGGGGTTGTACAGAAAGGGGTTCACCCATCCTCCACCACCCATTGGAAGAGTAGGTAAAGAGGGGAGCTGATAATTTGAGATTCCTATGCTATATAGCCCATGTATAGTCAAAGCAGCCACAGGGGCAGGCAAGGAGAGAGAGGACTGGCTGTCTGCCTGGTATGGAGGGCAAAGCAGTTTACAGAGGCCTTGCCAAACCTGACTTGCAGCCAGCACATTTTCAGGTTGGGTGTAACCACTCCTCTTCCACTCAATGCCCCCCTCCTGCTCCTAGGAAAATGAATAAGTGCTTTGTCCAGAGAAGCAGCAGCCAATAGAGGAAAAGCAAACATTTTTCATCTGGAGTACATAAATCCTACCCCTAATTTCACAGTTAAGGTGAGGCCCACTCCCATCTGTCTCGCTGATCTCACAGGTCTTTATCGTTAAAACTTTGTATGACTCCTTGTCTAGGAACTGGAGCCTAAAGTGTTCTAGGCAAGGCATGCCTACAAGCAGCTTAACATTTGAAAGTGGGGCTAGGAGAGGGTACAAGAGCAACATCTTCAGCAGAACATGCACCAGTCTTTGATTTTATGGTTGAGAAGCCTAGAAAAGCACAATTCAGCATTTCTCCAAACTCTTCAGGGAATGTGTCTACGCAGTGTAGTATGCAGAGGGGTCAGTGGTGGCAGACTGGAACACAGGGAAGAATATATCCCCGTTCAAGGCAGAGGCAACTTTAATGAGATCTCAGCCTGGATAGGAGATTGCAGGGGATCTTCCTGCAGTGGACATCCAAAGGAAGTATTGTGATAAGAAATGCGAAATTAAATCCCTACCTGTGCATAAAGTTTTACCCTTGTTTGGGGCAAAGTCACATCCAATCCACTTTGCAAGGTCGTTGTGCAATTAAAACGTTTTAGGGAAAGGGTGGGAGAGAGATGTTTTGTAATAGCTTGATATCCTACATCTGTAATCTTCAGGACTTTTATTTTTTCCATTGGGGAAAAAGCTAGTTATTGTCAGAATATATGAAGCAAAACCATCTCCAGTGCCAAGAAAGGAGGTGCATAGAGCTGCCTACAGTCAGTGAGATTCCTCACTTTTATTTGTCCCGTTCTTGTTTGTTAATCTCATTTCACTTTCCTAATTCTGGTTTAAAGTTTCGTACCAAATCAGGGTTTGGTGGTGGTGGTGCTTGGAGAAAAGAATATGCTAGTATGCATGATTTGACTACATCACTTTTATTGGGCACATAATTTGTTTTAACTTGATGGTGAATAGGTATAAGACCGTCTAAAGATTATAGGGAAGGGGCAAGATATAAATTTAATAAAAAATAAATCAAGGCTCATGCCCCCTTTGCCCATGTAGTCTCCATGGTGCAATGTTGTGCCACCAATTTGCTCAGCTTTAGTTGCTATGGCATGCACCTTCTCTACATCCTTCAAGGTTCAGGGGTTGTGGAAGGAAATGGCTATTACGGTATGTGGCAATGAACAGCACTTGAAGCTGTTCCACCAGCAAGGTGAAGTTGCAACCCTACTCAAGAAAGAGGCATACCACAGAAATTCAGATAAAACCAAACATACTTTATTGAAAATGAAGGTCCATCAGACAATGTGCAGCATCTAGAGCTACTCTTCTCCCTCCTCTTCATCCTCATATGAATCAATGCCCACTTCTTCATAATCCTTCTCCAGGGCGGCCATGTCTTCTCGTGCCTCGGAGAACTCCCCTTCTTCCATGCCTTCCCCTACGTACCAGTGGACAAAAGCCCTCTTGGCATACATCAGGTCAAACTTGTGGTCCAGGCGGGCCCAGGCCTCAGCAATGGCGGTGGTGTTGCTCAGCATGCACACTGCCCGCTGCACCTTGGCTAGGTCTCCGCCTGGGACTGCAGTGGGAGGCTGGTAGTTGATGCCCACCTTGAAGCCTGTGGGGCACCAGTCCACAAACTGGATGCTGCGCTTGGTCTTTATGGCGGCAATAGCAGCGTTGACATCCTTGGGCACCACATCACCTCGATACAACAGGCAGCAGGCCATGTATTTGCCATGGCGGGGATCACATTTCACCATCTGGTTAGCTGGCTCAAAGCAAGAATTGGTGATCTCTGAAACAGAGAGCTGCTCATGATAGGCCTTCTCTGCAGAGATGACCGGGGCGTAAGTGGCCAGAGGGAAGTGGATGCGAGGGTAGGGCACCAGGTTGGTCTGGAACTCCGTCAGGTCCACATTGAGCGCCCCATCAAAGCGAAGCGAGGCTGTGATGGAGGACACAATCTGGCTGATAAGGCGGTTGAGGTTTGTGTAAGTTGGGCGCTCGATGTCCAGGTTCCTGCGGCAGATATCATAGATGGCTTCATTGTCCACCATGAAGGCACAGTCTGAGTGCTCAAGGGTGGTGTGTGTGGTGAGGATGGAGTTGTAGGGCTCAACCACAGCTGTTGATATCTGAGGAGCTGGGTAAATAGCAAATTCTAGCTTGGACTTCTTGCCGTAGTCAACCGAGAGCCGTTCCATCAGCAGGGAGGTGAATCCTGAGCCAGTGCCTCCCCCAAAGCTGTGGAAGACTAGGAATCCCTGGAGTCCTGTGCATTGGTCAGCCTGTTGGGAGAACGCAAAAGAAATTGTTGCTAAGTATTAGCTTCTCTCAGACTACAGTGCACTGTACTATTATGACCTGAGATACAGCAGAGATATCTATTCCTAGATCCATAAAGTTCAGACTCCATTAACCTGAAGCTTGCAATTAACCACTTAATTGCCTAATGATAGTATTTCCTTGCCTCTGGAAACTCACAACTCTGTGTGGAGCAACCCATGCCCGGTAACCTCCCTCTCTCTCACATGCACAATCTAGAAGAGCAGGTAGGTCTTAAATATTAGGAGGTGCTGTTATTACACTTGTAGCAATGAGCAGTGTACTCACTGCCTCTTTTGGTTGGGGAAGGGATGGAAGTATCATCCTAGCAGCACAAATGTGATCCTTTCAGTTCATGCAAAGTGCCCAAGAAGTGGAAAAACTCCCCTGTATGAGTGAAAGGCAGTGAGCAGCGGAGGCAAAGAGAAAGTAGAACACAGATAGTGTCCAAAGCAGGGTGAGGAAAATTTCCAGCTCAAGGGTGTCATTCCCTCAGAGGGAATCTTCCTTGGGCCACATGCTAGTGGTGCATTGAACCAAGAGACAAAAGTGAGTGGACCTGATTTCTATTCCCATCCCAAACCATGACTATACCAGTTTCCGGATCCTGTCCAACACCAAGTCAATAATCTCTTTGCCAATGGTGTAGTGCCCACGGGCATAGTTGTTGGCGGCATCTTCCTTGCCAGTGATCATCTGCTCTGGGTGGAAGAGCTGACGGTAAGTGCCAGTACGAATTTCATCTGCATTTAAAAAAAGGTTGGAATGCAAGAGAATATCAGTATGGCGGATATTTCAGACTCTTAAATTGGGCAAGCAAATTGAGGAACCGTGACACACCTACCAAAATGGAAAGAGTGATCACCTGCAGCCCAAATTCCTCAAAAACTTACAGGACCCAGAATAATCCTTGCCCAAATCACTTTACTAGCAGGTTAAGTTAATACAGTCGGCCTCTTATTAGTTTTGATGGAATCCCATTATGAGAATTGAGTGGGAGTTGGGAAGCTGAACTCCTTCTCCATTGCATGCTGCCAGATCCCATTGTCACAGTTGCCATCCACCCAGAGTCCTATAGATGGGGAACTGCAGACCTACGGTAGTTTACACCTCTCAGACTCAAATTTGGCCTAAAGGCTGCCAGCTACTGACCTAGTGCCAGAATCAACTTACAAGTTGTGCAAGCAGCAGCCACAGCAATTAGTCTCACTGCTGCAACTGGGGCTTGTACCCCCCCCCAAATGACTTGGGGACTCAGGTAGACCCCCAGAATAGTGTTTGGAGCATGATCTTCCATCTGACAAACAGAAAGGCTTGCACTGTCAGGATGGCTGTAATAGTGTGGCATGGAATTCCACCCTCACTGTTCAAAAATTCCTTAGCCGCTAAATGGATCAAATATTTGCCCTGACCTTCCAGAAGTGGGCGCAGATCCCTGCCCAAGCCAGACCCAGGGCCAATGAGAGGATTAACCGCTGGTGCCCACCAGAGAGCTTTTGAGGCTCAGATTCCTGCACATGCACTCACCAATCACGGTGGGTTCCAAGTCCACAAAGATAGCCCGCGGCACATGCTTCCCAGCTCCAGTTTCACAGAAGAAGGTAGTGAAGGAGTCATCTCCACCGCCAATGGTCTTCTCACTTGGCATCTGTCCATCTGGCTGAATCCCATGTTCCAAGCAATACAGCTCCCAGCAGGTGTTGCCCATCTGCACGCCAGCCTGGCCAACATGGACTGAGATACACTCACGCTGTGGAGAGAGAAAGAGTGGTGAGCTTATGGCAGAAAGAAGGAAGGGGGTAGAACCACCAAGACGACTCCTTGCCAGAAGCCCCAGTGGCAGCTTGTGCACACTTGTTGGAAAACGCTGCTGTTTTAGCTGAATGCCCTTGCTCAAGCCAACATTTTTGGTCCACTAGGCACATTCTGAATTCTGAGCCAGTGCTGTGTGAGCATGGGATAACAAAAAATTAGAAGTGTTATTTTTGCTGCCCTCCAGACAACCACATGGTTGACATGGGAAGTAGTCTATGTCCTGCTGGTCCTGATTGGGGAGATCTCACAATATTTATTCCACACACATACACTGACACTGTTGCTGGCTAACCACAGGGAACATTCTCCAATACAGGCGTACCTTGGAAGTCGAACAGAATCCGTTCCGGAAGTCCATTCGACTTCCAAAACGTTTGAAAATCAAATTGTGGCTCCTGCAGCCAATCAGAAGCCACGGAAGTCCCGTTGGATATTCGGGTTCCAAAAGAACGTTCGCAAACTGGAACAATCACTTCTGGGTCTGTGGCATTTGGGAGCCAAAATGTCTGAGTTCCAGGACATTCAACAACCAAGGTACAACTGTACCAGTAAAAATATAAAAGGGGGCCCCATCATCTCTCTCTTTCTCACTGCCCAAGTACATTTCTCTCAACCACACATATACAAAGCAAAATACTTGAGTGTGTGTGTGCGTGAAGGAACTGCTTGCCATTAAAATAATAATCCATAAATACATGGTGGCCTATGAGTGCCCATGGGCACCACAGCATTTGCAGACCCCAGGTTGGCAATTTCTGCCCCTGCAATTCACCTGTTAGGAGTAGCCACCCCTTGGAGCGAGTGATCTAGAGAATTTCAGAGTGGCAGTTTAAATGAACGCTAGATGCAAAATAACTCCATGTCTTGGTGTGGTTTTGTCTCTAGTCAACCAAACCAGGCAGCAGCAACGTTGCAGCACAAGTCAGGCATGCAGCTATCCAGAGGCCGCCAGAGGATTAAAACTCCCATTAACCCGGACCACTAGTCATGCTGGTTCGGTCCAAATCTCTAGCATCCAAACTGCTAGAGGCTCCCCACCCCTGAGTTACAGGACATGGGGCAGAACCACAATCCACTTCCAAAAATGTAGTGCCAATCTATCCCTAATTTAGTCACATTGTGGTGCTTTTAAAATTCAGTGCAGCAGTGACTGGAGTGAACAAAACATTTAACAGCTTTGCTAAGCTGTCTATTGCACACAGAAGCCACAGAGGAATGAGTAGAAGCAGTCACTCGGTGCACTTCCAGCCTCTTACGCCCACACTCCAGAGTTTATTAAAAATGCATAGCGGTTTCTTCAGCACTCTCCTCTCTCCTGCTTCACACGGCACACATATTTATTCTATGCATTTCATAAACCGCATTCTAGCACCACCCAACCTAGGGAACCACACCAGGGCAAAACATGAACATTCATTCTCATCCCCTCTCCCTGTCCCCAGGGCAAAGACGCCTAGATCCCCACACAGGTGACATCTAGTCACCTCCCACCTGGCAGCCAAGACAGTGAGGATGGGACTGCGTAGGGCTCACTTATTCAAAATTAGATCTGAATGCTCAGAATGACTTTTCTGTCAGGCTTTCCCAGAGGGATGAATAGGCCATTTGTATCTGTTTTGTATCATTTGTAAAGCTCCTCTGTTATTTTTGTAACTAGCTTTTAGTTATATTTTGTACATCATCTTGGGATGCATGTGGAAGGCAATTCATAATGATTGCTGACTCAAGGCAGCCCTGACCCTAACTGCAAGTCACCATCATGTCATATTGCAGTGTCCAAGCAGGCAACAACCCAGGGAAAAATACCTGAGGAACTCCTGTTGCTGGTGCAGTGTGGGTCATGGCATCATAATTTAGGTCAGGGTCAGCGAGGGTAGCTGTTTATCGAGCCACCCAGCCTGTTGGGCAACCCAGCCCATGGAGTTAGCAATCTTATTGCTGTAACAGTTTTGGACCATTGCCAGCACTCTGCTTTCAGTCACCTCCCACTTCCGCCATTGAGAGACAGTCCATATGCATTCGAGGGAGGAAGAACCCGTTGGCCGCTCAGAGCAAATAATATTGGTAGAGCTAGAGGAGCCAGATAGACAGGAATTGAAATGGGAAAGCTACATACCAGGAATGGTGGGGGGAGGAAAATCCACACTTGGGAGTGGGGTTCCCTGCCTACAATAACCAGCTACAGTTGTAACTTTGCTGCCATGGTAAACCCGTTTTCAGATTGCATTACGTTAGACCAGGCATCCCCAAACTCGGCCCTCCAGCTGTTTTGGGACTACAATTGCCATCATCCCTGACCACTGGTCCTGTTAACTAGGGATGATGGGAGTTGTAGTCCAAAAAAGCTGGAGGTCCGAGTTTGGGGGTGCCTGCTTTAGACTATGGATGGGGGAATCATAAGGTCAAATGCTACTCCACAAGCATGCTCTCCACCTATAAAACTAGATAATGGGGAGAAAGGATAGTGGGCTAGTTCCAAGCGAGTTTTAGGCTCTCTTTAAGACCATTAAGATCTATTAAGTTATACCAAAACATAAGAATTTAGCACAGATTCCCTTTTGTCAGGTCTTCACCAGTTTATGGTGGGAAGAGTCTGGCTTCACTTGCTGTGGGGGTTGCTACCAGGGTGAATAAAGAAAAGGGGCACATTTCCCCTCAAAGAGCATAGGTATGTAGCCCATGGCTTCATTTCAGAAGGGGCACAAGTGGAATCAGATCAGCACACACATTAGAAGGACAAACCATCCAACCACTGCCAAAGCGGAACATCCAGCTGGGACAAAAATAACCTGCCACCATACCACAGAGGTGGCATTCCATCCTATAAAATCATGCCTGTTTTGCTGCTCCTTTTACATGCCTTTTCCCCACATGTCTCACCAGTGAACCAACTCATTCAAGGTACGCTTGAACTCCCAAGAGTGTGTTTTTGTCAGACATCTGCACTGTATTTACACACGTTTAGGGAAAGTGGTGCATTGCAGGGAGTATCATCACCAGAGGCAATGCCATTCGCACTGCACACAGCTAAGGTCTGACCACATTCCCAATTATGCTCCACAATGGAAAAGATTCCAGGCACAAAGTTTTGAATTCCATAGAGATTCCCTTTTGAGCAGATATGAACAAGATGAAGCTGAACATCTTAAGTATCTCTCCCCCCCTAAGAGTAACAGCAGTTGACTACCCTGTTTCTCATATTTTAAGACATACCCATAAAATAAGCCATAGCATGATTTTTAAGCATTCAAGGAATATAAGCAATACCCCGAAAATAAGACATAGTGATAGGCGCAGCAGCAATGCCGGCCGCGGCAGCAGGAGGAAAAAAATAAATATAAGACGTGTCTTGTAATATGAGAAACACGGTAACACTTTGCTTGGGTTTCTTTTGAGGCTATTTTGCTTCAGGATATGTTTCTATAAGAAGAATGAAGGTGTAATTTGTGTACTTTTATGTGTAAAAAGTGTGCCTTTCTGTGCAAGTTCTTACACTTCAAGAATAGGCATCTATTGGAGTTCACCAGACACAACAGCTTTTAATTCCTTTTTTTAAAAAATAACCCCAACAGCATCCATAAGTGACAGCACTTAAAAAAGCAAAAACCTTAAATATCAATAACATTTTTTTTAAAAAAAAGATGCAACTCCAAATTTCCTCAGGCAAACTGAGAACAATGCAATAGCTATCTTTTGTAATGGCCAGAGGCTTGACAAAAACTGACTGAGCATAATGACTAAGACCAATCTGGGAGCCACTGAGCCCCAGGTTCAAGTTTTCCTATGCACTTAGTGGCCTTCAGCAAGCTTTTATCTCATCCTCAATTCCAGAAATAGGAATTCTGACCTTCCTTACAGGGTTGGTAAGAGGATTAAGGAGAAAGCTCTCTAACCATTTTCAAGTGCTAGGTTGACAAAAATAAAAATCGACTAGTGAACTAAGCCCCCCCCCTTTAAAGGGTTCCCTGGCTTTACAACAGACAGAGGTGAACCCCAGTCCCCTACTGCCGGGTCTCTTCGGCTACCATAGCTGCCAAGTTTTCCCTTTTCTCACGAGGAAGCCTATTCAGCATAAGGGAATTTCCCTTAAAAAAAGGGATAACTTGGCAGCTATGGCTACTGCTCTGCTATAGGCTTCCCAGTTAGTGGGGAGAGGAACTGTCTGGCTGAGAGAGCAGCGTTTTGTGGTCACAGAGGGCGAACAGTTTTCAGCCCCTCCCAAGGGAGGGGGATTCTCAGAACCCACACTTATACATCGGCTTCTTGCACTTCCCGTTTCGAAATTCGAATTGAACCCTCCGACTATTGGCTAACTAGAATTAACATCGGATTTTTAAAATGGCTCTCTTCCGCTTTCCGCTCAAACGCATTTTTTAAAAACGTACATTCAAAAGTGACGCAGTCCAAAGTCTTTTTTTTTTAAGACATTGCGTCACTTGTGAAAACGCCCCGACGGCCTCCAGGGAAGCGGCTCCCAGAGGTGGGAGAACGAGTCTAGCCGCTAGGAAGCGCCGGGGCCCCGCCAGGCAAAGCTCCTCGCCCGGGTGGGATCGGGGCTGGCGGCAGAAGGCGGCTTCCTTCCTCGCTCATTCGCGCGTCTAGCCCGGGACGGCTAAATATAGGAGCCTCTCCCGCAAAGTGCGATGATTCCCTCGAGATGAGACGGGAGATGCGATTACCTACTTTGGACGGGAGCCCAGCCGCCTGCCCAGCTATTTGCAGCCCTGGGATTTAGCTGGAAGCGGGGCGCCCTGGCCCAACTCTCCCTTCCTGCGCAACCTGCCTATTAATAACTTTCACAGCCCCCGCAGTCTGTGGGCGGCGATCGGTAACTGGGAGGGAGCGAGAGGCACGGGAACATTTGCCGCACGACTCTCCAGAGCGCGGCGCCCCGCGCCATCGGGGGCTGACCCCAACTTCCTTAGCCCTCTCCTCGACCTCCGCACGATTTAGCCGCCCATGCGCCTCCAAGACAGCTGTCCCTGCTCATTACACCAACGTGGCTGAAAGCGAGGCGCCCAGGCACCGAGCGCGCAAGGAAGTCTTTCCGGGCACGCGGCCAACTGCGATCAAGAAGCTAAGGCCGGGCCTGCCGGATCCTGTTCTGCGGCTGCTCCGCGCGCACCACCACCACCCCGCCGCCATTTGCACGTGCGTCGAGGGTAGCTTCCGCGCTTTGCAGTGCGCACTTCGAGGGCAGCCCCCAACTAGCTCCCCTGACTATTGCCCATGGGCCCGGAGACACCCTCGCCATCTTTGTGGGCGATGGGGCGCACCTAATTCCCGCCCTAAGATCAGGCGGCAACCTGGCACCATCCTTGCCCCGTAGGAAGGGGAAAGCGTTTCCCACCCGGCCCGACGGGCCCCTCCAGGCCTCTGCCGCGGAACGTGCCAAGAGCTTGCGCAGATGCGCAGCTTGGAGACCGCAAGCCGAGAGGTGGGCGCCGCGCTCCCATAACCAGGGGGAGACGCCAAGGCTCGCTAAGGAAGCACCCCCAAAAGCGCTCGGTGCGCTTCCCCCTCGCAGCCCCCTCCCCGCTCACCATGATGAGGAACGGCGGGGCTGAGAGCTCACGCTGAGTCGTTGCGACGAAGTCTCTGTGAGAAGCAGCTACGCCTGCTCTAGCCCGTCCTGCCGCAGTGGGTTTATAAAGGAGGGGGCGGGCCTAGAAGGTGGCCCCGCCCCAGCTCCTCGTTGGTGTTTACCGGGAGGCAAGACGTCTAGAGAGGAGAATTAATCATTTCCAAGGTGGCTGCTTTGTCTCCAACTGGCAAGTCACCGTGCTAACTCTTTCATCACCAGACGCAGCAGGAGTAAGCGAAGAGAAACGGCTAAATGGGGTGGGACTCCTTTCGTAGAGGCAGAAGAGGGTGTAGAAGAGGGGATTTAAGAGAAATGCAGCTTTAGAGAAAAGCTGCTGCAAAAATATATTCAAAAAGGATGGGGCCTGCTGCACCCAGGGGGTTGCCCCTCCTCCTTTGCACGTTGGTCACCTTAGTAGTAGGAGACACGGAAGTCTAATGTTTTAGCAGCTGCTTCACAGGCAGAAATTAAAAACTGGATTTATTTATTTTTAAACTGTGGCATCCCCGTGTTTGCAAAACCTTCCTATACCACATAGTTGTAAAAGGTGCAATACCAATGCTGATTTCAAACTGGTGTGGGAAAATGTTGCTGAACTACACCTCCCAGCAGCCCCAGCAAGCATAGCCGGTGGCCATGTTCAGCAACATCTGGCAGGCCATAGATTCCCTGCAGATAGCAATCCAAGGTGTGGCCTCACCAATTTCTTAGTGTATTCTAATAGGTCTGGCCCTGTCTTCCGTATCTGTCTGGAAAATTAACAAGGCAGCCACGGAAACACACACACCCCATGGGAAACTGTTGCACCATGTAGCCATTTTTCATAAGAGAGCCGTATGCACCACATGATTACAGTATTTCTCTAAGGGTTAGAAATGTCATTGTTAAACTATGCTAAACCCCCGGTTTCTTTGGGAGGGTTTGTCAATGGTCCACAGTATTGATTTACGGCAGGAATATCCAATGTGATGCTCTCCAGGTGGTTTGGACTGTAATCCACATCAACTCCAGCCAGCATGGCTAATGGTCAGGAATGATGGGAGTTGTAGTCCACAACATCTTGCGGGCACCTGTTGGCTGCACTGGGTTGGGAAATGTGTCATGTGGCTGCCCCCACATTGATGGGAAGACAGGCAGGTGCAAATTCACATTTAGATCCAGTGTGGAGAAGCCTAGTGGGACTCGCTTCTGAATAAGCTACTTGTTTGCTTATTTAAAACATCCATGCCCTTTCCTCAACAAGCCCAAGTTGGCTCACAATATATGGAAGGTGACTCCAGCAGGTGTAGCTTGTCATGCAGGCTATACCTGCTGAAATTCCATCTTCTGCAAAACTGTCAAAAGATGAAGAAGCCCTGCCCTCTTTTTTAGCAGGTCACCCTAAGTTGAAACAATAACTACCGGTATGGCTGCTGTAATCACATACCCATTTAGCTGAGAGTGGACCCCACTGGAATCATTGGGGCATACTTCTGAATAGACACAGATAGGAGAATGCTGTTAACCATTTTGGCATTAACAATATATAAAAGGTAAAGGTAAAGGGGCCCCTGACCATCAGGTCCAGTCGTGTCCGACTCTGGGGTTGCGGCGCTCATCTCGCTCTATAGGCCGAGGGAGCCGGCGTTTGTCCGCAGACAGCTTCCAGGTCATGTGGCCAACATGACAAAGCTGCTTCTGGCGAACCAGAGCAGCGCACGGAAACGCCGTTTACCTTCCCGCCGGAGCGGTCCCTATTTATCTACTTGCACTTTGATGTGCTTTTGAACTGCTAGGTGGGCAGGAGCTGGGACCAAGCAACGGGAGCTCACCCCGTTGCAGGGATTCGAACCGCCGACCTTCTGATCAGCAAGCCCTAGACTCTGTGATTTAACCCACAGAGCCACCTGGGTCCCCTAACAATATATAAAGTGATCATAAAAAACTAAAACAGTAACAACAGTGAGAAAGGATTTAAAATATCAGTAAACAACCAAAAACAATTTAACCACAGCAATCTGATCCATCTCAAAAAAAAGGGAGTAACCATTTTACGGCCCAAAAGCCTTCCTTAAAAAAGGAAGGCTTTGATCTTTCTAGAGGATGCCATTAGAGAGGGGCCAAGGTGAGATTTGGGGTGGCTGGAAAGTTCCAGAGCCTGGGTGCAGCTACTGAAAGACTGCCTGCCTGCTTTCAACTAAGCATATTTCTGGGACAAACAAGGGCTGCTGATAGTGATCTCACTAGTTTCATGTCGGAGACAGGGCAGTCTTGAGCAGGTCGCGCGCCCTGGCGCTGAGGGGCGGAGATCGCTCCGGCGCCCCCACCCTCACAGGGCGCAGCATGGCTTCCGCGCGGCTTTGCCGCGCAGTGCCCTGCCTACCAACCCGGCGCCCTGGCACCCCGCGCCACCGGGACTCTACCTACAGCTGGCCCAGGTCGGAGAAGGCAGAAGTCTTTCAGATATCCAAGTCCCAAACCTATAGGATTTTGAAGGTCACCACCACCAGTATTTGAATATGGGCTCAGAAATAAGTGAAGCCAGTGACAGTGGTTTCAGTAAGGGAGTTGTGCACTCCTTACACGCAGCCACTGTTAACAGACTGGTTGCGGTATTCTGGGCCCAATATTGCTGAGCACCCTTCAAAGGCAGCCCTATGCAGAGTGCATTGCAGCGATCAAGCTGTGAAGTAAGTATATGCTACCTGGGCCAAGTCAGCAGTTTCTCCAGAAGCAGACGCAGTTGTACGACAGCCCAAGTTGCAAACCTTTTAGGAGTTTCCTTACAATCAAGCGCTACATCCATTTTGTTAAATAAACAAAACAAAACAAAAGCTGGGCATAGGCACTCCTGGCCACATCCAAGGTCCTCAGCTGCTAAGGACTGGGCTGCTTAAACTGGGTTATGCCTAGAGTCGTGTTTGTCAATTGTGCCCAGAAGGCAGCCAATCCCCTGAGGTGGGATCAGGATGTAGGAAGTCCTGGCTCAGTGCCAGCAACACGACACTAGCTGGAAGCAGCAGCGGAGCATATTCCCGCGCTGCCCAGGGTGGGCGCGCTCCCGAGGGCCACGGGGCGCGGAGGGTGCCCTCCCAGGTGCGGGATAGCCGCTCGGGTGCATGGAGCGGAGTGCACACCCTGCCACTGGGGGCGGAGCAAGCTGCCCACGGGGGCGGAGTGAGCCGCCAATGGCAGACATTCGGTGCACCGCCTGCCCACGACTCCCAAGCCTCCCCCGAGCATTCAAAACAAAGGGGGAAGGGGGGGAATGCCGCCGGCAAAGCAGCACAGCTCCCCCCCTTCCCCTTATGGCTCAGGGTAGGCTTGGGAGTCGCGGGTGGGCAGCGCACCAAATGTCATCCCCCTCAGCGAAGACACCCAGGGCGTTCTGCCCCTGGCTGGAAGGTCAGGAAAGATGCAAATAAATGAGAACTGCACAAGGTGCAGATTCCCGTCGCTCCCCCCCCCCACCAAGACAGAGCTGCAATAATGGTAAAAGCCACATCTGGGATACTGTATTATCATCATTATTATGGTTATTATTCTCCTCCTCTGCACAAAATGCAAGAGCTGTCCAAAATACAGGAGATGCTATCATCATCACCACTCCCCTGTACTGCCTCTGTACAAAATATAGGAGATGACCTGAAAACCCTAAAAGCCAGGATGGGGGCAGGTGTCTTCTGCCCATGATGCCTTGTTCCCTGAGGTTAGCCCTTGCCCCCAGGGCTGTAGAGGCCTCTCCCTTCCCTCTGCTCAGGAACGCTGCCTGTAGAGATGACAGGCCTAGGCACGTAAGGCACCTCTCTTGTGCATTTCCAGCTGTGCCTGCCTGGACAGGCAACCCTTCTTCAGGGCTCTGTCTCTGCGGGAAATACTCCCTGCCAAAAGCAGGAAGACTCTGACTTGGGAACTGATTTCACTTCTCACAAGAAAGTCAGGTTGGTGGTAGTTGTCAGAAATTCTACTCTGTCATTTATTTATTGAAGAACTCATCGCACTGGCATTGGGAGCCTGCTTTTCACAGACTCTGAAATCATTGCTTGGGGGCAGTATATGGATTTTGATGGCAGGTAAAAGGAACATGATTTGGGGGGTGGTCTGTAGGAACCTGGGAAAATTTTTTTTGTCCCTGGCCTCAGGAAACTGTTAATCCACACATCCCCTATCATACATGCTAAGAGGGGTAGTCTTACTCAGAGTAGACCCATTTAAATTAATGGTGCTAATCTGGTCATGTTTATTCTCAGTAAAACCTAGTTGCATAATACCACCCTCACGCAGTTCTACAACTATCATGCCACTTCCACTTTCTGTTGGCATTGCACCATGTAGGCTCAGGAACTTGCCCTGTCGCCACTCTTTCTGAAATATTTCACTTTAACGAATTGCAAACAGATCATGGAGAGAAGAAGGAACAAGTTTATTTAATGGGTTGGTTTCCCCTTTTCTCCAGCAGGTCAGTCCTTATGGCAGGAGTTGCCAACACAGTGCCCTCCAGGTGTTGTGAACTGCAACTCCAGTTAGCCCCAGCCAGAGTAGACAACAGCCAGGGATGCTGGGAGTTGTAGTCCAAGACATTTGGAGGGAACCATGTAGCTATTCTTGCTTTATGAGGTTCTGTGGGACTTCGTTACACCCAGGTAACCATGCACATGATTGCATGCAGCCCCCTAAACAGTTGCCCTTAAGGCAACAAAAGAGAACAGGCTCCCTTCCTCTGCTCCATGTGAACATTTATTAGGAATTATATGTGTGCGGCCCGCATAACCCTAAGTCTAAAATCCCCCTCTTGGAAGGATGCAGTTTATGTCCCAATGCCACGTACTTCATTACTCAGAAGAGAGTCCCACAGAGTACAAGCATGCACATTTAAACCACAGGGTCCCTGCTGTACAACTGAAGCGCAAGAATGTTCTGTAAGTCCTTTAAATAAACAAACAAACTGATGAAAACCAGCAGGGCTGCCTCCTCCCTCTTGCAACAATGACACACCATTTTGTGTGCCCTCCCTCTTGCAACAATGACACACCATTTTGTGTGCCCTTCCTCTGGTTCCCCCCCCCCCCTTTTAAAAGGTTGTCTACATCCAACTCTGCAGTGCAGCAGTGCACATTTCTTCTATGGCTGCAATTCTATGCACATTTTCCTGGGAGAAAGTCCCATTGAACACTTAAGAGTAGATAGCCATTAGGATTGGGCTAGAATTTATTTCTTTTTTTAAAGGCAAGGAGCACAAGTACATATAGCTATTCTACTGAAGCCAGAGGGTAGCTGGCACCCCCAATATATCTGGGAACCCCCCCCAACACACACACTGCTGCAGTTTAGTTACAACACATTTTAAAACACATCATGAAAGCAAAATAACAGCTGCAGTAGAATTAATAATTGTGTTAGAAACCATTAAAAGTGATGAAAGACATTAAACACAAGGGGAAAGAAAACTGCTTCCATCTGGCACCCCAAATCCCACAAAGTCAGCACCAGCCAAACAGGTTGGGGGGGAGGGAGTTCTACAAATGAGGCACCACCAGAGATGAGGCTCTATCTGTGCTAGACACCCACCGCATTTCTGAAGGTTGGGCTCTGATGCGGATGTCAACAGGCAGGCAAGTTCTATGGATGCTATTGATACAGTAGGACCAATGAGGAAGGGCAAGTTTAAAATGCTATGAAATATCCCCCTAATGTTACTTGTAACCAAGGCTGCAATTTTATGCAGTCGGGTGTGCCTAAATCTCTTGGCCCTGCTATGAAGTGGAGCAATGAAGAAAGAGGAGGGGAGGCTGATGAAGGAAGGCAGGACCAGGTGTCATGGAGGGAGGAGGAGCAATTTTTGCTTTACTTCAGGCAGTGCAGCCTAACTCTAAGGTGCAGGTGTGGGGAATCTGTGGCCCCCTGTTGAACCCCTTCTTCCCTGACCATTGGCCATGCTGGCTGGAGCCGATGGGAGCTGGAGTCCATGTATATTGGAGGGCACCGAGTTCCCCAGCCCTGCTGCAAAGGGTCAGCTTGCACATCCCATCAACACCAAAGTTAGCTGTGACTCACTGCCATTGGTTTCAGCAGAACATGTTGCTTACTATGCATCCTATGCATGCTTACTCAGAAGCCAGTACCACTGACTTTCATAGGGACTAGTCCCAGGTAAGCATCTGTAGTGTTGCAGCCATGGAGGTTGATCTTATCCTAGTTAGGTCTGCGTAGGAATGGATGGCTAGCAATGGTGGCTGGTGCCCATTGGAACTGGTGGGACAGACCAGTGGTAGGGGGAGTCAGAGGCAATGACAGGGGGAGCAAACACATCTGAGTTTTGTCATCACCACCCTCCCTGCTGAAATCTACAAGGGGCAACACTGAAGCTATGGAGGAGGAAGATGACAGGCAGGCAGTGTTGTCTCCTGGACTGGTTGCAAGTAAGATGAGGAACAGTTGGTGGTTGTGGTTTAAGGCACTGGTCTTCAAGGTGGGTTGCAACAGGAGCACTCCCATCATGCAAAGGTCCCCTAATGCATGTTTGGGTTAAAAGTGAGGTTGAAGATGTCTGGTTTAAGGCAGACTGAGGTTGGTGAGGCAGTGCCCCATTTGACCCAATAGACCAGCCTCCACTGATAGCTACTCACCCTTAACTGTAGCTGGGTTGTGGCCAAGGTGTGAATTTTTTTGTTTGGGAAGGACCTCTGACTGCTGTTAGCAATTTACTGAGTCGCAATTCAAGGACAATGTCAGCCTGCAGTGATGGAAAGCATGGGGGGGCAGTTATGTGCCACATTGCCTAACAGTGGAATCCAAACCATACCTTCTCAGAAGTAAGTTCAGCCTAAATTCCCATATTGTGATGCAGCCAAACAGGTCACTTTTCCCAAGAGCAGCATGTTTTTATAGGGCAGACATAGGAAGGGAAAATATTCCCAAGAGTTGCCAATTTCATGCTTCTGGAATCACAGTGGCACTGAACCAAATTTTACTCAGAGTAGACCCAATGAAATTAATGGACCTGACTTAGTTGTCTTCATTAATTTCAGTGAGTCTACTCAGAGTAAGATTAGCTGAATGCCACCCGCTGAATTTTAATGGCTAATTTACTGCAGTACTAGGCTGTGGGCACTCAGACTGTCTGTGTGATTCTGTTCTTATTACTGATATTTCCAGAAAAGAAGAACAGCTCATCTGCTTGAGCTTTTTAAAAAAATGCCCAGATCTGATCCTTAAGATGTGCAGCTGTGCTACAGGGAAGGTGAATCTAGGTTATATAATGTGTACAGTATTAACAAAAAAATCCAGTGAATAAATAAATAGCAGTTTATTTCATAATCTCTCCCCTTCTGTTTCCACATTATAAATAACGGTCTTGGCTCAGCTCAAGCACTGCTTTTGGCTAGACACTGTCATTTCTTCCCTGACTTTCCTGCTACCCTGATATGTACCAGAACTGACAGCTTATGCAACTTGTGATTACCAGTACAGTACGTACTTTGCATCCAAACTACAACTCCCAGCATGCCCTCTTAAAAGCTGTCAGTTTTCTGCCACTACTATTTAAAGGGAAAGCATGATGCTTGCAGGATACTCTGGTGCTACAATTGAAAGAGGAGGCCATAATTGGCTGAGAAGAAGAAACAGTGGCGGAGGAAGCTGCTTTGTCACCCGGGGCGGCAAATTGCCGTGCCCGGGGGATCGGGTCAGGTCAGGGCTACGTAATGATGCATGCGTCGCTACATAATGAAGCTGAGCATGCGTACAACGTAGAGGGGGATTGCAACCCCCCCACGACTTCAAAATGGAGCCTAAACGTAGCGTCCAGGCTCCAGGTAGATAGCCTGCTGGCACCGCGGTCTATCTACCTGGAGCCTGGACGCTACGTTTAGGCTCCATTTTGAAGTCGCAGGGGGGTGCGATCCCCTCTATGTTGTACGCATGCGCAGCATCCTGCTGCACGTGTGCTACGTAGAGGGGGATCGCGCCCCCCGTGACTTCAAAATGGAGCCTAAACGGAGCCTCCAGTCTAGAAAGCCTCACTTGGCGCAGCGGTCGGGTGTCACCCTGGAGCTGGATGGGGGTGGCAGTCGGCGCCCCCGACTCCCGAGCCTCCAGCCTCCCGGTAAAAAGCTCACTCGGCGCAGCGCGCAGTGCCATGCCGAGCAGGCTTTTTACCGGGAGGCTGGAGGGGCTCGTCCTGGGAGTCGCTGGGTGGGGCGCCGACTGTCACCCCCCCCAGAGTGGAACCTGGGGCGGACCGCCCCTATTGCCCCTCCTTGCTACGCCACTGAGAAGAAAGCATAAACTACTACACTTTCTTTATCAAAGAAGTCAACTAAAATTTACCAAAGATCTATAAAATTATACATGGCTTGAAGAATAGCACAAAGTAGGGTACAAATATTTTACCTTTTCACAAAGTAGCACAATGAACCAAACAAATTAGACACAGCAAGCAAGGAAACAAGCAAGAGAAATGCTCCCCTAACAATTAATACTATTGCTCTGTGGAACTCTCTGACACAGTACATGACTAACTATACTGTATTATTTTTAAAATTATTATTATTTTTAACAAACAAAATAAACCAAAGATAAAGAGCATAAAGAAACACAGATACAGTTTGAAAGCAGCAAACATTGGACATTATAACTGAACTTGTTGTTCCAAAACATTACAAAAAATACCACTTTTTCCATAAACCTGTTAGGCTGGTTGATATGTATTCTTTTTTTTAATAAGTTAGCTTAATCATAGTTACTATGGATGAAACTTTCTCAGTCCATTCAGATATAGTAGGAGATACGTGTTCTCTCAATTTTTTTAGCTATAAGGTTGAACACTATTTCGTAGAATCGTAGGAAGGGAGAACCACGGTGCTAAACCTGTTAATTGCCATTAACTAGGATAGCCAAGGTACTCACCACCAATGCCCAGAGACTGCTAGAAGCTGCTAATGGGGAAGGAAATATGCTATGCATCTGTTCTACATGATGCTTGAAGTCTCAAGAAAGGATTCCTTGGTCGTCACAACCAATCTTTTCCTGCAATGCTCTGGCTGTGTTCTGGGGTGTATCTTCAGAGAAGTGGGGGGACCCAACACCACCTGACCAAAACTTTCATGAATTTAGCGTGTGCTCTGGTACGCTCCTCTGCAAAATGCAAGAGCTCCTTGATACCATTAATACAGAAAAGGCCTCCCTAGAAGAAGGCCCAGATGTGAGCAGGTCTTTCTCCTCTTGAGACAAGCCGCACATGGAACTAGCTAGGTATCTGCTGGTGAGGAAATGTGCTGGGTTTGCTATCTCCTTAATGCTCCTGTGTGGGTGACTAAGGGGCATATCTGAAAGACAACCAGGGACCACCCGGGGACTGGTGTGGGGACCCCCCAGTCCTGCAGCAGGGATGCCCAGATCCAGTTGGAAAGTCTTGCTCCTCTTGCTCAGCTTTGCGGACTGGGGAGGGCTGAACATGACAGAGAGGTCTAAACCTTTGGCCCTGCGCCACAGCCCCGATCCAAAGCTTTCCGCGCCCAGGTGGGGAGAGGAAAACCTACAGGCGCAAAAATCGTTAAGTGGACGCCCTCTTGTAAGCAGCAGCAGCGCTCCCTGGCAAGTGGCCAAGAGAAGTTGTCAGGCAAGGCAATTAGCTGAGAGTTTAGGGCTGCAAAGCGTGGATTGTTGCCCTTTGATCACTGGTTTTGAGCACCGAGCACCTCGCCCAGACAGCAGGCGAGCGGGACTACACAGCGCATAACTGCCCCTCCCTAAGGCAGCCGGTGAACTCCCGTAACTCGCAAAAGCTACTTTCCAGGTGACCACCCACTCAAAGCCTGCTTGGCAAAGCTTTTAGGCCCGCTTGATTTTTGCACAGAACCCGGGATCCGTTCTGTATTGCGGATTAGCAGATTAGGCGAAAAGAACCAGCAGGACGGGGCCTTCGCCCCGGCACCTCCTCCTTGATCTCTGATGATGGGTGCCTGTTTACGCGCAGTGCGCGCTTCAGCTGACAGATGGGCGAAACCCCCGTGTTGTGTAAGCAGCTCGTCAACAGCCCCCAGCAGAGCTGGAAAGGAAATGCTCCAGTTTAGCGACAGCCAGCCAACCACACGGGGGCCTGGCTGTGCCAGAAACCGTTGGGAGAACAGAGGCCTGGAGGCAGCCGAGCGCAAAAGGGGAGGGCTTGCGGGAGGAAATGATTGGTTCGCGAAAGAATTTTGTTGAGTTAACAAGCAAGCAGAAGCAGCCAGATCTTGTTGCCTGCGCCCATTAGATGCATGCTGTAATAATACAAACGGGCGGGGGGAGTGGGGGAATCTGTGGTTGAACAGCAGAGCAAGTAATCCGCCTAAATTGTGCAGGGAGAGGCTGGAAGAGAGATTAGCCCGCGCGCTCGGGGAGGGGCCTGTAACGTTTATTGATTCGCTCCACGTATAGCCAGAACCATAAGAGAGGAGAGTCCAAAGTCATAACCCGTTCCAGAGACGTCCATGCCAGGTTTTGCACTAGGCCAAGTGACAAATAGAGGGAAATAAATGGGAGTTAGCTGGGCTGTGTTATTCTGTAAACTGCGAGATTAACATTGCTCTGGTCTGTTTTGTCCTGTTAAGTCTTATCAGCAGCATCGTTCATTTCTAAGGTTGCCCAGGACAGTGGAATGTAAATAGAGCATTCCCAAGTAAGCAGGTCTCCCTGAAGTGTAAAATGGGCTGCGGAAGGATAAGATTAGGCCAACTGAAACTTTGCACAGGGGAAGTTTTAAGTCTCTGCACGCTTCTGCTGCCTGGGACTGGAATGGGGTGGCTTTGTTCTTTCACGTGGTTGCTGACAGGCATGGCCAGGGACAAGCTGTTCCCTCATTAACATGCGCATTCCAGGACCTCCGGGTTGCTTCTAGGCCTCTGTTAACGGGGAAAGATTGCTATGAAGAGGTCAAGGGCACAGTGCCTAATTTCTGGCTTGCTATACTTTGACACTGAGATCCACAGCAAGGGATCCATCGGATCCATGCAGAGGAGAGTGCATGAGGAACCCTGTAGGGGACTTGCATCCATTCTGGCAACAACACCCGTATTTCTGTGTGAGCTTTAGAGCAAATGCATGTGGGGCAGCAGAAGCTGGAGGTGGGGGCTTGCTCAAGCTGAAGAGGTGTGGTTATTATTGTTTTTGTTGGCATTCGCCTGACTCAAGAGACAACGGAATGTGCCTCCAGGGTGGTGAAGTCAAACTGATGCATTAGCAGCACCAAAGTGACCTCTCTGGGGTACAAACCTGGGCACTGTGCGTTTGTGTGTGTGTGTGTGGGGGGGGTCCTGAGCTGCCCAGATGATGATACCCCTCTCTCAGCCTCGCTGTTGTGGTCCAAGGGAAAGCAGAGCAATATATTTGGCACTAGCCTGGCTACAGGAGATACCCTACACTCCAGATCTGTGTAGGTTTTACTCCTTAGCCTTTTCTTCTTCTGAAGAAATCCTGCAAGGCATCGGAGGTTTCGGATCAGAATTATTCTTCTCCTACATGGACTGCCTTATTCTGAATATTTGAATCTGTTAAAAGATACATTGTGTGTGTGGGGGGGGGGTTAAGAAATGTAATAAACCAAAATGCTGATTCCTTCCTTCCCACTACTCCCCTTCCCCCATATTTTAAAATTTTGATTCCATTCTTCCTCCAAGGGTTATTGTTTGAGATAGTATACATGGGTTCAGGCCCAAAGAGAATAGAAAGGGACTGAGGACAATTTCCCACCAAACCCAGGAAATCCCAGCTCCCACTGCCTGGCAGTCAGACTTGGTTTTAGGGCCTTGTTGTTGTTTAGTCATTTAGTCGTGTCCGACTCTTCGTGACCCCATGGACCAGAGCACGCCAGGCATTCCTGTCTTCCACTGCCTACTGCAGTTTGGCCAGACTCATGTTCGTAGCTTTGAGAACACTGTCCAACCATCTCGTCCTCTGTTGTCCCCTTCTCCTAGTGCCCTCCATCTTTCCCGACATCAGGGTCTTTTCCAGGGAATCTTCTCTTCTCATGAGGTGGCCAAAGTATTGGAGCCTCAGCTTCACGATCTGTCCTTCCAGTGAGCCCTCAGGGCTGATTTACTTAAGAATGGATAGGTTTGATCTTCTTGCAGTCCATGGGACTCTCAAGAGTCTCCTCCAGCACCATAATTCAAAAGCATCAATTCTTTGGCGATCAGCCTTCTTTATGGTTCAGCTCTCACTTCCATACATCACTACTAGGGCCTTACCCATTATTTACCAGCACACGTTGCCTTCATGCTGCGGAATGAGCATGTCAGTTCCTAGCTAGCAAAGAGCCCCAGAATTGCAGGCTGTGTCTGCGGGTAGAAACCCAAAGCTTCTCATTTGTATGTACTTGTTGATGCATAAACATTTAACACAGCCCATTGTTTAACTTTGAATTAATGAAATGATGCATGTGTCAAGCATATTAGGCTTGCACCACAGAGCTGCATCCTCGATAGGGTGATGCTCTTATCTTTATCTACAGAGCAGAACAGCCAGCGGTGGCTGTCAATTTAGTATTGGAAGTTCAGGCTGGGGGTGTCATTCTGCTCCTTTTCTTAACTCTTTGGCTATGATCAGAGCAACCTCCTTGCTGAAGTCCTAACAGGTGCTCTCTATCCACCAGGTCACTCTCAGCAGTACAGGCTTGAAAAAGATGCAAGAGGCCAGGACACGAGTCTTAATGGGGATCAAACAGTCCCAGGTCATCTCTTACCATGCACATGGAAAATAAATGTGGACTGCAAGCTGCAAAACAGCAGATCTCTCCTGCTCCCAATATCTGACACAAATACATGCCATACTGCCTTCCTTGCAGATGCATGAGTGCACTGGTGGAAAAGAAAACACTATGTTCACTGAAAGTACTGGGGGTTCCACTTTCCCCCTGACAACAGTTCTTTCCTTTCACAACTATCTGTCACCTGCTCTGCTCGGCAAGAGATTCTGATAAGCCAGTGTCTTCTCTCTCCCACATAATCCTCACACTGTACATCAGTTTGAGACTACAATTCCCATCATCCCTGACCACTGGTCCTGTTAGCTAGGGATGATGGGAGTTGTAGTCGCAAAACATGCAACAAACATGTATTACTACTATTTGCCGCTAGAGGGTACTACCAACCCAACGTTCAGACTACTTTTGTCCTGGAGAAGTGGGGTTTGTCCACAACAACTCCTTATCGTGTGGAATCAAGAGACCTGCAAAAATGACAGACATACCGGTATCTCTTGCTTCCCCTTGCTACTGTTATAAGAAAAAACTGCTCCTTTCCCCTAATGGGGTATCCGAGAGTCCTTAAGTGGGTTCCCTATCGGTAGGAGAAAATAACAGAGGCCAACCAGAGAATATTGAGAAGCAAAGCAGCTAGTAAGCCTGATCTTTATTAAACTGTTGCAACAGGGGCCCCCACTCACCCCATTCAGGGAGGGAGAAGAGGAACCCAGAATAATGGTGTGCAAGCCCTTATATAGACTTTTGAAATTGCCCATCCTGTAGGTCAAGGACCCCCCCCCCCAAAAAAACCCCACCATCATACATACATCACAGAAGGAGGCGGTCTCCAACAGAAATACATCACAGGGGGCAGTCTACAACAGAAATCCTGTCTGTCAGGATACCTGACAATGGTCACTAATTGCTTTACCTGGGCAGCCTGGCCATTCTTTTGTGATGGTTAATAGTTTAGTTCCTGAATCCAGGTCACAGGCTCACCCTTCTCATACACAAATATGCCCTTAAGATAGGATTTGTAAGCAAAAAACAATGGGGAAGCTTTCCCCATTTCCTCCCTTACTGCAGAGGAATATTTGAGGTCACTGGGAGAGTCAAAATGGCTTCAGGATTGCTCTCCTGTACTATTTCGGACACATGGTTTATATGCACACATGGTTTATATGCACACAAAAGCTCATACCAACGACAAACTTAGTTGGTCTCTAAGGTGCTACCGGAAGGAATTTTTTTATTTTGTTTCGACTACGTCAGACCAACACGGCTACCTACCTGTAACTAGAACTATGGTTTATATAGTTATGTATGTGTTTGCCTTGTACATTTATGAACACTTATTTGAGACCTTAGAATTCTTATAACACTACCTTCTCCACTTTTTATTGTTTCCTTGGATATATTTATTTCAACAAAAAGTTCTCAAAGCATATGTAGAGAACTAGCATGCTTGGGTAGCTAGAAAGGATTGGGTAACTGCTGTTTGAAAACTTGATCTGTGTCGGCCTTGCTCCAAAATGCAGCTGTAAGAAGCCAGCAGCTTCTGGATGGGCTGACAGGCATGGACAGATTCTATCCACCTTCCAGCTGCATGTAGGTGGGTGGTTATTTGCAAAAGATCCACCAGCTTGGAACTAAGGGGAGGCATTAATCTGTCACTCCCCAAAGATGCTGCCAGAGATAGCATATTCTATCTAACCATATGAGCACAACTAAGACGATGTATGTGTAATAACGTACAGTAAAGAAACAATGACTATGTTCTACCTCTAGCAATGGAGACAGGATACTTCTGAATGCTCCTTGCTGGGAATGGGAGTGGGCAGGTCCTGCTTACAGGCTCCCCATAGGCATCTGGTGAGAACAGGATGCAGGAGTTAGAGGGACCATTCGTATAAAGATGCCCCTAAACCATGGATGGAGAACTCTGCACCTGGGGGCTGGATATGGCCTCTGGGACCTCCAGATCCAGGCTATGCCTCCCCTGTCCTCCTCATGCTCAGCAAATAGTTTTTTTTTGGGGGGGGGAGGAAATCTCCCCCATGGTCTCCAATTGCCATGCAGGGGGCATTGGGGGGGGGGTTGCAATTGATAAAGGAATGGTTCACCCCATACCCTGCAACCCCCTTACTGAAAATCCATATGGACACAACAATTGGGCTTCAAAAAAGCACCCCCCCTTGGGTTAAACCCAGAATCTTTGAATTTGGCCTGCATGTGCTCCACAGTTGTAAATTAACATCCTATGCCCTTTTAATATGTGGTGTTTTTTTGGGGGTGTGTGTTATTGGGTTGTTGTTTTTATTTTGATTATATATTTTGTGGTTTTATATTTTGATTTTGTTCTGTGAACCGCCCTGAGACCTCCGGGTTTAGGGCGGTATATAAATTCAATGAATTAAATTAATTAACAGATGTTGAGTCAGACCCTGACTAGGATTTTTGGCTAATGCTTTTACTCTACCCCCCAATTGTACCACGAAGTTCCTTACCACCAAGGTCTCCAAGGAAGCCTTTTAACCCTTTCCTGAGCATGGCACAAGAGCAGAGCCCTTACCTGCTCCACTGGAGGGTCTCTTTATGGGGAAGCTTCACTGCCCGGCATGGCTTCTTGACTCTGGCACCCTGGAATGGAGATTGCAGCTTGGATCCCTTGATGATCGCAGCCCATGAACTCAAGATTTGCAAACTTCCACTAAGATCCATTGCTAAGTTCCTTTCCTAAGCGTGATGGCCCACTGCTTTACACTGCGGGTAGGAATTCTGATCCCCCAAAGGAAAACAAGACGGAGAAACCCAGGCTAAAAGGGAAGAGGAGCTTTTTCCTTCTAGGAAAGCATCTGTGAAACTCTGCCCTGCTCCCACCATTCCAGAAAGGCTGCCGCCAACAATGGGTCTCTGTTGTTCTTCCCTAACTCTGTTCGCTCTCTGTTGAGACTTGCCGGTTGCCTTGGCAATGCCATCAAAGCATGCTTAGTGGGCTATGCACCACAAGAGGGCAGCATTGTCCCTTGCTGGCTGCTAGGTTGTTGGGTAGTGGAAGGCTAAACTCTATCAAGTCTTAACAAGTCTTACCTATAAGTATGCACACCATGGAGTGGCTCCCCCACTCCATGGTGCGCTCTCTCTCTCTCTCTCTCTCTCTCTCTGTGTGTGTGTGTGTGTATTGTGGCTCAGCGCAGGGTTGACAGAAAAAAATGAAGGACAACCAACTTCTGCCTTGTCTCATCATTGTCCCCATGGTCACCGCTTGGCTGAACATGCCATTAGGCAAACAAGGAGGCAATTCAAAGGCAGGTGTGGCTCAGAGAGAGTGAGCACCTTGGCCATTTACATTAGGTAACAACATTAGTTGTTGGGAATGGCAAGCAAGAAAGGGCTGTTAAGAATATAAAAAGAGCCTGCTGGATCAGGCCAATGGCCCATTGAGTCCAGCACTCTGTTCTCACAGTGGCCAACCAGATGCTTGTGGGAAGCCCATAAACAGGACTCAGTCACAAGAGAACTCTCCCTTCCTGTGGCTTTCAGCAACTAGTATCCAGAAGCGTTTCTACCTCCAACCATGGAGGCAAAGTGTAGCTATCATGGCTAGTTGTGCTTATGTTCTGTTTGAGGGCTTCCCATAGGCACCTGGTGGGCCACTGTGAGATAGGAATGGAGGGGAAATTTGATTGAGCTTTGTATTTATACTTCTTCAGGTTCAGGGAGACCAGAGGGGACGGGAGCTGCCTGTTGCAGCCTGACCCATCACTGCTTCATGGCTCCTCTCCAGCCTCTGATTCTGCCTCTGATTCTGGACTGCACTCTGCCACAGCCTCTTCCTGCTCACTAAACCCTGTTGCCTCTTCAGCTTCCGACACCTCTTCCTCCCAGTCTGCTCCCTCTGACCACTCATCACCATTCCACCACCAATCTCCTGGCTCCGAGCCTTCTTCCCTGGGGGGCTCCCAAGCTGGTGCCTCCCACCATGGCTCTGCATCCAGCCAGTCCTTGGGAGCCTCAGGCCAGCCCCTCCTCAGCCACCCTGCTTTCTCCAAGCCATTGCCAGCCCTGCTTTGTAGCCCCCTTGATTTTTTTTATTTTTCTGGCTGGAATTGCCTTTGACCTCTGATAATGCCTCTTGCTTCTGTGGCTGGAGGGTAAGATGTGTATGCAAGTGTGTGTAGAAACTAGTCTACTTCACAAAGGTGACATTCACACCTGCTGCTCTGTGCACTTTTGCCTCACTGGCATGTGCCCCTTGGAAGGTTGCCCAAAATGTGGCCCTTTGACAGAAAAATATTCCCCACTCCATGCTAGCACATCAGCAGGCAGGACTGGAGGAGTTAATAACAAAATACCAGCCTTTTCTCTTTTTTTTAAGGTGAGGCTTGGCTGCACACATAATAATCCTCTGGGGACAGTCCCTCCCCAATACACAAGTCCCTAGCTATGTTTGGTGTAACCAAGGCCCCGGGAGGCTTAGCTTGGCTTTCTCTGTGAATTGTGTGTTGAGTCCGGCGGTAACTCAGAAACCATTCAGGCTAAGCTCCGTGTCCATCTCTAACAACAAAGCATCCCTCATGCCTGGAGATGGGCTATGGAATGTTATAAAAGGCAGGCGCTGCAGGAAAACCCTTTGGTTCCCATCCTTCGTCCTCTGAGCTCATCGGCGCCAGGTCGAAGAAGACATTTTGCAGGATGGTGAGTCTTGCCTGGACTTGTCAGCTGGGCTGGAGCAGCAAGGGAACAGCAGCCCCACGCGGCATAGCCGTGTGGAGGCCTCCCTTGTTTTAAAGATAGTGCCGTACAATCCCAGTGCCCTTCTAATGGGAATGCAGGTGCACTTAGATCTGTAACCAGGGTGTCGTTCGAAGTATGCAAGGTGTAGGGAAAAGAGGATAAAATAAATTCACAGCGTAGGAACAGGAGGGAAGAGGAGTTAGCACTCTTGATGGTGGGATGTTTTTACCAGCTTGCTTCCCATTTTTCTTTTTGACTCAGCCTCAGTTCTGGATAATGGGAAATGCTAACACTATGTTTGTATGTTTGTTTTTAATGAGAGGAAGGGAAGCTTTGGAGGTACATACTGCTACACACCACCCCAATCTCTGAAAAGTGAGAGATTCCAGGAGTTCCAGACCCTAATCTAGGGTTCAGTTTCCTCGGAATGAGAGACAGCGGAGACTGTGGTGTCTTTAGGATGTATGGTTTCTTTACACAGATAGAAAACCTGAGCCTATGATGGAGAGGCTCACAGCATTAACACCCCAAGAGGGCTTTCCTTCTCCCAGAGCCACAGCCTTGGATTCATACAGGAATCAGGCATGGCTGTGTCTCTCTTAACTGCCCAGCCCTCAGCCTGCTGCATTTTGCCTCTACCTCTCACACACAACTCCTAACGCTGGCCTTTGTCTTTCAAACTACCAGCGAGTTTTGGGAGGGGAGGCATCCTTTTGTGATCTGGCATGGAGCCACTTCCTTTGTTACCTTAATGACCCATACTTAGAGGACTGTTTCAACAATTTGAACCCCTGTTTAGATTTTAACACTTGCCAGATCCGGGAATTAGAAGGGTCTGGGGCATGCAGCCTACTCCTCCCCACCCCCCCACTCATAACAATACTATGACAATACACTAACCTTGGTATGCAGCCCCCTGAGTAAAACAAACAAACAAACAAACAAACAAACAAACAAACAAACAAACAAAGTTTTTTTAAAAAGAGCTTTTATGGTGTAGTGCAGCCTCCCCCAACTTGGTGCCCTCCAGAAGACTTCTTAGTGCCCAAAATGATTAAACTCATGACATGAGAACAAGGTGTCAGCATTTCCTAGCCACTGACTACTGCAGGGTTAAGGTGGAGTTGTTTGAGGGGCAGGGAGATGATGTGCCAAGGTGTTAGAGCCAAAGAACACACCCAAACCAGGAAGGTGGTTCTTGCTCTGGCAAAAAGTCAAAGTTCCGGTCTAGGAGCACCCAGTGGCTATCCTTGAGCCTGAGAATACAGTACTCCACTGCCCAGAAAGATGCACTAATCTGCTTTTTTGGTGGTTTGCCACAGGGGGCAGTATTATACAGGGCCAGGGTGTGGGTGGGAGTTTCCTGTTCTACTGCTGGTAGCCCCTGACATGTAGCTTCCACACCAGTGATGGGATCTGCCCCTCTTTCCCCAGCGTGAGTGCATTTCCATCCACGTGGGCCAGGCTGGTGTGCAGATTGGCAACGCATGCTGGGAGCTGTACTGCCTGGAGCATGGGATTCAGCCGGATGGGCAAATGCCCAGCGACAAAACCATCGGAGGTGGAGACGACTCCTTTAATACCTTCTTCAGTGAAACCGGAGCTGGGAAGCATGTGCCTCGGGCTGTTTTCGTGGACCTGGAACCCACTGTGATCGGTGAGGGCTTCATATTAGGGGCAGAGTCTGACCAGATCCTCTGTATTCTGATTGGATACTGATCTGAGGTGGCCCAAGACATTCTGGTGGCTGCCATGGTGGCAAAAATATAATAACAGATGCTTAAGAACGTCCTGCCCTTTAATGGTATCCCAGAGTAGAATTCTTAACCCTGCCTAATGTTGGCCTGAAGCAGCTTGAATGAACCGGTTAAAGAACCACATGGATCCATAGCATTCATTCATTAAGAATAAAGATCGTTCTTTAGTCGTGAAGAACAACAGGGTTGTTGTGAGCTTAAAATGGGTTGGAGTTCCTTGGAGGAAAAGTGGAATAGACATGGAATAATAAAACAAATGGAAGTAGAAAACAGGCAAATTTGGTGCTAGGAACCCATTTCAAGTTTGTGTTGCCACACAAGGGCATTTAAAATGGCAACATCCTCCCAGATTTGTCTATATTGTCACAGCATGTCAACAGGAGACAGCAAAGACTTTGGAGTGTGGCTTTCTATGGGAAATGTGCTTGCTGTGTGGTCAATGTCTCTGCATGTCTATGGTGGCACATTGGCTAGCTGAGAACTCTCTAAATTTGGTGAAAAGGTTCTCGGGTCAGGGCTGAACCCGTATCATACTCTCAGCTATTGAAACCGAATCCCCATCCAATCTTGGTCTGTCAGCAGAGTAGGCTAGGAGACAAGAGAGGAGAGGAAATGACTTGACCTGCTGTTTGCTCTGCAATCCAGATGAGGTTCGGACTGGCACGTACCGCCAGCTCTTCCACCCAGAGCAGCTGATCACTGGCAAGGAAGATGCTGCCAACAACTACGCCCGTGGGCACTACACCATTGGCAAAGAGATCATTGACTTGGTGCTGGACAGGATCCGGAAGCTGGTAATTGGGCGTGAGAGACCTGGGGCAGGAAGGGGCTGGATCTGCTTTCTGGAATCTGGAAGGAGTTCTGGTTAATGAACGTGGAGGGGAGATAATGAGTGGCTTGTGTTGATGCTGCACAAGTTCAGCTTCCACTGCCTCACTCAGGGAACTATAGTGCAGAAGGCTTATCCACACCTAAGTTTTGCCCCACGCTTTCTAGGCACAGTTCCACATTTTCCTGGTCTGTGTCTGAGTGCTTCCCTGCCCCACTGCTTTCCCCAGGAAAACCTGATCTTTACCGCTGAATCAGAACAAACAGTAATTCAGATTTTGCCATGGATTGCTGTTGGCTCCAATTTGGTAAAGAGAGGAGCCAGGTGTGTGTGTGTGTGTGTGTGTGTGTGTGTGTGTGTGAGAGAGAGAGAGAGAGAGAGAGAGAGAGAGAGAGAGAGAGAGAGAGAGAGAGAGAGAGAGAGAGGGAAACCTATAAAGTCTGGACCTGTATTTAGAAATGCAGAGCAAAGCTAAGTGTGGATGAGCCCTAAAATGAAGGTGACAGAACTAAGACAAGCCTTTTACTATTGAAGAGCAAGCAAAGGCTTATCACCAGTCTTGCAGCTTGAACTTTGGATCACCTGACTTTGTATTGACATCATGTGATTGACAGGTGGGCAGCCGCAACCACCTGTCCAAATAAGTTGTGGAGGGCAGGCCCATATTGGATGCCTGAGTTTAAGCAAGCCTGGGTACTGTGAACACTTGAGCGCACAGTGACCTGTGGGGGAGGCTCTTTCTCTGCTCATGCAACAGCCAGTCTCCTACAATGGTGACACAATGGCCGTCTGTCATGAGGACCGATTCTCCACAGGTAATGTAGCAAGCACACCTTTGCTGGAATGAAAACATTTTAGATCCTTCCTACTGCCCAGATGATCAATTGGTGGGGAAATCTGGTTCAGTTTAATTCGCGCTGCATGAACCAAAACAAAACACTTCTCTGAAGTTTCTGCTGCAGTTCTGCAACCAAATGATGTGTGCAAAAATGCACACATGAGGGGGGAAATGTGCATAAAATGCATGCATTAGTGAAAGCAGTGAACAAAAATGCAATAGTTTAGGAAAAGCAGCTTGCCAAAAATTGTGTCTGTTAGTCAAAGCAACATATATTAGGAGCAATCCAGCCCAAAATGCTGGTGAATTTTCATGAGGACTTAAAAAAAATATTCAGCAACCTCACTGAATCTAAAACTGGTGAAATTAGAGACAGAGAGAAGTGGAAGTTAACAAATTCATCCATCCCAACTGGCCAGCAATAGGGCTAAACTCTAATGCTGAAATGCAGAGACTTGATTGTGGCGGAATTGGGAGAAAATAAAGCAGTGGTTGAGAAAGTTTTGGAGGACTCTATCCCATTATTCCACCCCATTCCCTAACCCCAACTGACCATTGCTTGGTTTGTTTCCTGCATTCCACAGGCTGACCAATGCACAGGACTCCAGGGATTCCTCATCTTCCACAGCTTTGGGGGAGGCACTGGCTCAGGATTCACCTCCCTGCTGATGGAACGGCTCTCGGTTGACTACGGCAAGAAGTCCAAGCTGGAGTTCTCCATTTACCCAGCTCCTCAGATATCAACAGCTGTGGTTGAGCCCTACAACTCCATCCTCACCACACACACCACCCTTGAGCACTCAGACTGTGCCTTCATGGTGGACAATGAAGCCATCTATGATATCTGCCGCAGGAACCTGGACATCGAGCGCCCAACTTACACAAACCTCAACCGCCTTATCGGCCAGATTGTGTCCTCCATCACAGCCTCGCTTCGCTTTGATGGGGCGCTCAATGTGGACCTGACGGAGTTCCAGACCAACCTGGTGCCCTACCCTCGCATCCACTTCCCTCTGGCCACTTACGCCCCGGTCATCTCTGCAGAGAAGGCCTATCATGAGCAGCTTTCTGTATCGGAGATCACCAATGCTTGCTTTGAGCCAGCTAACCAGATGGTGAAATGTGATCCCCGCCATGGCAAATACATGGCCTGCTGCCTGTTGTATCGAGGTGATGTGGTGCCCAAGGATGTCAACGCTGCTATTGCCACCATTAAAACAAAGCGGACAATCCAGTTTGTAGACTGGTGCCCCACAGGCTTCAAGGTGGGCATCAACTACCAGCCCCCAACTGTGGTTCCTGGTGGGGACCTAGCCAAGGTGCAGCGGGCAGTGTGCATGCTGAGCAACACCACCGCCATTGCTGAGGCCTGGGCCCGCCTGGACCACAAGTTCGACCTGATGTATGCCAAGAGGGCTTTTGTCCACTGGTACGTAGGGGAAGGCATGGAAGAAGGGGAGTTCTCCGAGGCACGAGAAGACATGGCCGCCCTGGAGAAGGATTATGAAGAAGTGGGAACAGATAGTATAGACGGTGAAGGAGAAGAAGAGGAAGGTGATGAGTATTAGCACAGCTCAATCTGTGTATTGTGGGGAATTAAAGTGTCCATTGCCTTGCCACTTGGGGATTCCCTTCGCAAAATAAAATATTAACTGTGTCACAGAAATGTGGTGTAGTTTTCTTCTTGACTCAACAGCTGTTTCCTTGGTCTGCTGGCCTATAAGCATCAAGAAGTCACACGCCATTCCTGAAGGTTACTACCTCTGCTCAAATCACTGTCCCACATGGGAGACCTAAGTCCAATCCATATTAGGGGTCTTCTGTGGTACTGTGACTCCTTGTTTATCATGATGCCCTTGACAAATGCCCCTCCCTGTAGAACTACTGCTACATAATTGGCTAATACAATTGTCAGCAGCTTCACCAAGACAGAATCTACAGGGAGAAGCCCTGACTGTTAAAACCCATGTAAATGTTGTAGAAAAGCCCCATGACACAATCCTATGTTAGTTTATGAGACTGGCTCTCCAGTGAAGGACTGGGGAACCTGTGCCCTCCTTTCACTCAAGAGATTATGGGACTCCGAATCCCATGAGCCCTAGCCAGCATAGCCAATGGCCAGGGATGATGGGAGCTGTAGTCTAAGAACAGCTAGAGAACCACCATGTCTCCCATCTCTGCTCAGTCTGTAGGATTGCAGTCTTTGTTATTGCAGTTTATACAGATGCAAACCAAAGAGGGCTGAAGACACTTTGTGGTAAGGAATAAATTCACTGATTCTGCAAGATCCCTTCAGAATCACAACGAAATCCAAGGGGCTTCTGTGGAATTCATTTCTCTGCTGTTAGGAAACCCAAATGGCTGTGTTTGAGCTATCAAGAGAGGCACCGGGGCAGAATTGTCTTTTTGTTTCTGACATAACTTGGGACAATAGTTGTTACGTGACAAAATTCCTTGACATTTCATGGTGGTGCTATGCTACTCACACCTTCATTTCAAATAAAGATCTCATCCAGCAAAGCTTACGCAGATTCCCTGATTGCCATCAGCTTCCAAGGCACTGTGTGAGTCAGGAAACTTGGTTGTGGTTGGCATAGGAAGCAATACCTACTGGAAGAGGACACTATCACTGAGCTTCTCAGGCATAGTTTGGGTAATTCCCAAGTTCTCACTAAGGCTACGGAAAACTACCACTTTTCTCTGACTTCTTCAGCAAGTTTATATGCACTAACCTTCGACAGCCGCTTCCCCTTTTCCTTCCCTTGGGCCTAATATCTCCTGTATCTGAGTTTGGCCACATCTGCAATAGAGTTTTAAGGCACTATGACCCAACTTTAACAGTTATGGCTTCCCCCAAAGAATCCTGGGAACTATACTTTGTTAAGAGTGCTGAGAGTTATTAGCAGATCCCGTTCTAAAGCACATCAAAGTGCAAGTAGATAAATAGGTACCACTACAGCGGGAAGGTAAACAGCATTTCCGTGTGGTGCTCTGGTTCGCCAGAAGCAGCTTTGATTTGTCATGCTGGCCACATGACCTGGAAGCTGTGCGCCGGCTCCCTCGGCCAATAACGCGAGATGAGCGTCGCAACCCCAGAGTCGGTCACGACTGGACCTAATGGTCAGGGGTCCCTTTACCTTTACCTATTCCCCTCATAGTAAGGTTACAATATTTTTTTCAATGAATTTTTTTTCAACTTCAGTTGAAGGGGATGGATTTTGTCAGGGGACTGATTTGTAAATCTGGGGGCTGTCCCCGGGAAACAATTTAACATAGGGCTACAATTTAAGGATCAGTTCCTCTTTCCAGGAAACCCTGAAGCCCCACATCAAGGCAACTTTGCAGAAAGAGTCCTCTTACTGTAATGATCCAAACACTTTTTCTTACATACTCCAGAGAAGCATTTATGAACCAGAAGCGCTAGTAAACATTGATGGATTGCCACAGTGAAAGGGTCAAAGGTGAGACTGGGATGGTGAAGGAGCAAGTACTGGGAAAATAAAGTATGAATTCACATGTTCCCAAAAGTGTGACCCTTTGTAGGTTCCCTCCCCCACCCCACATCCTTAAGGAAAGCATAAAGCTCTGATGTCACAATAACCCCCAACTTCCCATTGGCTACTGAAGTTGTTGATCAGTAGGGGAGGAGGGAGCAGGTTTGGGGTGATGGTAAGCTCTTGCCTCCCCCAAGACATCAAGTGCCCAGCTCACCATCAGGTGGAACAAAGAACAAGGGCAACCTCTGGATAAACTAAGGTATATTGAACCTAGGTGATTTTAAGAAGTTAGAAGAGTATCAAATGATGATGGGGAGCAGGATTGAACCCTATGGAAACATGGCTGCCATGGGAGGGGCCAAGGGGGCAGCCCCCATCCCCCAATGAACCATAATCCACCAATTATTAGCATTCCTTTTTTAAAAGGGTATGTTTCTATAATTTGTAGAATCTGAGATAAGAGGTAAAATGTACAGGCACTACTGTATTCTCATTTGTGAGAAATTTCCCTGCTCCCATCTTTTAGATATGCATTTACATTTGTATATGGAGTATTTTACTTTGCCCTCACCCCATTTTATTCCCCTGTGGATATCCATGTGGGAAAAAAGGCGGGAGGGGAGGGGGGATGAAAAGCTGGCATAAGGAGACAGGAGAACTTGAGGTCAGAGGGATTGTTAAAACAATGGGTCTTTATGGATAACAGTTATTGTAGAAGAAGATGTCCTGACATGGGTCAGGCCTAGTAGTTGTGCACAAGAAAAGTCCTACCTTGGTCTCTGAAATGGAGGTTTTAAAGTCTCAAAAGGTCAATATAAACCCACAGGAGGTTGTAGACTCTCCTTCCTTTTTAAGCAGAGGTTGGATAGTCATCTGTCATGGATGCTTTAGTTGAGAAACTTGCATTGCAAGGGGTTGGACTAGATGACCCTTGGGGGTATATTCCAACTCTACAATTCTATGATTCTGTCATATACCATACATGAGGTTCCCAGGCAGTCTTCCATCCAGGCACTGACAGGGCTGCTTAGCTTCAGGTGGTGACCTCATTGCCTTACACTATAACTTGTTCCATTCTGGAAAGCCTTCCATCATACAGATTCATTCATTGTGTAGCTCAGGCATCCCCAAACTGAGGCCCTCCAGATGTTTTGGCCTACAACTCCCATGATCCCTAGCTAACAGGACCAGTGGTCAGGGAAGATGGGAATTGTAGTCCAAAACATCTGGAGAGCCGAAGTTTGGGGATTCCTGGTGTAGCTCCTCCACTGATCTTTCCCTACTGGACCTAAGAAGAACCCAAACTTAAGTTAAAACTAGTATAAAACCCCAACATTTCCTGGTAGATCCTCCGATCGGTACTGAGATAAGTTTGGGATGCTGTTGCTCCTCCATGAGACCTAAGAGCACCACAGACTCAGCGTTCATTCATTTCCCCTGTGCTAGGGAAAATTTGGTGGCCAAAGGTTCCTGCCATTTTATCAAGTTTCCTGTTTGTTCTGTGTGGTAGTCAGCCTATTTATGTAATCATGCTAGTGAGCAAATCAATAATAAAGCAACAGAAGTGCCCAGAAACAAATAGACACTACAGGTCCTCTTCTGAGCGAGACAACATTTGACACTCACAGGATAACTTCTCAAGCTTCATAGAATGACGCAAACCTGTAAGTTCATATGCATGGCCCATTTATGGTTACAGCTGGGACAGCTATGTGAACAGGACCCAAGAGAAATTGAGGATCCTGTTCACAGATAAACAATTATGACACATAGTACCTGATGTACTATCATTTTGGCCATGCCCTTCCCTTGGACATGTTCTTGACTTATTTATTGAGGTGGCATTGGTATCTAGTTTGTGTTGCTTGGTCAGTTGGGGTCTGGCGGTTGGACAAACCCTGTCTTTGAGCGGGAAGGTTGGCCAAGAGGGCCTCTTGTACTCCTCCATCGCAGCAATTTAAAAAGGCATGTGTGCGCACTGCTTTCCAAATAAATAGGAGCTGAAAGTGGAGAAGTGGATTCTTCAAATTGGGAAACAACCTGGTGAAATTCTGAGTCGATATATATATATATATATACAGCTTTACCTGCTGGGAGGCAGATCATCACTACCTTGTTCATTCTCCCTTTGCAGTGGGGAGTTCTTGCGGGCTGGATAGATTTTGCGGCACCTCATTCTGTTTCCTCTCCCCCTGCAGAGCCCTTTGCCCACAGCACCCACCTCCTGCTGTGCTGTAAGGAGCAGTGCAGCCAAGAGTGCGGCCATGGTCAGCCCTAGAAGCAGCTCAAGTTGTGTGGACGCCTTTGGTGCTTCCAGAGACATTGTTCCCCTTGCAGCCGCTCTTTCCCCGTTTCTCTGCTACTGGTTTCTGCACAGGACAGGCGAATGGATGCCGTGCCAGACTATTATAAGCTTTTAGAGATTCCCCGGGATGCCTCCGACAATGATATTAAAAAGGCGTAAGTCTTTCTCTTGAATTCTCAGCGTTCTTCTCTCTTTTGTCCGCAACTCAAGCCGTGTGTGAGGCAGGAAAAAAAGATTCCTGATGCCAGTTCAATTAACACGCCACACAACATTTAATACATGACAGCACACCCCTCAACCATCCCCATTTTTGGTGGGGCATCCTGGAATTACAGAAGCCATCCCAGCTTCTGGCCGGATTCCGAAATGGCCTGTTTTTTCATCTGCTGCTCTTGTGTGAGTCAGCTGGCTTGCGCCAGAGCACCAAACCAAAATATGCTTTTTTTTTTGTTTCGTGTGCTTGTGTGTGAGAGCTTGTGCTGGCTCCCGTGAGAGCTCAGAACAACAACAACAACAACAAAAAAGCATCCTGATTTTGTTCAGCAGGATGACAGAGGGTATGTCATAGCGTATTTTCTTTAATATAGAAAATGGTGCTTTGGCAATTGCATCATGGGCTGTTCCCCACTGGGCCACCAGACATGTTTCAGTGGTAAACAGGCAAGCAGTGCTTTAGAGCAAGAACAAGAAAGGCCCTATTAAACTCAGCTTACCTTCATGGTGACTGTCCACCGTCTATAGATTTCATAGCTTTATGGATTGGGGCATTGGATTTTGGGGGACTTAAGACACATGGTCAGTGCCTGGTGATCCAGTGGAGAGCACCAAAATAGCAGCCGTGGCAGAAAAAGTATGTGCTGGGTCTGGCTGAGGTGGTGTTTGTGCATAGGTGGGTGGCGCATAATTGGCACAATGCCAAGGATCCCCCCAAATTCTTGTGCCAGTCTTGCATGGGTATCTGGTTGGTCACTGTAAGAACAGAAATCAGGACTACATAGGTGTTTGGGCTCTTTTTACGTTCTTAACTGGGATTTGCATTGAAGGCGGTTTATTGTTGCAGAAGGTGCTGTGACGCTCAAATACTGCATTCCCTTTCTCTCCTGGGTCTGTGCAGGTACAGAAAGAAAGCCCTACAGTGGCACCCGGATAAAAATCCAGATAGGAAGAATTATGCTGAGCAGAAATTCAAAGAAGTTACAGAAGCTTATGAAGTGTTGTCAGACAGTAAGCGACCAAGTTCATCTTTCTGCCACTGACTCTCTCTCAGATTATTTGGGATCCCATAGGCTTATATATCTCCCTGGACTTTGGGACACTGATTTTCACATCCCCTGTAAGCCAAAGTCACTTCATTGTGACGGCTGTCTCTCTGGAATTTCCATCTTTATTTTCGATTACACGTCTAGACCAGGGAGTTGATAGCAATAGACATGGATTATGGGGAGAGGCCTTTTTTTTTTGTAAACTATGGAAAATTATTACCTGGCAGGTTTGTTATCAGGGTTTGGCACTGCCAGGCATCTGCCAAGGCCCACATTCTATGAGTGGCTCCCACTCCTAACCTCGGGAGCCCCTTAATCCAACTCCTGCTAATTCTCTTCGCTGTCATTGCCTGCTCACCTGCCCAAACCAAGTGAGAAAGGACAGGAGCAAAAAGAAGGAGCAGCCTTGTTCCCTCCATCTGTGGCAGTGGTGCAAATTGGGCAGAGCACATTCAAAGCACACAGTTCCCTCTCCCCCCAAAAGAGCATGGGAACTGTAGTTTACTCCCCAGCTGAGCTAAAATTCCCAGTGCCCTTAACAAACTGCAAGGCGGGATTCACCCAACAAGTGAAGAGGCAGCAGTAACAATGATGAGAAAGAGACTAGGCTACTCAGGGTCTCCTTAAACCTGGAGCCAACATTGTTACCTGCAGAAGCCAGGTTTCATATTGCAGAGCCAGAGTATAGCTTCTAGATGCTGCAAAGATTACCATTTTACTTGTGAACTTGCCAACTTAGTCCTTCCTTTCTTCAGAGGCCAAGCGTGAACGTTATGACTGCTATGGGGATGGAATCACAGCGGCAGGTAAGAAATATATTCTTTCTCTACTATTTCACACATCTTTCTTCTAAGGCCCATGAACCTCACATATAGGCTAAGATTTGCCTGTCCATGTTATAGATTAGGGTCAACCCTAGTTCTCAACACATGCTACGGTTTTGGTTATTTGTGGTATGAAAGGAGAATGCAAGTTGCAAAGGAATTCCTAGGCTGCCTTATGCAAACCAGTCTGGTTGGCTTAGTGAAGAGCAAACCTAATGGTGACAAAATGTGTCGATGAGCCATTGAGGAGAGGAATCCTTTAGTCTAGAGGGTGAGATGTTACCCAGGTGATGGGGTGTATGTTTGAGGGGACAGGAAAAGGGATTTTTCAAGCAAGGGGTTTCTGGGAGAGAGAAGGAAGAAGAGGAGCTGGGATCTATCTTTGAGGGAAGCAGCCTGGAGGTTGCTTGTGCTGCTGCCTCTGGAAGTCCGTGTGCTGTAAGATCTGGATTTATTTCGTGCAGACTGAAGGTGTAAATAGAGGAATAAGCCATATTTCTTAAAGCACGACAGTCTCCCCCATGTCTTCCATTCTCCAAAGGGACACAGACCCTGTGTGTGTGCCTGGGACCCTATGGGCTTTTGCCACCACTTGGCAGAGAGGGGGTAGGCATCCCGCTTTTGTAACAATATTCTTTCTGAAGTGTAGGTGGGTTCCCACAAGGCAAGAAACAGTGGAAACAGCAAGAACCTTTATTGAATTAACAGAATGGGACAACAGGCACGAAGCAACTGCTTATACAGTGGTACCTCAAGTTACGAACTTAATTCATTCCGGAGGTCCGTTCTTAACCTGAAACTGTTCTTAACAAGAGGCGTGCTTTCGCTAATAGGGCCTCTTGCTGCCACTGCGCCACTGGCACACAATTTCCGTTCTCATCCTGGGGCAAAGTTCTCAATTTGAGGTAACTCCTCCAGGTTAGTGGAGTTTGTAACCTGAAGTGTTTGTAACCTGAGGCATTTGTAACTCGAGGTACTACCGGTACTGTATACATTTCTGAAGGCCCGGGCCACTCCCAAAGTGATTGGCTGTCTAAACTTCCAAGCTGCGAATCATGACTCAGAGTTTAAGGGCCAATGACATAGGCCCAGACCCTGAAATGTTCAGTGATTGGATGTCATGTATCAAATCAGAACACAGGGGCTCAGACTCCTTAGTCCAGACTCAAGCTCAGACAAATGCAGACCACTGAATACATAACACTTTTCCTACTATTTCACACATCTTTCTTCTAAGGCCCACAGACCTCACATTTGGCTAACATTTCTCTAGCATCTTGTTCTGAACTCATAACTGGAGCCCACAGGAGCCCCCCCCCGGATGTCTTGTATTAAAACTCCCTGTGCGACCAGCTCACACAGAATCCCTTGTGCTGAGTGGAGAGGTGGGTTTCCTTGAGTGTTTCACAAATAAGCCCCAGTCACGGACTACTCATCCTGGCTACACAGCCCTGCTCCAGAAAGGGAAGGGGCTTCCCCATTTTTTTCTTCATAAAAATTATACAGTGGGAGCATCCCAGGACTTCAGTGACGTGTTTGCAAATCATGTTTACTACCCCAGCAGTTCCTGAAGGAGATGATTTGAAATTCACATTCCGCAGCCCCTGGGAGGTTTTCCGAGAGATGTTTGGCAGCTCAGACTCTTATGCTGGTAAGCGTCATTCTTCTCTGGATTGTGTTTTGAGAGCTAAGATTTAGACTTTGTTACTGAAGGGTTGTTATTCTATGTTGAGATAACAGGCCACGGTCCCCGGGAATAAAGAATTTCAGGATCCCTTGGCCCCACTCAGCCCTTTCCTCTTGGGTATCTGTCTCTAAAACTGTGAATTCTGTCCTTTATTGTTTGCAGTCTTCCTGTGGTTCCCACTGACAGGAGATCCACTCAGCCACTGGAGTTCTACCAGGCTGAACATGGACCATAGCTTGGTGGAAAATTAGACTTCAACAAACAAACAAATTTCTTTGGTAGATTCTACAACTACTAACTACTAATGCAAACATCATTTTCACTGTGGTTGCTTCTATTTTGTAGTAGCAGAAGTCATTGTGGCTGGCAGTAGTAGCAGTAGTTGTATTTCATTTCTATTATTATTATTTTATTTCATAGTAGCAGCAACAGAATTCCATGCATTTAAAGTCTGAGCATTCCTCCACTGTTACACTCAAATCTGGGACGACTGATGTAGCTTTTACAAAGGCCAGTTTTTAAACACCTAAAGAGGCTCCAAAGAGGAATTTGACAATAAGGGGAGATGATTCCAAACAGATAGAACAGCAGTGAGTGGTGGAGGAGGGTGCAATAAAAGAGAAAGGAACTCCAGGATTGCAATGACTTAAGTTTGCACCTAAAGCCACTTGCTGTTGCCATGAGTTGAATTTTATCCCCACTCTTCTGCTTTCTTAGCCAAAAAGGAAGAAGATGTCCCATGGTACTTACGAGGCCCCTTATTTTCTATCTCCATTTCAGAAGACTCAGGTAGGATGTTACCACCAGCCTTTAAATGTGAATCCCTCTGTCTAACCTGGAATGCTTCTGCCATTCTTCTGCCTTCTGATCGGCTGTAACCTCCTCTCAGCTTTTCTCCTTCTGTTATGGGAGATGTTAGGAGTCCTTCCTTTCCCCTCCCCGCCAAACCTTTCCTTGTTGTGGGGGCTGACCTCCGTTTCTCTAGTAGCTAGTCTGGCTCTCCAGTTTTCTCCAGTTGAGCTCTGAACCTTTTCTCTTGCTGCTTCTGCTAGTCAGTTTGGCACAGTAGACAGAACGCTGAATTTCAACAAAGGAGGAGGAGATCTTTTTTCCCCTTCAAATTTCTGCTTAGCCATATCATGGGCCAGTCTTTCAGTCACAGGTGATTGCAAGGGGTAGGGTAGCAGGTTCCCCCTCTCTCCAATGTTTTCCACTACTCCACTTTTCAATCAATGTGTATTAGGGCCCTTTGTAGCATGGATTAAATGCGCAGAAAGCCTACATGTTGTTAAAGAAACCTTGTTTCTGTTCTCCAGGGATGGCCCTATCATTAGGTAGAGTGAGAGCTACCTCTGGGCAGAGAGTGGACCCAGCTGTGTTCTGCATGGCCTGGCTTGCACCCTCTCTGTTAGCCTTCTCCCTCGGGGGTGGCAGACCCTCCAAGTGTCCCTGTTTTCCAGGGATGTCCCTGATTTAGAGAAGTTATCCCTGTTTCTGGTTTGATCCTGGAATGTCCCACTTTCCCTTAGTAGAGTGATGGGCACAGGGCCGGTGCGTCCATTTAGGCGAACTAGGCAATCGCCTAGAGCGCCAAAATGGAGGGGGCGCAGGCCAGCCTGCCCAGGGCCGTCCTAGCCCTGGGCAGCGTCACTCCGCCGCTTCAGCTGAGCAGGCGGAGGCGGCACAGCCCGGAGGAGCGTGAGTTAGGCATTCTGGCTGCCGCGCTGCGCCCTCCCTCCAGCTGACCGTCACGCCCTCCGGCAAGGCCAAGCGCGGCGGGCAGCCAGAGGGCGCAACGGGAAGCTGGGAGTTGTGGCGCTGCGGGCTGGAACGCTGAACTCGCGCTCCGCAGGGCTGTGCTGCCTCCGCCTGCTCAGCCCGCTGCTTTGGGGCAAACCATGAGGGAGGGCTCCGTTTCCCTCCCTCGCGGCATTGCTGTGAGGGAGGGAAACTGAGCCCTCCTTCAAGGCTTTGAAGCAGCAAACTGCCTTGGGTAGGGGGGGTTGTCCTGAAGGAAAAATAGATAACCATTCTTTGGAGGATACTATCTGATGGGGTGCAGGCATGACTGGCAACTGGACAGTAGCACAGTGATAACCTCAGCTGCCTGCTAGCATTGGTCATGAGTTCCCAGCAATGAATTTGTCGTCTTCTTTTGCAGGTGTTTCAATAACATTTGGACCCAAAAGATCACTATGTTTCTTCTCTCTTGATCCCAAAGTCTTCAGTTTAAGAAACATAATAAGCAGGAAAAGGTATGAGTTGTGCCTCAGCTGTCCCTGAATGCAAGGCGAAGCAGAGGTGGGATGGCCTAGTAGCTGCTGGTCAACAGAGCTAAGCAGTGGTTCAAGGCAGAGGCGCATGTGCACAAAAAGCATTAGCCTACCAGCAGGGAACTCCCAGCAGAGAAGCCCTCAGAAAACCTAGGGAACCTCTCTCCCCAGCATCTGGCAATGAGATGCCAAGGGTTATGCAGGCCTGAAGGGAAGCTTTTAATGTTTAATAGATTATTGTACTTTAATATCCTTCTGGAAGCCACCCAGAGTGGCTGGGGAAACCCAGCCAGATGGGTGGGGTATAAATAATAATAATAATAATAATAATAATAATAATTATTATTATTATTAAGCCAAAAAGTACCCAGAAAGATGTATCCTTTTATGGAACAAATCTGAAGGACAGAACTAAATCTTTATTATTATTATTATTATTATTATTATTATTATTATTATTATTTCATAAAGTTTGTACACTGCTTGATTATATCACAACCATACTTGAAAAGATACAAAAATTAAAATACTAAATCAGATGAAACTTACCTCAACCTTCTAAGCATCTGGGTTGCTGGGTTGTGGTGGGGATACATGGCTACCACAGATCTGCATTTCCCCACCCTCACCCCAGGATCTGGTAAAAGCTGACATGTGACAAGATGTCATCATGTTCAGAGTTCCCCTGTTCCTCCCTCACTTCATTTGCTGCTGCTGCTTGCAGGGGATGTGAAAACTGTGAGTATGGTGGTGCCGTGCCTTCTGCTGCTAGGTAGTAGCTGGAAGACATGAGCTATAGCCCCATAACTTCTAGAATCTAAAAAGGCCATGGATAGATTTTTAAAACAGCATCGTTGTGGTAGATGGGGAAAGGATGTCCATCTGTTTGCTTTCCACTGGGTAACTCCTGTGTGTTGATTTCCCAGGTCTCCAGATAAAGATTCTGAACAAGTAGAAGCTAAGGATGATAGAGAGCTAAAATCTGCTGAGGCTTCAGGTAGGAAGAAACGATTTGGGGCCACAGTAAAGTTCATAGAGCTCAGAATTATTCTAGAGCAACCTGTTATTCACAGGCAGGTACAGAAGAAAGTATGAGGCCTGAGTCTTTTTATCCTGGCTACAGATTACACTTTTGTATTTGATGTTAAACTATCATCTTTTAACACTGTACCAACAAATCCTAATGTGGATTAGACATCCCCTTCTCCATAAGTAAAGGGGTAGGAGTGAACCACCCTTTAAGCACTGTAAAGTTCATTGTTGAAACAATACTCAGACTCTCAGCTCAGGGAAATCTGAAAGTTAATTTATGAAATCAGCACATGGTCTCAGCCAGGGGTCGGCAAGGTTCACCTCACCTGGGCTGGTTCACTCCAGCGGAGATCCCTCTGTGGGTCAGATCACGCACATGCATGAGTGCGCATGACTGTGATTTCCAGCGTGATTTCCAGACGCGTTTTTCAATGTGTGAGCATGTGCAGACACAATTTCCGGCACTGCGGAAGTGAGTCCCTGCGCTGTGCTGCGATGGTTTAGCGCAGTGTGCAGGGACTCACCGAGCAGGCGGCACGGTTCGGGGGAGGCTCATGGGCTGGTTAAACGACCCCCATGGGCCGCTTATGGCCCATGGGCCTTAGGTTGGCGACCCCTGCAGCATTAGTTCAAACTACAGAGTACATCGTTCTAACACATGGATAGGCATAAGCACAGGCATCGTCCAAGCAACTGACATGATGCTCCTGCTCTACTTTTAAAGTGTGTGTGTGTGTGTGTGTGTGTGTGTGTGTGTGTGTGTGTGTTCATGCAATTCTCATTCCAAGCAAGAAGGCTGAGCTTGGGAGCATGCACCCTTACAGGGAGAAGGAGCTGTCCATGCAGGTGCATACAATGGCACATCTTTGGCCATGTGACCCGAGTCCAACACTGACTCTTCCTCCATCTCCGCTTCACCTGGCTCCACTGATTAGCAAGCCACCTCCTCAATTACTCTGGTAGCTTCATTCTCAGAAGGCGTGGTAGGGACTGACTCAACCAGCTCCTCTCCCTTATTGTGACATCTGAAAACAGTGGGGCGAGACCCTCTCCCAAGTCACTGCCTGAACTCTGTCCACCCCAACTTCTGGATCATTCTCTGGCATTCCCACCCCATCCTGCCTGGCAGCACAGGGCCCATGACACCCGCAATCTCTGACTGTTGGCTATGTTGTCTGGAGCTGATGGGAATTGCAGTCCAGTAACATCTGGCGGGCAGCAGGTTGGGAAAGGCCGTGGCTTGCTGTCTGATACGTTCTTGGTTCATCTTAGAGATAATGATGGGTCATTTGAGCAGTCTTATGAAAAAGTCAAAACTATGTATAGGGACAAGTGCTGGAATTCTGTGACTGGAAACCATTCCAGTCTTCCCCCACCATGACTGAGTTCTTCCAACTCTTTGGTTAAGTACCTCAGCATCAGTAAGTCTCTTTCTTGATAGGGGAATGAATGAATAAAACAAGCAGGGTCTTTTACTTCCTAGTGCTGGGGACTTGTCTAGTACAGGGGTTATTACCCTGTGGCCCTCCAGAGGTTGTTGGATTTCAACCTTCACCAGTCCCAGCCAGCATGGACGATGGGAATTGTAGTCCAACAACACCTGGAGGTCTACAGCCTAACCATCCCTGGTCTAGATGGAAATTTGTTCCCCACCTGCAGTGCCCTTTCTATTGGTGGAAGTATTAGGAGTGCTGAACCTTGTCTTGGGAAATGAGTTGCTTATTAAAAAGAAATAACCCAACGGCTATATGTATGTATGTATGTATGTATGTACGTGTGTGTGTGTGTGTGTATGTGTGTGTGTGTGTATATATGTATATATGTGTGTATATATGTGTGTGTGTATACACACACACACACACACACACACACACACAGAGTGGTACCTCACAAGACGAATGCCTTGCGCAACGAAAAACTCGCAAGACGAAAGTGTTTTGCAATGTTTTTGGTGACTCGCAAGATGACGTTTTCTATGGCTGCGCTTTGCAAGACAGGGTTTTTTTGGCGGTTTTTTTTTTGCCGCGGCAGACCGCGCTTTGCAAGACGAAATTATCACAAGGCGAAATTATCGCAAGACGAAGAGACTCGCGGAACGAATTAATTTCGTCTTGCGAGGCACCACTGTGTGTGTGTGTGTGTGTGTGTGTGTGTGTGTGTGTGTGTGTGTATAATATTTTATTAGATTTCCTGTATTACAATTTAGAATACTCATTTAAACATCCTTAAAATATCAATGACTTCCCGTCTTCTCTTTCCATGGTTCATTTTGCATATCATAAATCCCTGCATATTTTACATAAACTAAACCATTCAGTATTCCATTTTACATCCATCAAAACGTATTTACACTGTTGAATTTATCTTAACGCTGCCAGCGTTTTCAAGTGCCCAGTCCCCCCCAATATATTCAATAAACATTTTCCAATCTTCTCTAACCATGTGTTCGTCTTGTCCTCGCATTCTATATGTTAAGTCTGCAAGCTGTGCATATTCCATCAGCATAAGTTGCCATTCTTCTTTATTTGCGATCTTGCTCGTTTTCCATAACCCAACGGTTTTTGTTTCTGTGGTTATTGTAGGTGAAAACGAAAGCAACAACATAGAAGCAGTGGGCAGTGAAATACAGACGGAGTATGAGTCGGTCCCAGAATACAAGGAGAATGATGGAAATGGATTGGGGCCGGGGTATGATGAAGATGATGAGGCTCCTGAGGGATTTGAGTCCTACGACAGGTGGAAGAACCCATGTACTGTCTATGAGGTGGTGAAAGATGAGGTGCCTTCAGCCTATCCTTCGTCTTCCACGTACGAACCGCAGTATGGATGCAGTTCTTACACGGCTTATGAGATGCCTTCCAGGTGCTCATCTCCTGTGAAGAAAAATGGAGCCCATTGTAAATACACAGCCTCTCCTGTGTACGAGTCACAAAATGCGTATGAGTTTTCTACCATATATGACCCTCGGTATAGCTGCAGATACTCCCCCATTTATGAGTCACAGTACGATGATGACTTCTCTCCATCTGATTCGCCATACATATATGAGACCTCTGGACCAAAGTCTCAGTACAGGTTCGACAACTCTTCTTTGTATGAATGGCAATACGGCTACGATACTCCTCCAATATACGAAACGCACTATACCTGCAAGGACTCCCCGGTGTACGAGTCTCCATATGATTGCGAGTACTCACCTGTGTATGAGTGGCCCCCGCAGCAGAATGAATCGGAGCTTAAAGATGCCACGACTCCTGAATTTGAGTTCCCTACGGGTTGGAATAACCCTCAGAGGGAATGCATCTCACATCCCAGATGTGGCTACTCCCACGACCCTCTGGATCCATCTTCTGGAGATGCTGAAGATGCTCAAGGACCTGCTGGCTACAGGCCGGCTTCTGGAAGCAGGCCGTCTTCGGGTCGCAATGAAGCATCACCCGCCTCCCTTAGGGGGACAACTGGAAGTACTCCGCCAGCTGTGCCACCTGAGGAGCAGGGTCAGGGACCCAATGGAGGCAGGAAGCAGCCAGTGGAGAGCTCGGAAGGGCTTCTGGGAGGCATGAGGAAATTCCTGGATGGAACGAGGAAGCTTTTGTGCAGAGGGCACCAGCCTTCCAAAGAGCCCATTTCAGAAGGAGACAAGTGGGCAAGCAGTATGAGCCAGCTCCCCAACATAAACAACCCACCTCAGAGAGGGGCAAGGCAGCTCCATACTGGAGGCAATCCTTTCCTGTGTGGAAACCATATATTTGTAGACCATTCCAACTGGCCCAGAGGGGACAGGAATCCATGCGTCGGCAGAGCAATCCATGCACACATCCCAAGAGGAGCCTACTGGACAGGAGGGGGAATGACACCTCATCTCCCAGATATCTCTGGCAGGCTCCTGAGCAGAGTAAATAAGATCCCTGGCAGGGGCAGTTTCTCCTCTCCCCTGACCTCCCCTTCCAGCTGCTCCTATAACTCCTAGACCAAGGAGAACCTTATAAATCCCCGGAAGCTGGAGAGATGCATAATAAAGGGTGGAAGTGAAAAATTTTCCAGGTTGTGCTCCGCTGTAATTTCATTTAAAAGCCAAGGACATAGAAGCTGCTTGAGACTAGCCTGCAAAGTCCTGGAAACTACTTGAAAGAGTAAAGAAGGTAGGGAATGATCATTGTGCTAACAGGTGGTGCTATGTTCCAGATTCTGTGCCAGCAAATCCCAAGTGTTGCAATTTGGAAAAAACGTTTGTAAATGGACCACATCTGCAGTTCATTGGACACTTCACTGGCATAGCTTGCTGGCATTAGAGGCCATTTCTGTTTCAAAATTAAAAGCATTTTCTGTTTACTCTTGAAGACTGAAAGCAAAGGTTTGGAATATAGATAAGTGGGGGTGGATGGAGGGGGTGGATTAATGTAATGATCTGTGGTTCTATCGTGGGATGAAAACCATGGGTGTAACCTCTGGATGCCCTGCACACCTCATTGTTTCCGACATTGGAACAGCAGGGGTTCTGTACTAAGTTCTGTACCATGAACACAACTATGTATCCTATATTAAGTGTCGGGTATATCACACAGTGGTTGGGATTTTCTCTGAACTACTTTTTTTTAAGGGGGAAAAACATTATATGAATATATACAAAAATACCCTAACCCATACATTCTTTTACAAATTTGATATTATTATCCTAATATGAATATTAATGGTCCACTAGGGACCCAGGTGGCACTGTGGTTAAACCACTGAGCCTAGGGCTTGCTGATCAGAAGGTCGGCGGTTCGAATCCCCGCGACAGGGTGAGCTCCCGTTGCTTAGTCCCAGCTCCTGCCAACCTAGCAGTTCGAAAGCACGTCAAAATGCAAGTAGATAAATAGGAACCGCTACAGCGGGGAGGTAAACGGCGTTTCCATGTGCTGCTCTGGTTTGCCAGAAGCGGCTTTGTCATGCTGGCCACATGACCTGGAAGCTATACGCCGGCTCCCTCGGCCAATAATGCGAGATGAGCGCGCAACCCCAGAGTCGGTCACGACTGGACCTAATGGTCAGGGGTCCCTTTACCTTTACATTGTGTATAAATTCGTTCCAAATATTGTCGTATTTATACAAGCAGTCAGTTCGTTCATAGGTTGACCTACTATTTAAAAATAAACAGAGACATGTCATCAAGACTGAGGGGCCATGTCTTGTCTTTACTACTTTTATAATCTTCATACAGCATCATTCTATATCTATAGTGAATGAAAGTGGGATGGTTTTAGAGGCTTCTTTGGACAGATGATTATGTCTAGTGCAGTTCCTTTGTCTAGTTCCTGACTCAGAGCTGATTGACTACTTGGGAAAGATCACTGCAGATCAAGAAAAGGGGAAGTAATAATGTGTTAGAGTCTGGGTAGCCAACATGGAGACCTCCAGATGTTGTTGGACTTCAATTCCCATCAGCCCTTGCCAGGTCGGCCAAAGGTCAGAGACGATGTGAGATGCAATCATCTATGAACTGGGAACTAGACAAAGGAATTGTACTGAGACGTAAAACACAGTTTAGGAAAATCAGAAAACTATCTGCCCAAAGAAGTGAGCCTTCTCATTGGGAGGGACAGGGACAAGGACAAGGACAAGGAGGGGCACACTTTTTCTGGGGAATTTTTCATCTTACATAACAGTATCTGTGGGAAGTTAACAAAAAGAGGGCCCCAAGGATAGTCATTGCACCTCAGATTGGAAGTAAATGCCTTAATGGGCATTCTTGCTGCTAAAATGCATCTCTCAAACAGGCTTATGCTGCAATCCTATGTACACTTAAAAGTTGAACACAAACCTCTGTATAAATGTGCATAGAATTGCACTGGTTGTATTGATAAGATGAGAAGGAATTAACATTAATCTATGGCCTGGTCTACGCATGTCACAGACAGAGAAAGGAATGAAGCAACAGAGTTCTGAGGTGGATTCATTTATTTACATATCTATTATTATTATTATTATTATTATTATTATTATTATTATTACTATATTGCTTTACTCATAGAAGTGACTCAAAGTAGCTGACAAGCACAACAGAAGTCGTAAAACCAATTACAATTAACACATTAAATGAAAACCTAAAAAACAGAGCTGTACAACTAAGAGACAAGAGCAGATCCTGCCCCACCAAAGAGACCACATCACATAAAATACTTCAAACAAGGCCAATAGCCCAGGAGAAAGGAAAGGTTTTGTCTGGTGCCTAGCACCAGACAAAGAGGATACCAGGTGAGCATCATTGGGGAGAGCATTCAAGGAGCAGGGAGTCACCACTGAGAAGGCCCATTCTCATGTTGCCACCCTCTGGATTTCCCACAGAAGGATGACAATTGCAGGGTCCATGTCAGTTCATATGGGGAGGAGTGGTCTTTGAGATACTGGGGTCTGAGCAGCTGTACTACTAAAGGTGGGTGGGGGAAAGCTTCCTGAAATAAGAAAATGAAGACAACAAGAAGCAGACAGAATTAGAACCATACTCGTTGATAAAAGAGTTTAGTTTCTACATGCAGGGCACTGTGGTGTTCATTTATAAACATGGCAAACCATTAAAAAATGGCACCCCCACCTGCATTCTGAGGTGGTTCAGTCCACTTTCCCACCTCTGAGACGGCTGCTTGACTCTGCCGTGGGCGTAGATGTGCAGAACCTGATAGACATGGGGCGTGGGTAGGTGGTAACAGAAAAATTTCTCAAAAAGCAGAAATAGCCCACCCCTGTTTGTGTGCTGGAGCCTCAGCCTGAGATTTTACTCTTTGTCTTGGAGATTCCAAAGAGTCAAACTATATGTGATGTGAAAGATGTAGGATCTCTCTCCCTGTCTCTGTTTAAACAAATTCACAGCAGCTGGTTGAGCAGTTAAAAAGGGGGAAAACACATATTGTTACAATAGCCACCCCCAATCTCTGCTGAGCAGTAGGTAGCCAGATTCCAGGGAATCAAGGTGTGGAGGAGTCTGTTCTGTCTTTAACAAATATGGTTTATTCTACACATATTTACACCGGAAGCGTTCAATGGAGGGAGTGCAGAGTTTAGAGCATTCACATCTCGAGGGGTTTGTTCCCTACAGCAGTGCAGCATTGGAGCCTAAGGAATCCTGCAAACCGTTCCCATGCCTCTGTCCTAGCCTGCCAGAATGGTTCTCCTTCAGCCTCTGCATGGAATTTTACCTATTTCCTGCTTCTCCTTCCCCTTGCCAACCAACTCCTCCCCTTCTCCCTGCTTTTCCAAGCCTAGTTTTAAAAGGTGACAATTTTCCTGTGTGACACCATGCTCATGTTGCCCTGGCAACCTCCCCCTCAGTTACCTGTGTCTTTTGTAGATGGCTTAAGGCAGGACCACCATCTCCTTCTGCCCCTCTGTCTGTCAAAAAAACCCCAAACTCAGTGTGTCAGCTCTGGTTAAACCCCAGCACCCAATAACCTAGAGGGGGGAATCATCTGGCACCCAGGAATATGGGGGATCCCTGCTCCCTCACTAACTCCTTACTATACATTTTCTCCCCATGCAGGTTTTCTAAAGAAAATTTCCCTCACCACACCCCTGCCACCTGGTATAGCACCTGTATGTTTCATACTCCTGACTGGAGCAAATAGCAGCTGGGTGTGCATCTGCCTGTGTCACTACTTTCATTGAAAAAGATTGCAGGCAGGGAAGATTACGCTCCACTCTCCCATCATAGTCACTACTCTGATCTGAACCACCATCTCCCCTGCAGCTTTTATCAAAGGGGAGGTTCTGTTTCTGGATGCCCCAGAAGACATCTAATGCTCTGAAACTTGAAATTGGAACCCAAGAACCCTAATGGAGGGTGACAATGGGGTGGCAGTGTTGGAATTCATGATGACACGTAGCAGGTGGATTGTGCAGATGTTTCCTAGAGAAATTGGCATGGGAGTAGCACCATCTTCTCTTGCTGTTATACAGAAGCACCCACTCTAGGAAGCTGTGCTTCGGTCCTCATGACTAGCATCATCTTGGAAGTACTTCTGTTGCCTGCCAGTGCCTTTCAAGCATGAGTGGGTGGGTGGGAATAAGAATTATGGATATAATAGTTCATAATTATGGATATCATAATTATGCAAGATCAGCAGCACGGGCCAAAGGGCATCCTTCTCTTTCTTCCTCCTCCATCCCATGTGTGGTTAAATTTATAATCTCCCAAAGTGAAAAATACAAAGAGATGACATCATAATCGGCTGGAGCATCCCATTGGCTGCTGCTGCTGCTAATCAGCAACGGAATTGGATGCTAGGTTGCTGCAGAGTTCCTTTCCCTGTCCCTTCCCATCTGGCAGCAACTGGGCCTGTGCAGGTGTGAACGGACACCTGCAAGACCTTAGAACTGTGCCCACCATGCAGCCAGGACAGTTCATTCTTTCACAATAAGGTAGGCCTGGTCAGGTTGCGAATGGGGTGGCGGTTTACAGCGGGTAGGTCACTGTGAGAAAAAGGAAACGTAGTAGAGCGGTGACGCTGTCCTTAAACAAAGAATGTTCTTTTACACTTGCCAAGAGCGGAGGTCTTTCCATTCTTCTGGGGCCCTTGATACTATTCCTTGGCAAAGACAAATCACATGGGGCTATGAGGTTCTGGTCCAGCCTGGCAGTTTTTTTCTGCTTCAGCTTTCAAAGTGAGTTGTACCAGTTAGAACCACACATACATCTCTAAATTCTAGAACTGGGGTGGAGAACCTGTGTGGCACTTCAGATATTGTATGACTCCAACTCCCACCATCCCTGTTTGACCATGCTGGCGACAGCTGAGCGCCCTGGAGTTCAGCATCTAAAGGGCTCCAGGTTCCCCCCTCCCTGCTCCAGATTAAACTTTTCACAGTAGATCAGCCGCTTATAGTTCATGGCAATGAAATTTTCTGAAATGGGTGATAGTTACACTAACGGGAATAGATCAACCAGCTTTCACACAGGAGCAAAACCTCTGGGATCATAGAAAACTGCCTTATACTGAGTCAGACCAATAGTCCATCTAGCTCCCTGTTGCATACACTGACTGGCAGCAACACGGCAGGGTTCCAGAGAGCGGACATTCTCAGGCCTACTTGGAGATGCCTGGGATTGAACTTTCCACGTGAAAAGCACAGGCTCTACCACTGAGCTGTGGCCCTTCCCTGCATAGCTACTGGCATTTTACGACACATTTAAGTCTATGGAGGTAAGGATACCAAGATAGCACAAACTAAGGGGGGGGGGAGAGACAAACTAGAGTTGAACAGCTAAGAACCCTAATGCTTGTAGTTTTGCTACTATCTTCAGCTTATATAAAGGCAGTTTGGCGTTATATGAGTCTAGGAAAATGACAAAAATGTATAAAAGTATGTAGCTCTCCTTCTTCCACAACTGCCTTTTCTTTGTGATTTGGGAGATGCTAATGTACACCCCGCTGGTATAAGTTCTCTTCCATGTGCTGTAGGGTCAACTGTCCACACCACTGCCTTTTGCTACTCCGCATCGGGTTACCCAGCCTGGTGGACGGCCATGACCACCTCTAACCTCAGTTGAGAACCCACAGACATTGGTTGACACCCAGAGACAACACCTGGCTGCTTTTTCTGTGTTTACAACCTGCTCATTGGTTCTGCTGGAAACATCAATTCACCATGGTCGAGTACTATGAAGCTCTGGGTCTCCCCCAGAATGCTTCCTTGGATGACATTAAGAAAGCGTAAGTGCCTCTTCCCCATGTCCACCCCATTACCATCTTCCATGCTCTTAAGAGAGACGTTGCCCTCCCAGCCTCTCGGCCAATATGGGGTCTGGAGGGACCTTTCACCTCTTGCTATACTTTTGGTGTCAAGGAAGGAAGAGATAGTTGGGCTCTAGCACGATAGGTGCCGGTTATTTTTTTATTCTAGAGATCAGGCATCTGTTTAGGCACAGTCTAGGGGAGGCTGCAACATTTACTGTAACTGATTAATCAGCTAGATCAGATCAACAGCAGCAACAACAAAAATGATCGATGAAAAGCATGCCCTGCTAAATCAAGCAGCAGTTTTTTCAAAAAAAGAATATATTTTTTTAAAAAAACACAACTTAAAACAACAGCACCACACTAAATTTCAACCTCAACAAAAGAAAGATTCCCCTTTCTGTATTGCAAATCCTTTACTGAGCAAATCCCATTGTTCTGGGATTTTCTTAAAAAGGATGCCTACTGCAATGTTCACATACCTCACCTGAATCTGCTGAGAGTTCCTTTAATTAGGCGATAGCACTAGTACCCTGGTTCTATCTCTCACCATGAAAATTTGATACAAGGCTCACTAGGGTTTAGTCTCAGAACCTATTCCAATGTCAGGGCTAAAACCTTATGCAAGGATTCAGTTCCTGGCGCACCTCAGTCCTCCAAAACCTTGCCACCACTCTTCATCCCACCCCAGCCAGCATTTTCTACATGAAGCAGCTGCTTCACTCTGCTGAATTCCTTAGCCCAAACATCATAGCTGCCAAGTTATCCCTTTTTTAAAGGGATTTTCCATTATGCTGAATAGGCTTCCTCGCGAGAAAAGGGAAAACTTGGCAGCTATGATGCATTTGGAAGCCACGCTTCTTAATACTGTATATTACCACAAGAAAGAATAATACCACAGAATAGTCACATTTTGCTACCCTTGTACTACAGAATCTACTGCTAGACCGCTATATTATTAGGTTGCCTCCAGGGCCGTCTCAAGCATGTCGGGCGCCCTGGCGCCGTGGTGCGGAGATCGCTCCGGTGCCCCCGCCCTGGTGGGAGCGCACAGCACGGCTTCCACGCAGCTTTGCCACACGTCGCCCACCCTGCTGGCCCAGTGCCCTGGCGCACCGCGCCACCCAGCCTACCCCTAGAGCCAGCCCGGGTTGCCTCACTGTCTGATTTTTGGGCTGGTTCCCTGACTCCTCTTATGGGAGAGGCTTGCTGAGGGCAGGTGTCAGGGAGACTCCCTACAGGGAGCCTCCCCCCATCATCCTGACCAGCACTTCGCCCAGTGACAGCGCTAGCAGCGGGTCAGGGGGAAGTGGAATGGAGGTGGGAAGGCTCAGCGAGGCATCAGAGCCCCTACACCACTCTGACCAACAAGTGGAGGAGGGACGGCTCAGGGAGATGTAGGAGGCCAGGCACTGCCCCAACTGGCCAGGGGAAGAAGGGGCACCGCTCCTTCTGGCCCCCAAATTGAGGCACATGCCCAAACACAGGGTGAAGGGGTGGTGTTTCGGGGTGCCCAGATTATTATGGTCACCCTGAAGCCGACGGGCGCCATTCCTGGGTTCTGAGAGTGACTAGGAGGTCATGTTTTCTGCTATCTCTGCACTGTAAATAGTATGCACAGACAAAACGGACTTTACTCGGGAGTAGCCGCAACAACTCCCTGACAGCAGGTTTTATTTTATTTTATTTTTAGTGTGTCTGTATTTGTTGTATATATAATAAAACTCCACCAAACAGCATATAAATTTTCAGGATCCTCCAAGCATTTGCCAACATGTAATTTATGAGGGGTTTTTTCCAGCTAATACAAGACCCTTAAGGTTTTCCATTTGGGAGGCAAATAATAATAATAATAATAATAATAATAATATTTTTTGTATCCCGCCCTTCCCAGCCAAAGCCGGGCTCAGAGTGGCTAACAACAAGTAAAAATAGCACAGTGTACATAAAATCACACAGTCAATTAAAATCCATTCTAAAATCAATTCAGAATCAAATTAATAGGAACCATTGGGTTAGAGTTCTGTGAGGATTACAGAAGGAGAGAGTGGGTCAGACTTTGCCTTGGCCAAAGGCCTGGCGGAACAGCTCGGTCTTGGAGGCCCTGCGGAAAGATGTCAAGTCCCGCAGGGCCCTAGTCTCGGGACCATGGCCGAAAAAGCCCTGGCTCTGGTCGAGGCCAGCCTAACCTCCCTGTGGCCCGGGATCTCCAAGATGTTTTTATTTGAAGACCATAAGGCCCTCCGTGGGACATACCAGGAGAGGTGGTCCTATAGGTATGAGCGTCCTTGGTCGTATAGGGCTTTAAAGGTTAAAACCAGCACCTTATACCTGATCCTGTACTCCACCGGGAGCCAGTGCAGCTGGTATAGCACAGGGTGAATGTGATCCCGCGGCGAGGACCCCGTAAGGAGTCTTACCCCGGCATTCTGCACCCGCTGGAGTTTCTGGGTCAGTCTCAAGGGCAGCCCCACGTAGAGTGAGTTACAATAATCAAACCTGGAGGTGACTATCGCGTGTATTACAGTGGCTAGGTCAGGGTGAGAGAGGTAAGGAGCCAACTGCTTAGCTTGGCGGAGATGAAAAAATGCCACCTTTAAGTTCTGGCAGCCACCAAGATCCGTGTCAAAAGTTCCTGAGAGTTGAACTCTTTCAGCTGATAGTCCCACAGAATCTGTTGTGACGTTGGAATGGGATAGCTGACTTTTTTGGTCATTTCTTGATGACCTACCTACAGTACCTGTAGGAAGTCTTAGCATAGGTGCGAAAAGGTGTCTCTTTTCCCACAACAATTCTGAGAAGATTGTAATTTCATGTGGGCAATTCGCCCTGGTGTGTGGTGCCATCTATACAGGAGTTTCATAGAACACGCCCTCACATAAGCTGAGATAGACCGGTATGGTTTGGATGGCCATAGTGCATGCCATGAAGTAATGAGAAGCTTGCTGAGGGAAAGCTGAAGTCTTTTTTGCTTCTGGAAGAAATGGAGACTAGGGACAGGAGGAGTCTGCTCCCTTCCTTGCCCTGGTGTCAGGAAAAATACGGCTAACCATACACAAATCTGTAGTAGTAGAAATGGTCACAGGGATACTGACTTTTATCATCCATTGTGTTTTCTGGGGAACCATAAAGATACAGGAAGAAAGCTCTAAAGTGGCACCCAGATAAAAACACAGAAAACAAGCAATTTGCAGAACAGAGATTCAAGGAGATTTCAGAAGCCTATCAAGTACTTTCAGACAGTAAGTATTCTTTCTTCTTTCTTTCTTCTTTGGTAATCACTCGTAGCCGAGTAAGATTGTCTTCCATAAACACGATTTTAACAATGGTTAATCTGTCCTGGTCATTTTGTGGCAAAGATGCATTTTCAAGTTTCAAACTACATGCTATCGTTGGAAGAACACTGGCAGAAGCAGGGCTCCTCCAAATGGACTATTTATTGAGCATCCATCCAGATTTGCTTGCACAAAGCTTACACTGTGGTTAGACTATGTCTGGTCTTTATTGAGCATTTGTTCCAATTTGTTTATGGGACAGTTATATGGCAATTCTGCCCATGCATCATTTGATACACCTGTCCATTCCTCCTTCGTTCATCTCATACTTTTCAATGCAATTCCCCATCTCTCTCCTAACTGCAAAAAGTCCGGGTTTTTCTCAAGTGGATTTGTTGTGCTGGTAGAGTGATGGAGCCCTTTCATCTTTTTTAATCACACAAACCTAAAGTTCTTGTATGTGCTTGAATCCCTCCTGTGAAATGCTGACAGCCTATATGCGCCTACAGTGGTTTCTGCTTCCAGGTGATGCGCCTGTTATTCAAGATCCAGCATGGCATGCCAGATTGCTGTTAGAAACCACTGTCTCTGAGATTGGATGGCGGGTTGGTTGACTTCTTATTCTTTCTCCTTTTCAGAGAACAAACGTGACATCTATGACCGCTGGGGTAAGGATGGGCTACTGGGAAGAGGTAAGTGACAGACAGTCCAGGAAAAATCTTCTTCGTCACAGATGATAAGATGACTCAATTAGTGCCAGCGCCTTCTGTCAAGAGTTTGGGTGTAACCTTCGACGCCTCCCTTTCCAAGGAGGCGCAGGTTGCATCCACAGCAAAGGTGGCATTTTTCCATCTCCGCCGTATTAAGCAGTTGGTCCCTTACCTCTCTCGCCCTGATCTGGCCACAGTGATCCATGCGACGGTCACCTCCAGGCTTGATTATTGTAACTCGCTCTACGCGGGGCTGCCCTTAAAACTGACCCAGAAACTCCAGCAGGTGCAGAATGCCGCGGCGAGGCTCCTTACGGGGTCCCGGCCGTGGGATCACATTCATCCAGTGCTTTACCAGCTGCACTGGCTCCCGGTGGAGTACAGGATCAGGTTTAAGGTGCTGGTTTTGACCTTTAAAGCCCTATGCGGCTTGGGACCCTTGTACCTACGGGACCGCCTCTCCTGGTATGCCCCGCGGAGGACCTTAAGGTCCACAAACAACAATACTTTGGAGATCCCCAGCCATAAGATGGCTAGATTGGCCTCTACTAGAGCCAGGGCCTTTTCAGTATTGGCCCCAACTTGGTGGAACGCTCTTTCCCAGGAGACCAGGGCCCTGCAGGATTTGTCATCTTTCCGCAGGGCCTGCAAGACAGAGCTGTTCCGCCTGGCCTTTGGGTTGGACTTAGCCTGACTCCTGTGTTTTCCTCCCTCATGGCCTGGATTTATGGACTACTTGAAATGAGGCTGCATTTTAAATTTTAATACTGTATTTTAATCTGTATTTTAATTAATTGTTTTTATGTTTTATTGTGGTTTTGTTGGTGTGAGCCGCCCTGAGCCCGGTTTTTGACTGGGGAGGGCGGGGTATAAATTATTATTATTATTATTATTATTATTATTATTATTATTATTATTATTATATAAATCAGGGATGGGTAACCTGTAGCCCTTGGTTAGACTCCAGATACCATGGCCTGGATTTATGGACTACTTGAAATGAGACTGCATTTTAAATTTTAATACTGTATTTTAATTAATTGTTTTTATGTTTTATTGTGGTTTTGTTGGTGTGAGCCGCCCTGAGCCTGGTTTTTGACTGGGGAGGGCGGGGTATAAATTATTATTATTATTATTATTATTATTATTATTATTATTATTATTATTATTATATAAATCAGGGATGGGTAACCTGTAGCCCTTGGTTAGACTCCAGATACCATCGCCCCTAGCAAATATGGTCAAGGATTAGGGGAGTTGTAGTTCAGCAACATATGAAGGGACAAAAGTTCCCCACTCCAACATTAAATTAAACTGTCCTGACTGTACTTGCTCATGGCGAGCTCATCTGCTGAGGTTCAAAGCGGGTTGTATACAGCAATGCCCTATAACAGGCATCCCCAAACTTTGGCCCTTCAGATGTTTTGGACTACAATTCCCATCTTCCCTGACCACTGGTCCTGTTAGCTAGGGATCATGGGAGTTGTAGGCCAAAACATCTGGAGGGCCACAGTTTGGAGATGCGTGCCCTATAACAATCTTCATCCTTCTGGGTTTTTCCATTCTGGTTCCAGGGCACCTAGCTATGGGGGAAGGAATTACTATTTTGACAACTTCCAGGTCCATCATCTCATCAAATATCCAGCGTACCTGGCTTTGACATATCTTTCCTTTTAACTATTTTCAGGTAGACCTGGGGCATCAGCTAGGACCAACGTGAGCCCTGATTATATGTTCCACTTCCGCAGTGCCCATGATGTCTTCAGGGACTTCTTTGGAGGACGGGACCCTTTCTTTGGTAAGTGGTGATTCCTCTCAAGAGGACTGGAAGGTACCTAAAAGTCAATTGGTCTAATTCCCTGCCTGTCAACTCACATAATCTCTCTGGCCTACAACCTGCCAAAGGAAAGAAGGGGTGCTATATAAGAGGTGTTTCTGGAGAAATAGTTTCAGGTGACTCAAGAAAGAGAGCCAAGACACACATGGTTGTTGTTGTTTAGTCGTTTAGTCGTGTCCGACTCTTCGTGACCCCATGGACCAGAGCACGCCAGGCACTCCTGTCTTCCACTGCCTCCCGCAGTTTGGTCAAACTCATGTTCGTAGCTTCCAGAACACTGTCCAACCATCTCGTCCTCTGTCGTCCCCTTCTCCTAGTGCCCTCAATCTTTCCCAACATCAGGGTCTTTTCCAGGGAGTCTTCTCTTCTCATGAGGTGGCCAATGGTAGAACCAGGCAAAATATCAATCTCACTCCAAGTAACCAGCTGTCAAGGCTGGAGACAGAGGCAGGTCAGCACTAAAATACAGTAATCAGGTGTCTGTTTTCAGTGAATTTGACTCTTTATTCAAGGAAATGAACATACACTTGGCCTAGTGGCCTCAGCAACACCAGTGGGTCTTGCCCCTATGCAGTTTACCAGGATGGAAGGTTCACCCTTTCTATGGCTTTTTCTCTCCTGGATGTTTCCCAAGCTGTCTCAAACTGCCTGATGGGAAAACTACTCCAAATGCCAGGCCCAGGAGAGCTGAAGGTCCACTGAAGTAGTGTAAGTGCTGATCTACCAGCAGAGAGGTCCTTTCTATTTGGGATGATGCTTATTCCCCTGCTCCAAAGGAGCTCCTGGCATGCTGGTAGAAAACTCCACCAAAGTAGATGGAGAGCTGCTGGTGGTCAGTAGACAATACTGCGTTCCCACCTGCGTATCTCTTGGCTCTCATCCCAAGTACCTGAGGCCTGATGTTGCCATCTTGTTTTTCAGGAGATGGAATGCCATTTGGTGCATGTGCTGGTGGAGGAAATGGGTTCTGCTTCTACTCCTCCTCAACTGATTTCGTCAACGGCAAGCAGATCACAACCAAAAGGTGAGGGTGGCTTCCTTAGGGTGACCAGTTTCCTCGATAGAACTGTTCCTGTGCCTTGAACAGCAACTTGGCATGTATCCGTGTGTCAGTCTGTTCTTGAAGGTACTTGAATAGGACAAATAAAATGCTGGCAAGCATTGGCACTCAGGGAAGAGAACAAGAAGATCTATTGTGGGTTGTGGCAGGAGGAGGAGAAGGGGCAAGCCATAGCAAGGGCAGGTGTCAGGGTAGGGTATCATTGGGCTACCACCAAGGCCCACATCTCTTCTGGGGGCCCATTGCCCAGTCTCTGGAGCCACTGAGGCTTGCTCCTCTTCCTTGCTATTGTGGCCTGTTCACTAAACCCTCTACAACACGGGTGTCAAACACAAGGCCCGGGGGCCAAATCCGGCCCGCCAGACCTCGTCATGTGGCCCCCCGAGCGCCCCAGCCAGCGGGACCCAGCAGTGGGACCTTGCTGCTGAAGCGCCGCGCCAACAAAGCGCCGACAAACAGCTGGGGCCGGGGAAATGCTTTTTGCCCCTGGGTCCCTTCACGCTCTTTTCTGGCGCTGAATCAAGGCGGCGACCCTCCCCTTCCCTTTCTTCCTTCTTCTCTCTTGTTCTTATTCTTTCTTTCCCTCTCCTTCCTTCCTTCTTTATCTCTGTCTTCTCTCCCTCTTTCTTTTTCTTTCCTTCTTTATTCCTTCTTTCCTACTCTTCTTTCTCTCACCTCTTTCCTTCCTCTCTCCCTCCTGCTCCCTCTTTTCTTTCTTTCTTTCTTTCTTTCTTTCTTTCTTTCTTTCTTTCTTTCTTTCTTCCTTCCTTCCGTCCTTCCGTCCTTCCGTCCTTCCCAACTTTCTTCCTCTCCCTCATTCTTATTCTTTCTTTCCCTCTACTTCCTTCCATCTTTCTCCCTTTCCGTCTTCTCTCCCTCTTTCTTTTTCTTTCCTTCTTTATTCCCTTCCTTATTTCCTACTCTTCTTTCTCTCCCCTCTTTCCTTGCTTCCTCTCTCCTTCCTTCCTTCCTTCCTTCCTTCCTTCCTTCCTTCCTTCCTTCCTTCCTTCCTTCCTTCCTTCCTCCCTCCCTCCCTCCCTCCCTCCCTCCCTCCCTCCCTCCCTCCCTTCCTCCCTCCCTCCCTCCCTCCCCTCCCCTCCCTCTCATCAGAAACATAGGATGCTGCTTTATACTTCTGGCCCTTAAACCCTGGAACCAGGAGAGCAGCTCCAGTGAGTCAACCTCAGCCAGTCCCTTTGGTGAAGGGTGGTGGCTCACTGGCAGAACATCTGTCCTGCATGCAGAAGGACCCCAGCATCTCCAGGTACTAGTAGCTCTGCAAAGGTCCTGCATGAAACCCTAGCGAGCCTCCACCACCCAGTGCAGTTACCAAAAATCATTTTTCAATAAATTGTACAATAATTGTACATTTGAATATCTACTTGCCATTATTCTGACTATGTTTCTGCTAGTTATTACTTACATTATTACAAAAAACAGTAATAATTGAATGCAGTGACAATAATTTATGATAATAAAGAGTGGACACATAGTCCTACAGATACAACTGGCCCTTTGAGGGAGACCAAACTGCTGATGCGGCCCCCGATGAATTTGAGTTTGACACCCCTGCTCTACAAGTATGCTGTGACAGGAGGAAGGAGATGGAACAGCAGCTTCCTCTTCATCATGGTTTCCCAAACTTGGGTCTCTAGGTACTTTTAGACTATAATTCCCCATAAGCCTTGACCACTGTTCCTGCTAATTAGAGATGATGGGCGTTGTAGTTAAAAAACAACTGGAGAACCAAGTTTTAGAAACCCTGCTGTGGACAAATGATCAGGGTGGGCCCAGAGGGAGAGAACTAAGTGGGCAACAGTGACTTGGTGAGGAGGGGGGCTCACTGAGGGATCCTCAGTGAGCCCCCCTCACCCAAGGGGTCACCAGAACCTGGAGCCACCACTCGCCACAGACTTACGGGCTGTATAAACCTAGCCTGTGAATTGGGAGAGTGCAGAATTCAAATCTGACATTTCACTGTTGTAATTCTTCCTTTTGACCACCATGACCATATTAATTAGGGACACGGGTGGCGCTGTGGGTTAAACCACAGAGCCTAGGACTTGCCAATCAGAAGGTCGGCGGTTCGAATCCCCACGACGGGGTGAGCTCCCGTTGCTTGGTCCCTGCCCCTGCCAACCTAGCAGTTCGAAGGCACGTCAAAGTGCAAGTAGATAAATAGGTACCAGTACCACTCCGGCGGGAAGGTAAACGGCATTTCCGTGTGCTGCTCTGGTTTGCTTGAAGTGGCTTTGTCATGCTGGCCACATTACCTGGAAGCTGTACGCCGGCTCCCTCGGCCAACAGAGCGAGATGAGTGCCGCAACCCCAGAGTCGGTCACGACTGGACCTAATGGTCAGGGGTCCCTTTACCTTTACAATAATAATAATAATAATAATAATAATAATAATAATAATTTATTATTTATACCCCGCCCATCTGGCTGGGTTTCCCCAGCCACTCTGGGCGGCTTACAACAGAAAAATGAAATAAAATAATCTATTAACATTAAAAGCCTCCCTAAACAGGGCTGCCATATTAATTATGTGCATTTTTGTTTTTTTTTAAATACTATGCAACTGCTGGTTTTTGGAGTGAGAGATATATTTAACAACTTTTGAGAGGGAATGATATAAATATTAATTAACTACCCAGGTTCAGATTTGATTTCTGCTCTTGAAGACAGGATGTTTATGGTGTGTGTGTGAGAGAGAGACATACAAACACAAAAAACAATGTACCTGTTTCACTTTAATACATAATTCTTGTACAACCCATTTAACCATACATTCAAATATTTTTATTTTAGAGCAGTGTTACATACATTGAAATTAATTTTAATATAAAATAATAATTAAAAAGGTACATAAAATATAGTATAAACTTATAAATTACACTTATAAATGATAACAGCATTTATTGGCATTTTCTAGGCCGCACCTGGGAAAAGTAACATCACATATGTAGCCAGGTTTTTAGTCACACAAACCTTTCTTAGATGTGAAAGCAGCTGACTCTCCCACCAAGGTTCACTTCTTCCTACAACCAGTTGTCAGCTTATAGGGCAGGGATGGAGAATCAGTGGCCCTCCAGATGCTGTTAGACTCCATCCTCATCAGCCCCAGCCAACATGGCCAATGGTTGTTGCTGGTGGTGGGAGTTGTAGTTCAGCATCATCTGGAGGGTACCCATTTCTCATCCCTGGTATGGGAGGCCAATTGGATTTGATTAACCCAGAAGGAGTTTGGTTTTCTCCTCTGCTGGCAGAGTAACTTATTCAGCATTTCTCTCCTTCCCAGGATTGTTGAGGATGGACAGGAGCGAGTAGAAGTTGAAGAGGATGGAGAGCTTAAATCTGTTATTGTTAATGGTAAGGTTCAGAAGTAGAGAACGGACTTTTTAAGAAAGCCTTAGGTCCTGTGTGGGTTAGATGTCCTGTGGGTGCCCCAGTGCTCACAGCCAGCATGTTATGGAAAGCAGGTTTAAGCTATGTGGAGAGACACAGACAAGACAGTCTTGCAGTTTCACGGATGCGATGTCCGATCCTACTGACTTTGTTTGGTGCTGATATATCTAACCCAGTGGTTTTCAACCAGTGTGCCGTGGCACCCTGGGGTGTCTTGGATGATGGTCAGGGGTGCTGCAGGCAACACTGGCCTCTGTCCCTCTTTCCTTCCTTTCTTCCTATGATGCTCTCTCACATCTCTGCCTGCCAAAGGCTTTCACAGCTGTTTATTGCAGCAGCCCTGGGCAGTGGCGAAGCTACCTGCCTGCGGAGTATTTGCAGGAGCAGCGTACATCCAGGGGCATGGCTGACGTGCGTCCCAGGGGGCATGGCACGTGTCCCAGGGGGACGTGGTGCACCACCCGCGGGGTGTGTGCCACATGCTGGGGGGGTGCACGGCAAGTGGGCCGCGTCCCGGGGCGTGCGTGGTTTGCGGTGCGCAGGACTGGGTGTGTGCGGCGAGTGGCAAGCATCTCAGGGGGCAGGGGCGGCCACAATGTCACCCCTGCATGGCACCCAGGGCGGGCCACCCCCCCCCCTGCCCAGAGCACAGCTGCCCAGAGGACAGGACAGGAGAGACGGCTGGGGAACACTCAATGTAGTTGTTTAAGAGAGCCGTGGACTCAAAAAGGTTGAAAAGCTCTGGTCTAACCTGTCTCGCCCTTTCTTGCAGGTGTGCCCATTGAGAGAGCATCCATTAGAGAAGCTGGAGGGCCCAACAGATACAGGTCCGCACCTCAGTTCAGCTACCATGATGACTCTGATTCTGAACCCATCTATGAGGTGCGCACCATCAGGCGCCTGTTCCCCAACCAAAGGAATAAAGGCTACAGAGCAGGAAATATGTCCCCGGCAGAAGACACAGACAGCGAGTCTCATGATGAGTTCCAGACTGAGGATGACGATGAATCCCATATCCCTGAGTTCTAGCAGCACGATGCACATGAATTAAATCCCATATATTGGTGGCAAGTCGGGAGGAACTTGTTGCCACATGTGCCTGATACAAATACACTGAAGACACTGATAAGAAGAAGTAGGTGCAAAAATGGATCCTGGGTGGAGCTAGGCAGCTGCTGAGTGGGGAGAGGCTGGCTGCCAAGAAACATATCATGACAACAAGGAGGGATGGGCAGAAGGAAGAGGGGGGGGGCAATGAAGTAGTGAATGCAACCCCTCAGGCAGAGAAGAAACAGTCCCTTGCCGAAGGGAATAGCTTCACTCTCACAAGTCACCAATTGACTCCACTATGGTTGAAGAAGACTCAGGCAGAAACATGTCCTCTAAGTCTACTTGCTTACCAGTATAGTGAGAACTGAAAATTATGGGATCCATTAGGACGGAGGTTAGCAAAGGGCAATGGGCTGTTTAATAAAGGCTGGGAACAGTGATGTTCATTTCCATTTTCTTTTCTGGTCAGGCATGGAGGAGATACTTTTGTTCCTCAAGATAAAAGAATGCAGTGTGGTCAAGATTTCTCTGGCTCTGGGGCCTACAGCCTTGTGGTGGGGGCTGCCTCAGAGATGTGATACATCTTCATTCGCAGATCTAGTTCTTTAAATGGCAATGTTGAGAAGAGGTCACACTAGGTCACTTTCCAAGCAAACCTTTATCTGGCAGTTTTTAGCTGCTTGACTTTCTTCAGCTTTGATGCTGTCTGGCCAATTGCAGCATGCACCCTACAGATACTTTATGGGTTTTCCAGAGTCATTATCCATGGCAATAAAGACAACAATAATTCAGGACATGAAGAGACATTGGTCTCTGTAGAGGGTGTTTACTATGGTCCACAAAAATGTGTAGAGAAAGAGTGGCTAACTTGTGGGCCTCTATATGATGTTGGACTCCAACAGCTCCAGCCAGCATAGCCCATGGGTCAAGTATAGGAATGGGAAGAAATTGGATTTAGTTCTCATTTAAAGGCAAATTTATCAAAAATATACTTTCTGAAACAATATCAGAACCAAAACACAACCATCCTTTGAAATTTGCTCATATCAAAATCAACACTTCTCCCACCAAACATTGTTTACAAAAATGCATATAGTACCATATTAGATAAAAAGTGTGCATAAAAAAAGAATATATTAGGGAAAATAACATGCAGAAATGCATTGTACTGGGAGAAACTGCATACATAAATGTGTTCATTGAGAGAAATTTTTATGAGGATTTTCAAAAGTTAAACGAAGATTGCTGTAGAAATGTGCAAAACCAACTTTAAGATTGGAAAAAAGGAGAAACTGAAAGAAATTTGACAGATCCTTCCATCCATAATCAAGGATGATTGAGGTTGGAGTTCAACAGCATTTGGAGGGGCAGAGTCTGGTCCTTGTGGCTCCCTTCTGGAATTCCTGGTTTAGCAGGATCACCTGTATCTTAAGGAAATGGATTAGTATCAGAGCTGAAATAGCTTGTTTGTTAGGAACACTCTTGTCTGAGTGTCAGTTGTTCAGTTTGGGGGGCTGTACAGAAAGCAGGGTTTGCAGCACAAAACCCAGCACACCACTTTGGTACCAGTTTGGAGTCAATAGGATGTGATTGGGTTTTGGGGTGTCCTTGTGGCCCCCGGTTTTTGGTACTGGTTTGGAGTCGACTGGACAAGGTTGGATTTTTTGGCATCAACTTGTGACCCCATTTTGCTTTGTCAATTACTTATTTGGGGGCCGTGGCACAAAACGTGGGGTTCGCAGCACAAAACGGCACAAAACTTTGGCATCAGTTTGAGGGCATCTGGAATTTCAGGGTTGCATGTTAATGAAGCTCTCTCAAACCACTGTTGGAGGTGACCGTGAAATATGATTCTCCTCCTCTTTAGCAACTCCATTACAACCAGCAGCGCTACTGTGTTTTACGGTTGTTGTACAACTGCAATAGGTACCTATCAGCACCAGTTACATGGATTACATGGGACACACTCCCCACCTCTGTGTCCAAGTAGTTTGAGGCATTTTTATATGGGTTACTTTTGCCTTGCCTTGCCTTTTTAAAAAAAGACTATTTAATGCTAACCTCTCAGACCAAATGGGCTGCAAGAGTGACACGCAACTTGGGGGCCACACAGTGAATTAAATTTCCATATCATAAATTAAAGTGTTCACAATATAGTTAATATTATCTTAATATGCACTATTAATGAATTTAATTAAATATATCTATTTAAATAGAAACTTAATACATTTCATTAAACACACAATATATTCACAACATGAATTTATTAAACAGATTTAAAACACAAACACATGTATGCACTTTCAGTGGGATGTCTGAGCTGGAGAATCCTTTGCAAATTGATCGATGTCTGCCGTGGTTGGTTTTTGACATCTGCAGGCAACTCTCAAGTGAATTAGCTGCCAGGTTGCTTTGAGTTTTGGAATTTAATGAAGTTCATGTTTGAAAATGCTTGAAGTTAAGCCCCATCACATTTCTGAATAACTATATTGGTTACAAAATGAATATCAGTCAATGAACGCTGCTTCTCGCCATCTTTGCCATGGCATCTTGCTACTTGGAATTGGTCTATGGATAGATAGCCACCTGAGTTGTTGACAAATTTATTGCAGGCTTAAATGTGGAGGCTACACCATTTCATTTATGGGCTGTGGCATGTCTATTTGGGCTGTTACAGCTGGTGCGTATTTATGAGGTTCTGCCTAAGAGTCAGGATGCCCTGGAGCTTATACCATACTTCCTACTGCCTGTTGCCAGCCAACCACAAATCATGAGTGCAAGTTGCAGAGCCCCTGACATCACAATCAAGCTCCTCTTTTCTTACCCCGGGCAGCAGCTCTGAGTGACTAGGGCTCTGCCTACATGGAAAATGAAGATACCAAAGGATGTGTCAATCATCAGGAAAAATCCTTTGAGACTGTGAGGTAGGGTCTGGGTTTCAGCTGTTCAGATACTTAGTGGAACTACTCACCAAGCCTTCATCTTGGGTTGACTAGCTCATTTTATGCCACCTGAAAACAATTGCCTTTGATACATAAGGCCAGGGTCACTGATGTGCTAACTATTGTTGGTTCAAGGGGAAAAAATAGGTATAAAAGGAGAATTTCTGGATGCCAAGCTCTACGTTTTGGGCAAATACTCTTTGGTGAGAGAACCACAGCAGAGATTTAAAATCACAAAATATGCAGCAAAGTGAAATGTGGATGTATAGCCTGTCAGACCTTTAAAATATGCCCTTGTGAGTTCCAAAACTTCCAAAGACCACATGTTTGGTAAGTTAAGATTGGTTTACTTACAAATTCTTCAAAGATCTGGTTCATGTACTTTTCCCATCCAGCATTCGGGAAAAAGTTGCACAGGCATTAAAACTTGTCAGTTACAGAGGTGAAAGTTCCTAAATTATTGGTATAGGAGCTCAAAGAGTGGCTTGTGAGAGCTATGCAGCTAAGCTGTAGCAACCAAGTTAGCCTTTTCACTCGCTGAGCTTCTCAGAAAGACTGAAGGGGAACAAAGGCTTGATTACCTAGTCCCTCCCACAGTGAACTAAACTTGGCAGGACAGCTTACTCTATACTCTATGGTCTTAACTCCTTCATGCATTAATTAGACTTATGTATGTTGGTTATATGAGGCTGGTTATCCCACAAGTATGGCATAGGCTTGGGCCCTAATCATGTCAAAGGGTCATTTTAAAGCAGCCTTCCACCAGCTAGTGCTCGCCGGACGTTGCTGGACTCCAGTATTCCCATCCCTGACCACTGAGTTAGAACTCATCAGCATTTGGAGGGTATCAGCTAGAGAACTCTGTTTTAAAGCAACATTTCAGTTCAGTGAAGTGTAAGCATCTTGTTGCTTGCTCTGGTGGCATAAAATATTCGCTGCTTATAAATGTGCGGCTAATTTGACAGTGAAGAAAACTATAGCACAGCACTTACCCTCTGAGGGACTATGTCATTTCTTAGGCCACACTCATACCGTACATTTACAGCACTAATATACCACTTTAACATTATGGCTTCTCCCAAAGAATCCTAGGAACTGTAGTTTGTTAAGGGTGCTGAGAGTAATTAAGAGACCTCTATTCCCTTCACAGAGCTTCAATTGCTAGAGTGGTTTTACAACCAATTCTTCTTCCCAGGGAACTCCTAAATTGTAGCTATGAAGTGGTATGATACTGATTGAAATGTATACTCTGTTTCTACTGTGTTTCCTGTAGTAATGCACGTAGGGTTGCCAGACTCAATAGAGGACAGGACTTCTGTGCCTTTAATTGCCCTGCTCTCTTTTGAGTCTGGAAACCTTAGAGAAACCAGCAGACCCTTTGTTTAATTTCCAAGCAAAGGGCCTGCTGGTTTCTCTTTAAGGTTTCCGGACTCAAGAGAGAGCAGGGCAATTAAAGGCACAGAAGTCCCCACCCTAAATGCATGTGGCCCTGAAAGGCAAAGACTAATTCTCAGATGCACCCAGCTGAGGTTTAAATCAATGGCTTTTTAATTTTACTTGTATACCGCTTTTTTACATTCCTATGCACAAGGCAGTTTAAAACCATAGCTATGATAAACAGCAAAGATCACACATCCTATAACAGTCCGATCTGATGCAAATAATTCTTAATTAAAAACACACGCATAAAAACAAACTTAAACCAATTAAAATAATTGGCTTTGATCCAAGATCCAAGCTAGTTTTATAGTTTATAAACTAATGTCAAGACAGTAAGGCCGCTCTTTCCGCCTAGTTCTGCTTTCTATTCTGCAGGGCCAGGTATTTACGGCATCTCCCTGTCTCTACCCTGCATGGGTCAGCCAAGACACCCCAGTGTCCCTCCAAGTCTCTCAACAGGACAGACAAAAGATGACAAGGACTATTATGAAGTCCTGGGCATTCCCCAGGGTGCAACGCATCACGACATTAAAATGGCGTAAGTCAGCCTTCAGAGCATTCATTTCGCCCGAGGAACCGCCAGCCTTGAGGCTGCCCTGTCTAGCTCACAGCCTCCATTCTTCCCTCCTCATCCCCAGCATCACATTTAGTCTTCAAGAGACTTTCCTACCGAAGCCAATAGGATTCGTTTTCAAGCCTAATTGATTTCTTTTCAAGCCAGAGTCACAGCTAGGGAGGGGAAAGTTAATCTTCCCCCTTGCAAAAAATGCCTTTGCGCCATACTTATTTAGGCTGGAGAAACCCTTCTGTTGGCTCCAGTAGGAAGGTTTCGTGAGGCCTAAATGCAGCTAGGGAAGGGGGAGGCTACATTGTGTGTATAGGACAGAGAGGAGGGGGAGAATGGATGAATGAATGAATGGGTTGTGTGGATGAGATAGCAAAAGAGTATGTGCTGTTTTGAAAAGAGAAGCCAGCATTGAATCCTGAGTCACCTATTATGAACACAAGTATACTTATACAGTGGTACCTTGGGTTACGAACGCGATCCGTTCTGGGTCGCAGTTCGTAACCCGAAAAGTTCGTAACCCGAAAAGGGCCCGAACCACCGTTTCGCGCATGCGCAAAGCGCTATTTTAGCTATTTTCATGCTTTGCGCATGCGCAAAGCGCGCTCGACGCTTGTGCGCACGCACGCGCGGCGAAAACACTTCCGGGGGTGCGCAGTTCGTAACCCGAGTTGTTCGCAACCCGAGTTGTTCGCAACCCGAGGTACGACTGTATATACTTTTAATGGCTAGGAATGGGGATTTGTTATGTTGGGGCAATGAGGAAGCACTGAATTCTAATACCTTCAGAAGTCAATGAAGTAAGCATTTTTCCTTCTTTAAGGTTGGCAATGTGTTTGATTTTGAGTTGCAGAAATATATTCATATATATATATATATATATATATATATATATATATATATATGCCCAGGTGATTAACGGGTGGTCCCAAGCAGACTGTTTCCAGAGAGTCAGGAGTTTTGCACATATTTCTCACCCAGTCAGGTAGATGCCATCTTACATCCTTTGTGCAATAAATACCGTGTTTCTTCGAAAATAAGACACAGTGTTATATTTATTTTTACTCAAAAAAACAACACTATGGCTTATTTTCAGGGGATGTCTTATTTTTTTCCTCCTCCTTCCGCGGCCGGCATTGCTGCTGCGCCTATCACTATGTCTTATTTTCGGGGTATGGCTTATATTCCTTGAATGCTTAAAAACGCTGCTAGGGCTTATTTTATGGCTACGTCTTAAAATAGGGGAAACAGGGTAGCACCTACATAACCCACCTGTGAGGAAGGGGTACAGGGTGATAAGTAGCAAGGAGCACTACAGTACTCTTGTACAACAAACCTGGTTCTATTTGTAGAATTTTGCTGTTTAAAAAAAGTGATGGGGAAAGCACTGGGAAGTGGGAGATAATCACCACTTGGCAGAGTGGTATAACCTCTGCACAATTTTTGTGCAAACAAATCAGGATGACTTGCTCAAAAAATAAACAGGCCTCCTGGAACCTAATTCTTTACATCCTTTCTTTTAACTGAACAGGTACAGAGCAAAACTGAAGAAGTGGCATCCTGATAAAAACCCAGATAACAAAAAGGAAGCTGAAGAGAAGTCCAAGGAGATAATGGAAGCCTACAAAGCGCTGTCAAACAGTAAGGGCTCAGACTCCTAGACCCTTCTGCTCTTCTCACTTCACTGGTGCCTTGGTTTCCCAATGAAACACAAGTTGATCCTAGTTGCTGATCAGCAAGAGAGTGAGGGAGAGAGTCTTTTCAACCTGTGCTATGCACTGAAGCAATCCTGGTTAGAAATCCACACCAGTAAACGTCAGTCTTTTCCCACCTGAAAAGCATCTTTAACCCCAACCTGCAGCATGGGACCCACATTTATTTTATTTTCTAACATATATATTCCCCTTCTCCTTCTCTCTCTGGATCTATTGACAATGCTTTAAAAGTCTACAGCAGGCATCCCCAAACTGCGGCCCTCCAGATGTTTTGGCCTACAACTCCCATGATCCCTAGCTAACAGGACCAGTGGTCGGGGAAGATGGGAATTCTAGTCCAAAACATCTGGAGGGCCAAAGTTTGGGGATGCCTGGTCTACAGGCTTAACCGTCTTCTCCCGAACCCGGGGAAATGCAGTTCTGGGTGGGAACCAGCTGGTGATAGATCTCTCTTAGCACCTGTGCCAAACTGCAATCCCCAAGCTTGCAGGGGGAGAGGCAAACAACAAGTTATAACTAGTACAGAAATCGCACCAATATTTAGAGTAGATATATACCCACACTTTTTTCTCTGCCTGCTCCCAGGCCCCTATCTTTCTACTTTTCTTTTTCTTTTGAAGCAAACGTTGTGATGCCATTGCTATGACCCACCTTATGTCAGACTGGTCCAAACCCAATAGATAAAGAACAGCAGTCTACACACATCTCCTGACAGCCTGGAGGCATCACCTTCTTTGTTTATATGCACAGGAGGCTGATGTCCCATTTGTGCCTCAACATTGCCATCTTCCTTTTGGGAAATTGCTTTGGGATGCTCTTCTGAAGTAGTGGAGCTATGGGGAAACATGCAGTTTCACCACCAGTCCATGTCCTATTAGTAGGTGCCTAGAGCTTCTCTCCTGCAATATGCCTTCTTCTTTAGACAGCTGCCAGGATCTCTGCACATTTTCATAGCTCCCTATGCTGCTGCAATTAACTATAACTAGGGACAGGGGCATAAATTTGCTTCAGCTTGCATTTTAATGCGACTCTACCTTGTTCATGCTTCCCAAACCAAAACGCAAGCCAAAATGCAGCTCTCCAAAATTCACACTTACCTGAATTTTGCAATCCAGTTCTTAAAACAAACAAAAAACAAACACCTGTGTATACATTAGAGGAAAGTAAAAATGCATATAGCAAAAACAACACACAAAAATGATTCATGTTAAGAGAAAATACCTTGCAAAAGCTAGGCAGAATTGCATACAGATATTAGAAGAAATGATGGTGAATTTTCACGTAGACTTTTAAAAAAATGCAAACTGGTGCAGGAATGTGGTGAATTGAATTTAAAGATGGAAAAACTAAAAAAGGGGAGAGAAACGGAAACTGGCAGGTTTGTTTATCCCTAACTGTAAGCTTCTTAAAAAGCTGGTTAGTCACTGGGGGTGGGGTGGGGATACAATAAGTTTCAGTTTTATATATGCCTTGAGCCTAGAGGGGTGGTAGTTTTCCAAATCCTGAATCAAGCGATTGCAGCTGGCTGCAGCAGGGCTGGAGAACTTTCAGGTCTATCTTCTGCCTTTCAGCAAACAAGCATAACCTGGATTGCTCCCTCCAGGACAGACAGAATGAAAAAGGTGAGTGATTTCACAATTCAGTCTCACGTGCCTGAGAGGAAATGGAGAAAGCCACAATTAGGAGTCTCTCTGTGGAGTTCTTCCTGATCCGCAGAGCTGCAACCACTGGCCAAAGAACATGCGATGAGTAATGTGTGGCAGCAGTGACCTGCCTTTCCACCTTGCCCCGGTAATATTTAGCTAAATATGGGTGCTGCTTGCAGGGATGAAGAAATTAAGAGTGTGATAATGGCACTTCTTCTTTAATTACAAGTTACCAGGGAGACCAAGATCAGCAACAGCCACTTGTTCCTTGTAACGTGTTTGGGACCCAAGGCAGTGGAAGAGAAAGAGTGAAACAGCTTTCTAATTGGATCCAGCTTTGACTTAACCCCACTGAGGTTGTCAGCTCAGCTGACCTGCATTGAATCCTGGGTCAGCCAGCCAGAGGCCACACAATTAATATAAGAATGCTGTTTGCCTCTGGTTGACCTGGCAGACAGAGATCAGATTGAGCACAATCAAAATCATTATCTGATGCATGACAGAAAGTGCTGTATTGACATGCTGGGTGTTCGCTGGCTAGCTCAGTTGTGGGTGCCTTATTCCTGCCCACTACTCTGTTTCAGGTTTATAACCTACTTCAAAGCATGTCATGTACTTTTTAATTTTCATAGCTTTTCAGCTCTCAGTAACCTGCACTGCTTAGCCTTTTGCGCTTAGCTACTCCGTGGAACTTCCCTTGACAACTGTTCCAAAGCTGTAGCTTGTGCAGAATGTGTTGCCTGACTTTTTATAACCTTGGAGCCACAATTCAAGTGCTGGTTCGACCTATAGAAGAGCTAAAAAGCTGGTATCTGGCATATCTTATAAACAGTTTCCACCCCCTCCTGCATAATTATTGTTGGCTGTCTTCCCAGTAGTGTCCTCCATCCAACAATAGGCCAGACGCACACAGCGCCATTTGTAGTTGCTGCTCCCCAGAACCTTTCCCTCTGGGATTTGAACAATTAGAGATGGGAAGTGCTATTTGGAGTGAAGCAGGCATCAACAACTAGGAGATGTTAATGAGCAGTGTCAGGTATATCTGCATATATTAGTTAGAATTTATTTTTAGTTTTAAAACATGTGCACTGAATGTTTCCAAACATGTTTGAAGTCTAAAAAAAAAGGGGGGGGGAGAACCCATTGGCTAACAACACACTTTCTCAGTCAGCTCCTTATGCTTGAAATTTCAACTCCTTCATGGAGAACCAATTACTTAGCTGGCCAGAAGGTTGCTTAAGCAGGTGTTTGCCCAAACTTGCTTTCCAATTAAGGGTATAAACTGCTTTTGAGAACTAGCATTGCCGCAGCTCTTCTGCCTGCCCTGCAGCCTGACAGTCTGGGTGGGAGGTGAGTCAGGCAGAATGAGGTAGCATCACTAAAGCTGTAGGGATGCCTGACCAGCCAGAGGATAAAGGCACGACTGATGGTGCATCTGAAGCAGGTTAAAGAGAAAGCAGGAGAGACTGGAAGCTAGCAGAGGAGGATAATGGATGCAACTCGGAAGGAAGGAGCTAAAGTAGGAGGCAAGGGAGAGGAGGAAGACGAGGAAGACAGAGAAGGTGGAGAAAGCAAAGGCAGTATAGAAACAGAGAAGGAAAGGGTCAAAGGGTTCCCTTAGAGGAGCAGGATACAAGGGGTAGAAGTGGGTGGAGTTATAGAGCATAATGCCCCAGTAGTGAGTTAGAAAACAGGAGAAGGAAGAGTAGAGGTTGGTAAGATCCCACCACTACAAAAACCATTGGGGTTAATAGGAAAAGTTAACTGTTAGAATAAATTTAACCACCATGATATATTGATGAACCAGTCATCCATTGTTATTTAATCTTTCTTGTCTTCTATTGCTTGTATTGTCATATATGTTAATTCAATGATCCATCTATCTATGAATGAGCAGAGAACAACTTGGGTCTAATGATGCTAAGAGCCCTGACCACTTCAGAATAATGGGCTCACCAGGTGGTCTCTAAGAGATACCCTGGGGTATCTGAAGACCCTTGGGGACTTATAGGAAATATGCTGTGGTTCACACATGAGCTTTGCTGATTTTTGCCTTAAAGTAAGATGGAAGTGCTGAGTATTCCAGGCCACTAACTGAACTGTCCTTTAAATAAACTGTGGCAAATAGTCTCACTTCAAAACCCATTTTTGCATCCATTTTGATTGGTTCCGGAAACACTAGAACAAGCCCTATAAGATACGGTAATTTACCTCGCCCCAAAGCATCACAATTAAAGTTGTTAAAATGGAAATCAAATACATCTTTCTGTTTTTGTAACATCCTTCAAAGGTAGCCCAGACCTGTGTGTCAAAGTAGCACATCACTATTCCCCATTTCCTATCTTGCAACGAAATGCTTTTGTCTCCTTTTAGGAGAAAATATTGAATTAGCCTGACTTAATCAAACCACCTGTATAGATTATTTGAACAAGTTGTGTTCACAGCAATGCTATTTTATAACTTATACTTTTATTATGCTCAGATGTGAGCCAAACACATTTTTGTACAAGTTAGGTTTTTATAATATATCTATGTAACTTCCATCCAGATACACTTAAAAAAAGAAAGAAACTGTATTTGATGTAGTTCTATTAGATGTTGCTAAAATTATTTTGCTTTGATGATAATAAGCTATGTTTAATCAACATTGTTGCAGAAGTTGCATTGTATATACTTTGGGCATATGATTATCAGATCCTTTCAAGAAGTTAGATATTTTGTGGAATGCAGTCTTGTTGTTCTTTGATAATGGAGAAAGATTAGAAAAATGCATCTCTTTCAAAGGAAGTTGGGTATAAGTATCTTTCTGATATATTAAATTGTGACATGCTTTTAATTTCACTTATCTTCTTTTCTGAAATGCTTAAGTTCTACTAACTGAAGGAAATGTATTTGTTATGCGCCTGAAGATTCATCCTTGAATATTAAATTTTCTGTGTGCTTATAAGAAAGGGGACTTATCCCCCCTTTATCATGGCGGTTGTTGCAGAGGAAACCAAGGTGAAAAACCTAACTGTCAGACTACAGCAGGCATCTCCAAACTGCGGCCTTCCAGATGTTTTGGCCTACAACTCCCATGATCCCTAGCTAACAGGACCAGTGGTCAGGGATGATGGGAATTGTAGTCCAAAACATCTGGAGGGCCAAAGTTTGGGAATGCCTGGACTACAGTCTGACAGACTACAGACTACAGACAACTGTTTCCACTACATAGAAATCAGGCTTAGATTTGTCCTGTGAACAGAGCAAAATTGTCACAAGACTTAAAAACTTGGTTTATTGCAGGTGTGATGCCTGCCCATGAGGAACACAAGAGTAACACGGTAGATGAGAAAGACCACACCAAACCAGACAAACCAAGTTCTCAGGATGACGAGTTGAGTGTGGAGAATGATAAGAGTTCTTGTTCTGAGTATGATGACTCAACATTTGAGTCTGATGATGAGTCATCGGGTTCAGAGCATTATTCCACCTTGAACTCTGATGAGTCTAATGAATCCAGTTCTGAGTCCAGTTCTGAACGTAGCAGGTCAAGCTCCAAATCCAGTGAATCAAATTCAGAGTCAGATTCCGAGTCCAATGATCAAAGTCAGAAGCCTAACAAGCCCCTTCCTTTGCATCCACGTAGAAAGTCTCACAAAAGACACCGGGCAAAGCTTAACCAATTGCCTCCTGAGAAAAATGATTTTCCAGTCGGGAAGGGTAAGCAGCTCCAGGATGGGAGAAAGAGATTGCAGACTAGGGATAAAAACCTGCCTGCTGAGAACAGCGCATTGCACACTAGGAGCAGCAAGTCTGGTAAAGAAGCTCTTGTGGAGAATAGCGAGAGCAACAATGGGAAGAGGAAAGCCCCAACTGAGAAGAATGGGGCCTATGCAGAAAAGGCCAGGCAACAGAGCGAAGATTGGGAGACCCATACGGGGAAGGCTAAGTTTACTAAGATAAAAACTGAGCTGCATTGTGAGAGTAAGCTTCATATAGGGAAAACGAAACAACGGCATGAGAAGTCAGAGCCAAACACCAAGAACAAGCTTCGGAATGGGGAAGCTGATGCCCCCCCTGGAAAGCATGAGATGCAAACTGAGAAATCTTCAGTACAGAAACATAGATCCCATCCAGGATGTGAACCTGATCATGGGACAGAGCAGGGTGCTGGGCAGAAGGAACGATCCGACAAACAGGAGCCACGTATTGGACACCTGAGGAACACTAGGAGGAAAACCTCACCAATCAAAAGTAAGGAGATGTCAGGGAGGATGAATAAGTTGATATCGCCAAAGTTGAAAGATGGAAAAGCAATACGTTCCCAAAAGGGTGAGCTGCAGGCTGGAGAAAACAAGACACACACCGGGAAGAGCAAGGCGAATGTCCAAAAGAGGGTACTGAATGATGAGAGGAGCAGGATGAAAGTCCAGAAAAATGAGTTGCATGCTGTGAAGAACAACGTGGCAGTCCAGAAGAAGCAGCTGAATGCTGGGAAAAGCAAGGTGCAGGTCCAAAACAGTGTTTGGGCAGGTAACAAAGCAGCCCCCCAGCCCACTGAGAGCACTGTGCCTGCCTATACATGGAAGGTGCCAGCTACCGTTTGGCTTAGTCCAGCAGAAAATGCAGCAAGGTTTCTCTTCTGTGGGGCCCCCGAGTTCTCTGGTGCTGGCCAAGCACCACTTCCGGCTAAAAGAAAACCACGTGGAACAAATCAGGCCATGCAAGGAAACCAGTGGGAAAATATCCAAGCCTGGAATAGAATAAACCAATTAAATCCAAGGAAGAGCTTGCTTCTTCCACATATTGATGCTCCAACTCATAATGGAAAGACTTGGCCTCCATATTTAACTAGCCAAGGGGAAATTTTTGACCCAAATGCCCCATCTTCCTGCCCGCGATGCTCCCAATGCTGGTGCAAGCTCTTTAACGACAACCTGTGAGTGCGGATAAGTGCTGGGCACCGCAAGGAGTGAGTGTTTGAGAGTACAATAAAGGAAGGGTCAGGAACCCAAATTTTATTTGTTCATACTTGTTGCTTGCTCTTATGTTATACAGTGTTTTAGGACTCCAGACATAGACCAGATGAAAAAACTTCAGGCAGCAAAGTTTCAAAGTTCTAAGAACAATTTTATTGTTTCTGTCAGACAAAAGCAATAAGGTGCAGCGAGAATAAAGCTTCTCTACTTGCACAAAAACCATCTGCATGTACAGAGTATTAAATACAATTTCATACAGTAAAGGTCTGCCCCTTACCCGACCCTCTGCAGTATCCCTTTAACCAATCAGCTGCCTTCTTAGTTTTAAGCTGCATTGCTGTTTTGCTCCCCCAGGGGGTGCTGAATAACTATTATTGTATCTAACTAGCTGACAGTTACCTACTCAAGCGCAGCTATACATCGCTTTGCATATACCTCTGAATTTAGATCTCTTTGTAGTCAGCCAGTTTTGTTTTGTTAGGGAATTTCCAACCAATAACACAACAACAGGACATAACAACAGGTGGTCAGCTTGTGTGCATCGAGAGCACTTTATGCTTTAGCGGCATAGCTATTTCGAGAACATTGCATGCTGCTTAAGATGAGAGTCAGACACTTGAAACGAAGTTTTACAGTTTTATAGCCTTTGGTCAAGAGTCCAGTTACTGACCGGGGTGGTCAGATTTGGCCAGATGCCTCATTTACTCAACAGGATACATAGGAATTATTATGAGGCTCCCCAGATGCTGGACTCCCAGAATCCCTCAGCCCCAGCCAGCAAGGGATGACGGGGGTTGTAATCCAGTAACATTGAGAGGGTCACAGGTTTTCTATCCCTGAACTACCGTAACAGATGCAGCAATGGGAACACTGAGTATCCAGGGGCTGAGGGGGAGAGGAACAATGGTGCTTTGGCCCAGGGATCCCTTTGCTGAAATAGTTGCCTGTCCCCAATATCCATGACACTTAAGCCACTTGCTGCTTTGTCTGAATTTATCCCCACAGCATTTGCTTTTCCTCCTCGATACTTTGAATTTCTGCCCCGATTGCCCATGCCTACATAAGATGCCAACATATAAACATCCAAAGACCTCAAGCTGGATGAAACCACTGGACAACCTAGTTCAGCACTTGGCTTTCCACAGTGGCTAACCAGGGGTCTTCAGTAAGTTCAAAAACAGGGTATGAAGGCAATAGGCCCAGTGCTATTTTTCAAGGAAAAGAGATGTCGGAACTCACCATGAACACCTTATAATAGCAATGGCGCCCACCTGAGAGGTGCCAGAACTGAGCTCTGGTGAGTTCCAGCTGGGGAAAAAAGCCCTGAGTAGGCCTCTTAATGCGCCTCCCAGCTCAATCAACTGGTATTCAGTGGAATGCTGCTCTTGAACATGGAAGCTCTGCTTATCCAGAATTTGTCACATTGAGTTCACTGGAACTTACTTCCCTAGTAAGGGTTTAGAACAACAGAAGTTTTGTTCCCTCCGTGCATATAAATAAAATGTCCATGACAGGAAGTGAACAATGTAACACCAATTTTTGAGATAGGGGTCCAGTGGGGGGGGGCAGGGAATTATATGATGGTTAGCTTAACATCAGGGACGCAGGTGGTGCTGTGTTAAACCACAGAGCCTAGGGTTTGCTGATCAGAAGGTCGGCGGTTCGAATCCCTGCAACGGGGTGAGCTCCTGTTGCTCGGTCCCAGCTCCTGTCAACGTAGCACTTCAAAAGCACGTCAAAGTGCAAGTAAATAAATAGGTACCGCTCCGGTGCAAAGGTAAACGGCGTTTCCGTGTGCTGCTCTGGTTTGCCAGAAGCGGCTTTGTCATGCTGGCCACATGACCTGGAAGCTGTACTCCAGCTCCCTCGGCCAATAACGCGAGATGAGTGCGCAACCCCAGAGTCGGTCACGACTGAACCTAATGGTCAGGGGGCCCTTTACCTTTAGCTTAACATCTATTCTGGGAAAACTAGTGGGAAGCATGATTAAAGACTTAATTACAAAGTATACAGGTGGGTGATTCCACTGTCTCTGGCACCACCTTAAGGGGCTATTATCCAGGTTTTATTCAGGTTTCATTATTGAAGAGATGGGAGATCAGCCATTAGGAGGTCTTAGTGTAACCTGATACCGTGTTTCCCCTTTTTTAATACGTAGCCATAAAGTAAGCCATGGCAGCATTTTTTAGGAGTTGCTATATCTAAGACACCCCCCGAAAATAAGACATACCTCTCATACCATATACAGCGAGACCGCCAAGCGCCCCAGCCAGCCAGCGGGGCCTGGAACCAGCTGCTGCAGCGGCGAGCCACCTGCCGAAACAGGCGGCTGCAGAGTGGAGCGCTCTGCAGCGCCGAGCGCTCAGAGCGCCCAGCAGCGCCGGGTGGAGCGCCCAGCCAGCGGCCTGGCCTCTTCCTGGCCCGGCCGAGGAGGCCTGCCGCCCCGCCGCCGGAACAGGCGGCTGCAGAGTGGAGCGCTCCGCAGCGCCGAGCGCTCGGAACGTCCAGCAGCACCGGGCGGAGTGCCCAGCCAGAGCGGCGAGGCAGAGCGGCGGCCGGAGGCCCGTTGGACCTTCTGCACCACCGGAACGTTGTGGGCCGCATGGCCCGAGGCAGAGCGGCGGCGGGAGCCCCGCTAGCCCTGCCAGAGTGACGGGCGGCGGCGGGAGCCCTGCTGGCCCCATCCGCGCCGCCAGAACGTTGTGGGCCGCATGGCCCAAGGCAGAGCGGCGGCAGGAGCCCCGCTGGCCCTGCCAGGGTGACGGGCGGCGGCGGGAGCCCTGCTGGCCCCATCCGCGCCGCCGGAATGTTGTGGGCCGCATGGCCCAAGGCAGAGCGGTGGCGGGAGGCTCGCGGGTCCTTCTGTGGCGCCGGGGTGCGGACGGCGGCGGAAGCGCTGCTGGCCCCTTCCGCTCTGCTGGAGCGGCATGGGCTGCATGGCCCGCCGCCGGAATTTTGTGGGCAGGGAAGCGGGAGGCAGGCAGGCGGGCGGGCTGGGCGATGGGCCCGTGGCTGTGCTCGGCGGGGCCGGTAGTGAGCTCAACGCTGGCCTGCACCAGGGGCTCCGGCTCAGTCCGCTGCCGGCACACGGCGCCTCGTCGTGGCCGGGATCTGGGTCATGGTTAGGTGAGTGCCCTCCACTCCCATAGCGGCGCCCGGGACGAGGCTGCCTCTGAGCATGCACAGAGAGACACCCCCTTCACATCCCCCCGCCAGTCCAGTGCCGGGGAAAAGGCGTCTTGGAAAACCGGGGTGGGTTTATAGCTGGGGATGGGGTGGTCTCTGAGCATGCACAAAGTGTCTCCCTCACCGCTGCCTTTGCTCTTTTTTCCTTGTCTCTTTTTAAAGGAAGTTGCTCCCCAGGGTGGGTCCATAATAAAAATGGTAATAAAAAATTAAGACATCCCCTGAAAATAAGACACCTTGTGTTTTTTTGAGGAAAAAAAGTTATAAGACGGTGTCTTAAAAAAGGGGAAACACGGTACCTGCCTAGTACATAACTAGCCTGTTTTGAATGTCTACCGCCACCTCCCCCACTCCATCTTCAGACTGTAATTAGATGCAGGTCACATGGCCTTTTCCTACCCTAACTCTGCTTTCTGTCTGCCATCTAGCCTCTGGAGAAGTCAAATGCTTGTACACTATTTTGGTTGACCTGCTAAATGTATTTCCCCTAATATGGATTGTGACTGCCATGAGTTGGAACTGAGTGCATGGCCATATTTCAGGAGGTTTGTTTTTGTTGTTGCATATATATTTTTTCATTTATCACTCTGCAAACAGGAGCAGAGCAGGAGAAATTCATTAGGAGATGTATGTCAATCATCATTACCGTTTTATGTCCTGTCTGAAGCTTCCTACCTCAGGAATTACTGGTACACTCTATGCACTACCTATTAATTATATGCACCTATTCATTACATGACATGCATCACTTATCAACAACCATGCCGGCAGTTTGGCTTCAGAAAATTCATGGATTATTTCCCTCTGCTTCATTGCAGTGTGAGTTTTTATAAGCACAAATAGGAACAACTGGTTAGGCTGTAATCCAAAGCAACTTGTCCAACACTCACAGATTTAGCTTTCTACGGCACAGAAACAATAGTGATTGTGACAGACTGTAGGGCACCTCTGTAATATCAGTTCCTGGCACCACCTCAGCTGTTCCCTAGCTTTGAAGCCCAAAGGCACCTCAAAATTATGGGATTTCTCATGATCAGGGAAATAACACTCCTCAGCCAATTGATCATCATAATTGGACCTACCTCTGACTCCCATACACCTAACTAAGCAGGCATTTACTGCAGACCCTCAAAGTGTCCCTATTTTCCAGGGTCATTCCTGGATTTACAGAAGCTTTCCCGGTTTCTGATTTGATCCTGGAACGTCCTGCTTTTCCTTAGGACATCCTTATTTTCATTGGAGAAATGTTGGAGGGTTTGGAGTTATGCGACCCCGAGCCAAGGAGACAAGTACCAGTAGTACCTCTGGTTACGAACTTAATTTGTTCCGGAGGTCTGTTCTTAACCTGAAACCATTCTTAACCTGAGGTACCACTTTAGCTAATAGGGCCTCCTGCCGCCGCTGCCATGTGATTTCTGTTCTCATCCTGAGGTAAAATTCTTAACCCGAGGTACTACTTCCGGGTTAGTGGAGTTCATCCCAGACACATGGAGATCGATGGTAGTTCCTCAGGGGTGAGCAAAAGAATGCTTGACACATGCTCAGACACACACTCTTCTTTATTATTCCTTTGCATGTTCTAGAACTGAGCCCGGTCATGTCTGGCTGCAGGTGGATCCTAGCCAACCCTACACACAAGGGGAAGCCAATGACAAAACAGTGTTATTCAGGGACCCACAGATATGCTGTATGACTTTGTGTTACAGAGATGTTATTTCACAGTTTCATACGTTATTTTGTACAACAGATCACACACAGTGCCATATATTCCTTACCATTTCCTCTCCATGTCTGTGATGAATCCCAGCCTCTAGTTGTCACATGGTGATGCCCTGGCTTGGAGTCCCCCTCCCTCAATTACTAACCCCTCCCAAGTACCATACACCTGGGCCATGACCAAGAGCTTGCAGCCTCACACCCCTGACATCACAATCTGCAGAAGACTGCCATTGGCTGCAGTATATGTTCATCAAGAGAGGGTAGATGCAAAAGGATGATGGAGAGGTCCTGCTGTCCTTTCCTATGTCCAAGGCAGCCAGAGGCAGAAACAGAGGCTTTTGCAGGTATGAAGAGCCAGAGGTATTGAGTTCATGATGCAGATAGCATGTACCTTCTCCCTCCCTCCCTCCCTCCCTCCTGAAACAATAAGATGAATCCAGAACTCCACAGCAAGAGGGTGGAAGAAGCCAAATGAGGTCTATGTCTCCAGGGATGCAGATGAAGAAGAGTAAAGTCTAGAGAAACCCTGGAATGCAGAGATCAGAATCAGGAGGTTAGACCCTTAAGCACAAAAATGTAAGATGAGCCTGCTCATCTTGTCCAGCATCCTGTTCTCACAGCGGCCTTCCTGCTATTTTATATCTGCATTCTTGAACTACAAGTCCAGATGGCAGCTCAGTGGTGGATGGCTGTGGGTAACCAGTCCAGATACCCACAAAGCAATTGCACATATCTATAAAGCATGTCCTTGGCATTGCTTAAAAATACATTAAAATGTGTCAGTGGAAGGAAACTTAATGGAATTCCCTTCAGAATGTGGATCAATGTATTAGTATTCCTAATAATCTCTACCTGGCCTTGCAGGGATTTGAACCTGTCGCTATTATACCACAATGACCTTCTCAAAAACAAAGCCCCTAGTGATCTTGTGTGCACAACATGGATTAGTGTAGGGGTGCCCAATTTGATGTGTGAGGGCCGACCAAAGTTGTTGAACTTTTTTTAGGATTGACGTTGCTGAGCTGGATTAGACCCCCAAAACAGACTTTGGACATGCCTGGATTAGTGGGAATGATAATAGGGCAGATAACAGGGTGAATGTGTGTTGCAGTGCAAATCCTGTAATATTGTCTGCAGTCTGCGCAGTCTGCGCTAAATGGAGGAGAGGTGTTGCCACTGTTTCCACTTGTAAAGATCCAGGGCAATTTATTGCAGGTATATATACTTAATGTTTTACATCTTGGTTATCAACACAGGCCAAAGACCTTTTTTACTTTATTTAAGTACAATAATTTGTGCCTTTGTGATGCTTAGCTAGGACCTAGGGCCACTTATTCATTTATAATACAGTGGTACCTCTGGTTACGAACTTAATTTGTTCTGAAGGTCCGTTCTTAACCTGAAACCGTTCTTAACCTGAGGTACCACTTTAGCTAATGGGGCCTCCTGCTGCTGCCACGTCGCTACCACACGATTTCTGTTCTCATCCTGAGGTGATGTTCTTAACCCGAGGTACTACCTCCGGGTCAGTGAAGTCTGTAACCTGAAGTGTTTGTAACCCGAAGTGTCTGTAACCTGAGGTACCACTGTATAGTGTAGAACAAGGGAGTTGGTCAGCAATGTCCTCCTGAGGTGAAAGCACATGCCACCTGCAATTTATGAGGATATGGGATATGGGATGGTGGTGGCTGCACATAAAGCTAAACTGTGTTTTGAACAGACATCTTGTATTAGGTATTTTTTCAGCAGAAGGTGTTTTGCATCTGGCATCAGCTGAGTGCTTCTGAGAGCTGGAGTGGGTGAGTGTGGAAGCCTGACTGGAGGATGATCAATGTCCTACCATGTTCTCCCCTGATTTACAGCTGGCCTCTGCACTAAACAAGCTGCATCATGGTTGATTACTACCAAACACTGGACATCCCTCAAACTGCCTCCTCAGATGACATTAAGAAGGCGTAAGTAGCACATTGTGCACCAACCACAAGATGTTACATGGACCCGAATTTGGCACTTCATAAAATAGCCCAGTTTGGCTCAGATCAGTTTGGAGCCTGCCCAGTTTAGCTTGGGGAGGTCTATCTTACCCTGCTTCCTTCTCCTCACCTTTATTCGCTATTGGGATTTTTAAAAAAACGACTGACTTTTTTCACCTTTGACAGAAGTGGATACATAGCAGCCTTTCCAGAGTAGATAAACTGCCATATTGCAGGTAAATAGGTCCAGGGGCTTTTGTGTTGGGCACATCTAATTCACCCCTACCCCTTTAGGAATATCTGTGCAATCTGCCCTTTATTTAAGTTGTTTGGTGCATTCAATTTCTATCCTACCTTTCCCCAAGGATTCCAGGTAGATTACAGTATTGCACTTCAAAGCAACCATACGATGCCCCCTATTCAGCCCCCCCATCCCCCCCGGCAGGCCCCTACCTCCACTTGGCCTAGTCTGGAAAGCGGCCTAGTCTGCTGCGGCCTATTCAGTCTGCTGGGCAAAGTTGGGCCTTGTTGCTGCAAAAGGCCTGTTTTCAGTTGGTTGCTGTGGAATTTTGTGATGTCATCTGGTGGCACGGCTTTGGAGGCAGCAGCGTGCGTTCTGTCTTTCTATTGGATGCTGCTGGAGTCTTCAGACCTTCTGCTGGTGATGTCTAATTTGGGCGCCACCTTTTTTGTGTTTAATCATTATTTTAGGTGTGAAAGGTGTGGTTTTTTTGAGGGGGAAATTATGCCAGATCCCTCCCTGATGGGCAAGGTACGCTTTACCCTAATTTGATGCAATTTGGTTCAGCGGTTACAGAGCAAGGGTGTGACCTCCACGCACGAAGTGGGAACATTTATATAGAGAGAGATTGAAAAATAAAAAGGACATAATTACAAGTGCACAGAATAATATGACACACACAAACAAAAAGAAGATGAAATAGTACTCATATAGAAAACAAACAAACAAACAAAATCACACCATGCTTGATTAACCCTGGCCACAGAATGCCAGGCCAAAGAAAAAATGTTCTGCAACCATTCTGGAGAGCTTACAGGCCCAGACTTTGATTGGACAAAGGACTCTAGGACAAAGGAGTTCTGCAATTATAGGTCAGCCACCAAACTCACCTACCGTGTTTCCCCTTTTTTAATACGTAGCCATAAAGTAAGCCATGGCAGCATTTTTTAGGAGTTGCTATATCTAAGACACCCCCCGAAAATAAGACATACCTCTCATACCATATACAGCGAGACCGCCAAGCGCCCCAGCCAGCCAGCGGGGCCTGGAACCAGCTGCTGCAGCGGCGAGCCACCTGCCGAAACAGGCGGCTGCAGAGTGGAGCGCTCTGCAGCGCCGAGCGCTCAGAGCGCCCAGCAGCGCCGGGTGGAGCGCCCAGCCAGCGGCCTGGCCTCTTCCTGGCCCGGCCGAGGAGGCCTGCCGCCCCGCCGCCGGAACAGGCGGCTGCAGAGTGGAGCGCTCCGCAGCGCCGAGCGCTCGGAACGTCCAGCAGCACCGGGCGGAGTGCCCAGCCAGAGCGGCGAGGCAGAGCGGCGGCCGGAGGCCCGTTGGACCTTCTGCACCACCGGAACGTTGTGGGCCGCATGGCCCGAGGCAGAGCGGCGGCGGGAGCCCCGCTAGCCCTGCCAGAGTGACGGGCGGCGGCGGGAGCCCTGCTGGCCCCATCCGCGCCGCCAGAACGTTGTGGGCCGCATGGCCCAAGGCAGAGCGGCGGCAGGAGCCCCGCTGGCCCTGCCAGGGTGACGGGCGGCGGCGGGAGCCCTGCTGGCCCCATCCGCGCCGCCGGAATGTTGTGGGCCGCATGGCCCAAGGCAGAGCGGTGGCGGGAGGCTCGCGGGTCCTTCTGTGGCGCCGGGGTGCGGACGGCGGCGGAAGCGCTGCTGGCCCCTTCCGCTCTGCTGGAGCGGCATGGGCTGCATGGCCCGCCGCCGGAATTTTGTGGGCAGGGAAGCGGGAGGCAGGCAGGCGGGCGGGCTGGGCGATGGGCCCGTGGCTGTGCTCGGCGGGGCCGGTAGTGAGCTCAACGCTGGCCTGCACCAGGGGCTCCGGCTCAGTCCGCTGCCGGCACACGGCGCCTCGTCGTGGCCGGGATCTGGGTCATGGTTAGGTGAGTGCCCTCCACTCCCATAGCGGCGCCCGGGACGAGGCTGCCTCTGAGCATGCACAGAGAGACACCCCCTTCACATCCCCCCGCCAGTCCAGTGCCGGGGAAAAGGCGTCTTGGAAAACCGGGGTGGGTTTATAGCTGGGGATGGGGTGGTCTCTGAGCATGCACAAAGTGTCTCCCTCACCGCTGCCTTTGCTCTTTTTTCCTTGTCTCTTTTTAAAGGAAGTTGCTCCCCAGGGTGGGTCCATAATAAAAATGGTAATAAAAAATTAAGACATCCCCTGAAAATAAGACACCTTGTGTTTTTTTGAGGAAAAAAAGTTATAAGACGGTGTCTTAAAAAAGGGGAAACACGGTATCTACAGCACATGCCCTTGCTGTTTGAATTTGGTGCATGGACAATGTATTCAAGAAGGCACTCAGTAATCATAACGGCCAAAGGGGCTTAAGAGATCAGATTTAGCACCTTGCATTGTGCCTGGAATGCAACAGGACAGAGAGCCAATGCAGATGCTACATGACAGGTGTCATCCATCTTTTGAGGCATACCCCAGCATGGAAGCAGGATCCCACACTGTCTACTAGCTGAACCCACCAGATAGTAACTGAATGCAACCCAAACAGAGTGCATCATAGTAGCCTATCCTTGAGGTTACAAAGGTATTCCTACAAATTGGTTGTACACGCTGGCTACGTGGTGGTCCTTTCTGTAATATCTGGGGAATGCAGAAATTACATAATTGCCAATATTAGGGTTGCCATACAGTATTTCAAAAAGTAAAAACCAGGACACCCCAAATTTTGTTGAGCTTTCTTGGAAATCCGCCCCCCCCCCAATATCAATTCCGCCTTTCCTAGCCATAATTGCTTCTTCTAATGTGAAGACTTCTAGAAACCAACAGATTGTGTAGTTTAGGAATGCACCATGGCATGTACTGCTGGTATTGGGGAAGAAATGACACCTCTCCTCTTGACATAATATTGAGAAGTGACGGTTTCTCTTAATGGTAATCCTACAGTTAAGTCTCTCCTTTTGGACTGCTGTAGGTACAGGAAGAATGCACTGAAATGGCACCCAGACAAAAACCCAGGGAATAAGGAACAAGCGGAGAAGAAATTCAAGGAGATAGCAGAAGCATATGAAGTGCTATCAGACAGTAAGACATTGGACCATTTTCGCCATTCCCCATCCCAGGGGATCTCCCATCTCGGAGCTGTTCCCTATGTGCTCCTATATGCCTTGTTGTGGTCTTTCAGAGACCTTCCCTATAATGCACACATGCCTCTTCCTGAGCTGCTGCTGGTTCCCAGTTCTCACTCCCTGCAGGCCACAGAAGTGAGAGCTCAGCCCAATCACAGTCCACCCAGCATGAGTTTCCTGTGCAACCCCTTCTCCAGGCACCTGGCATCCCCTTTGGTTCACTGCTAGGCCTGCCAGTCTGCCTTCCATCCATCTCCTGAAAAGGAAGAACCAGGGGTACTTTTAGCAACTATATTTTCTGCTACTCAGTACTTTGCTGCTGTTTGGGGCCACAGTGCTTAGCGTTGGAGGGAGAGCTTGTGGTGTCTCAGGGCAGCGGCAGAGCAAGCCAATTGGGTGCCTGGAGCAGCGTGCGTGCCCTGCATCTGGGAGCGGGGCCAGCCACACACGGGGCCAGGGCCAGCTGGGTCAGGACGCTCCGCAGGGCCTCCAAGGGGTCTGCCCGCCTCCTCCCACTCAGCCGCCCTACAGCTGAGGGGGAGGTGGCAGGCGGACTGTTTGGGGAGAAACGTGTGGCTCGGGCATGCTGCAGACCCCACAGTGAGTGCCACCTGGCATTTTGTCACCCCCCTTAGTGGTGGCACCTGGGGTGGCCTACCGCCACCGCTCCCACCTTGCTCCGCTGCTGTCTCAGGAGTCTTGTAGCTAAAGCATATGCACAGGATTGTAGCAAAAATTGAATGGGCTTCAAGGTGGGACTGGCCTCCTCTTGTTCCTATTTCTGGCAGGTTATAAGCGGGACCTTTATGACCTCTACGGACTCGAGGGGCTGATGGGACTAAGCACAGGTAAGTGGAGGTTGGTGTGTAGACATACAGGACATATTATCCACATGCACTTCTGTTCTGGGCTCAGTCCTCACCACAAGCACTTCCTGGTACTCTCACCAACTGGTGCTCCCCCCTGCTACCCTGAAAGCATTGTTGTTGTTTAGTCGTTTAGTCGTGTCCGACTCTTCGTGACCCCATGGACCATAGCACGCCAGGCACTCCTGTCTTCCACTGCCTCCCGCAATTTGGTCAAACTCATGTTCGTAGCTTCGAGAACACTGTCCAACCATCTCGTCCTCTGTCGTCCCCTTCTCCTAGTGCCCTCAATCTTTCCCAACATCAGGGCCCTGAAAGCATATGAGTTTGTTTAGCACCGCAGGACAGGATCCTACCCTGTGCAGGCTGTCCCAAGCTTGCACCTGGAAATGTTCTTCCCTACTGGAAATCTCACAGGGAGGGAATCTCACAGGGAGGGAGGGGGGAAACCTGATGAAAATCTGGGTGGCTCAAAACACATTGATGCATGTGTCCTTCACTGTGTCCTCCCCCCCGCCCCGCCCCTATCCCTCTATCTTTTTCTCTGTTTTTTTTATTTTGGGAGCTGTCCTCTTGCTTGACCGCTGTTTGCAAAGGGGCGCATGCATCAAGAGGGAATAATGAACTGAATTGTTTTCTTTTACGGTTTGGGCTGCTTCCTGCTCTGTGATTCTTCCTTTCTGGCTCTGCGTCTTGCTTTGGGCCAAGAGATCATGCCTAGATTCAGCTGTCCTCAGCATATCATCCCTTTCCCCGTCTTCCTTCACTCCCTGAAAGACATCCATGGTGTGCTGAGAAGTGATGGTGACAGGTATCTGGTTTGTTTTCTTGAAGGTGCTGGGGTTTTTCCGAGCGCCACTGAGACTCCGGACTTCATGTTCACCTTCCGTGATGCAGATGAGGTCTTCAGAGAGTTTTTCGAAGGACAAGATCCCTTCAACGAATTCTGTGGTATGTGCTGGCATGAGGGGAACAAGGGGTAGGCAACATAAAGCTGCCTTATAATGGTGCCTCTGGCTCACAGCTGTCTCCTCTGGTGGGCAGCAGCTCAGGCCTCAAGCAGAGGGGTCTTCATCAGCCTTTGCACATGAGACTTCTCTTCATTTAACCTGGAGATGCCAGAGACTAAACTCAATGTCCCCAGGCTGCATCCCTTACCGACCCTACTTTGCACCATCCTCCTTGAGTTCTTTCTTCTGGTGTGAAAGTGTCTTTGAACCTTGATAGTAGCGGTGGCTTGCTGTGATAGAGAAATGTGGAAAGGAGGAAATGCAGAAGCTGCTGAGTTTTGCATGGCTGGGCTGCTGCTTACTAGACAAAGGTGAGAGCCGCATTTGTGGCCCCACCCACTTTGCACCTGGCCCCACCCACCAGCAGCATGCAGCTGCTAGAAGTCTGCCTGTGAGGGAATGTGGTCCTTGGGCTGCAAAAGTTTCACGACCCTGCTTAAAAATGTCTATAACTTGCTTCTTCTGCTAAAAAAAATAAAGGCACAAACACCCTATTCTCAAGACACAGTACCTTTCTCAGAGACAACGGAGCTAGACGTTATTATAGCTTGCAGGACCAAGGTTACAAGACAACGGCCTCGCTCACATTTTTCTTATTCGCATTCTTTTTCAACAGTGGAAACAACTAAAATGTTTCCTCCCCTCTGCAACTGTTCAACCCTGTGCATGTTTGCTCAGATACCGGTAGCAGTCGCACTGTCTTCAGAGGGTCTTGTGCCCAGATAAGTGTGTGTTGTGTCACCAGGCTGCTGAAACAGAGCCATTTGGAGAGGAACAGGAGTGGACTTTTGAGAGAGAGAGAGGATTGTGTGAGCTAGTCCTCCCAGTCTGAGCCTGAGCTCAGAGCAGTGTTCTGTTCACCCTAATGAATCAGCCACCACAGCAGTGGATTATATCCGCTACCATGATCCACAGGGCTTTTCTTTTTTGTGCTTTGTCGGAGACGAGGACAGGGGGAAGGTTCCAACTTCCAGGTCTATCTTGGCTGCAATCTTTCTGCTCTGTCCTCGCCCTTGCTGGAGGGGTGCATGTCACATAAGACATCCTCTCTGTGTCTTGGGGTATGGTATGATCATGGATTTGTATTGCATTATATTACCTGATCTGCTTAGGCTCATTGCACCAAGCAACCAAACTGAACATGTCCTTGTATTATCTGGGTTATAATGTCTAACTGGAAAGTCTCTCACTTATCAGCCTCCTCCTTCCTTTCCAGAGGAGTTGTCCCCATATACAGCTCTTCAAGGAGGAATACCCCAGTGGGTTGCGCCAGGCTGCACCACCTACTCCTATTGCTCCTACAGCTCTCCATTCCAGACAGGTAAGGCAAGGATTCATCACCTTGCAGCCTTGAGCAGCTCAGTGGGCGATCTGCTGCACATGCTCATTGCAGGCCTTGCCTCTGTGCTTCTCCAATACACTTTCCCTCTTCCATATCTGCTTCTCTACCTCATTCTGGCTCTTTCATCTCACAAGGACTCAATTCACCCCTGCTTTTAAATGTCCAAGGAACAATTCTCCTGTTAAGTGTTGGTGCCTCCCTTCATTAGCCCACTGACACTCGCAGTATGGGAAGGCGTCTGCCGTTTGGCTGGGATTATTGAGGCCTGCGCTAGCTGCCTCCACCCCCCTTAGCAGTGATGTTGTCACTTTCCCCTCCTAGATTTCTTCACTACGTTTGGGCCTGGTGCTGAATTAGGAATAGGCTTCTGCTCTGTCTCCACATCTACTAAGTACATCAACGGCAAACGGATAACCACCAGGAGGTGAGGTGACAAGGAGGGGCCAGGCACACGCAAGTTAGCCTGCCCCCCAATCAGATGTAATGGCAAACTATCATTTTTTGCAAGAACAGAAACAACTCACTAAAGCAAATTATGCAAAAGGAGAATGGAGAGCGAAGGGGGAAGAGGGAGTTTGTGAGTTCAGGACTTTGCCAAACCATCATTTGGCATTTTGTTTCAACTTAGAATGTATGTTCCTTTTCTATTACCTGTCCTTCATTAACCCAAATTCATGTGTTGTGCAAATAATGCAATAGAAGAGCCCTTCAAAAGCATTTCATGTGTGATGAAATGCTCTTACAAATGGGAAATTCTTCCTTATGTTTAACCTAAAACTGCTTTCCTTCGATTACGTATTTTTGCCCTGTCCACCTACCTGATCACCTTCTGAGATTTTTTTAATACTATTAAAAACGACCAGTATATTGTCCTTCCTTAATCTGTAGGCTGATCCTTTGCTCAGATTGTTTAACCCAGGCACCCCCAAACTTCGGCCCTCCAGATGTTTTGGACTACAATTCCCATCTTCCCCGACCACTGGTCCTGTTAGCTAGGGATCATGGGAGTTCTAGGCAAAAACATCTGGAGGGCCGCAGTTTGGGGATGCCTGGTTTAACCTTTTATCTTCTTACAGTTCATTTATGAACTGGTGTGGGTTTAAAAACCTTTAGTGTCCAAGCCTCGACACAGTACTGCAAATAAAGAATTATCCTTGCTGTAACGTTTCAGATTTGCCCTTGCTTAATTTCATTTTGTTCCTCTTGACCAATTCTCGTTTTTATTAAGATAATTTTGAATGTGTAGCTTGTCCTTTGGATTCCTTGCAATTCTACTCCATCCCCTGCACATCTGACGATTGCTCTTCTCACTCTTGCATTCATATCACTGATGATAACAATACCGGAAACTACCGGTAATAACTCCTACCCCTGTGGAGTAGATCTTGTCAATTGTTTCCTGCTTGCTACCAGTAGTTTTCCAATCAATCAGTTTATTTGTTTAGATATATAACTAGCCCCCATGCTGTGCTTATGTTATTAAAAACTGTTAAGGCAGGAAAAAAATGAAGCAAAACATTCTCACAGAGTTGACGATAAAAATATACACTCTGTGTTAACTTTGTCCTAAGTCTTACAGTGCTTCTGAGCAATGCTCAGGTTTGGATTGTGCTGAGCTTCTAGCAGGAGGGAGTTTAGGAAAGAAGTCACTGAGAATGCCTCTGTTGTGTGGCTGTTGGGGTGTGGGGTGTGGGGTGTGGCGTGGCGGCAGCGCACGCTTGACCAGAATGCAATGTGGCAAGTGCTGGATAAACTGTCAGGCCTCTTTTGCAGGATCCTTGAGAATGGGCAGGAGAGAATGGAGATTGACGCGGACGGGGAGCTCAAAGTGGAAGAAGTGTGTGGTAAGAAATCAAACTCGGAGGGCACTAGAGTTCGACACACATCTAGAAGGGAAGATGGGGGTCTTGGCCTGCATCTCACTCAGTGGTGACTGGTGCTTACTGTGACTGTCAGAGCCAATGGGTGACACTGAGCCTACGTTGAGGAGGAGGAGGAGGAGGAGGAGGAACAGCAGCACTATGGCTCACTCTAGGCTGAGCAGTCCCTGGAGTAATAAAGGCATCCATTGTACCTCATCGCCCATTAGCAGCTGTGCAAGGATTAAGACTATTTGGGCCCAGGCTTGAATTGGTCCATGTTTCTCCCACATTAAAATAAGCAGAGAAATCCAATGAGGACAGGATATTCTTTTCACATTGGCAGTGGGTCCTCCTTGATTCAGGGCTGCTGAAGGGGCTTCCCATTCATTCTATGTTGCTCTCTCAGGTGTCCTGCCCCTGCTCCCATTGTCTCTCCTTCCTATCCAAATGACACTGCTGCATGCTGGGGCAGAACGCAAAGCCCCTTTGAGCCTCAGGGATGCTGGGCCCACAGAGTGAGTGATGCTGAAGGAGCTGCTTCCCCACCCCTTGCTCTGTTCTCCTCCTCCAGACCTCACCAACAATGACATGAAGGCCACGGTGGAGCTCATCCAGCCAGAGCAACGCGAGATCCTGCGCTCGTCTGCTACGGACATCCCGACTCCGCCACGCCCACAGAGCGCAGGGTTCTCTTGCGCCCACCCTGACGACGAAGACAAGGAGCTGCATCGGGCCACCCTGGCCTACAGCCTGTCTGAGATGGAGACCTTGGGGCAGCAGCACCTGGCAGGCGCCGCCCGAGACAGCTCCAGGAAGAGGCGAGGCGGCACTTGGCGGGCACACAAAAGGACGCCAGGGCTCAGCGAGGAAGTGGCGGGTGCTCCCTTTCCCATTAGAGCCAGGAGCCCGGGTGCAGGAGACAGCACAAAGGAAGACAAGCCAGCAGAAGGCCCAAAGGGCAGAGGCTGCACTGAAGAACCGGAGAAGCAGCAGCTCGCCTTGCCGGCGGCCCCTGAAGAGAATGACTCGGTCCTCAATGACATGCGGTATGTCTTCCCCGACATTATCCCTTCCCACAGGGAGAGGGAATCCATCATGTGCACTGTCCTCTGAGCCCCACCGACATGCAAGAGAAGAATGCTCCCGTGTCCAATAAAGGTCACAGCCTGGCTGTTGGTCTCCACAGTGGCATTATTCCCCTGAGAGGGGGGCGAGCAGGGTACCCCAGCCCAGGAACCGCCTGGCTCTGCCTGAACTGCCAAGCTCAGAGGTGTGCACTTATTTTATTTAAAACCGTTTATGTATTACATAATTTTTTTAAAAAAAAAGTCTTAAGAAAGCAATGTATCATGAAAACATTAATGATTTTACTACATGCACTTCATTTGCATAATTCAGGCTTGGGGAATTAGATCTAGCTTGTAGAATGGATCCTTACTTCGCCCACAGACCAGCTTTGAGCCCTGGGCTCCTTGGGAATGAAGGGCAGGGTACAAATTCAATAAGTAATTGAGCCAGTCATTATGATGTCAAGTGACCACTTTGAGGCATCCTACCAGCGCCAAATAATTTATTCTGATGTCAGAATTTGGTTTTTCTGGGTGCAGCCTAATTGAAAGTGTGTTGGTGAGGAAAACCAGTCAAACCAGCAAAGAGTGGAGGAGCTTCAAACAGCCGTGGTTGCCTGATAGATGGACCATCTCTAGGGTTCGTCCTCTTCCCCCGCCACCATATTACTGGCTTGTAAAGTTACAAAGAGCTAGAAGGGACCAAAATCCTGTCTTAAGAACAAAGGGCAGCCTTCTACCCTACAGCTCACTTACTATTCAGTGTTCTTAGTGAGGAAGGGAGATGTTCAAGCCTAGCTGAAAGCCACAGCCTCTAGTCCAGATGCATGGGAGCAGGTTACAAAGATTCAGTAGCAAGGCAGGTGTTTTGCACATGTAGAGATGCCAATCACCTTTCCATCATTGCCTGGAGACACTGAGAAAGGCTGCCCCACCAGATACATACGTGATGGATGGTGCATCATGTCAGCAAAAGATCAAGCTGTTGAACGAGTTGTGGTTAACACCTGCTCTGCATCATACCCTTGAGTGAAGATAATGGCACCTGGAAAAGGTGTATGCTAGTAGGGCGAGCAACCTGGAGGCAGTTCTTAGAAGCAGGACACCCACACAGATTAATATCCCACTGCATAGGTCCTGTGATGGGGCGCTGCTTTTATAAATATATAAACTGTTAGGATCTCACCACAAAGTTCGGAACATGGCAGCAAGAGCAGACTCTGGTCCCCCCCCATAGCACCTTAGGACACCCTGTCATCCCCCCCCTCCCATTTCATTGGTTTTAAAATAAGCAAGTTTCTACCCTTTGCAAAAAAACATATGCAGACTTGCCAGGTAATGACACAGTCACAGTCTCTCAACATTGACCACTATTCTCACACACAGAGAGAAAGACAACAACCTATTTGCATATGCTAGTTTTTTAAATATAATCCAATTTAGCATTGCTAAGCATTAAGCATAAGCAATTAAAAAAAAACAGGTCAGGATGATTATTTAAACCTCTACCCTGACACTGTCCTATTGATTTGATGCACACACAGCCTTACCAATTTTTCTGGATTACTGTAAGAACATGGAATTCCCCATGCATCCAGTAATTTTTTATTTCTTTGGGTATTCACCAGGAAAGCACTCCTTTTTGCGGCTTCCATGCATTGGGGGTGAGTGTAAAACACACACACACACACACACACACACACACACACACACACACACGGGGATGTGTCACCAAGGCCTTCTGCCAGGGTGGTTTCTTCTTTATGTGTTAACTAGCTAGCAAATGCCTGCCTGTGGTAACTATTACTCATGTGATTTGTGTATCTAGCACCACCAGTTACAAACAGCGCACAGGATTATCTGAGAAGCATATGGAATTGAGGGATAGTGTTATAAAAGGTTTCTTACTCAACATTCATTAGAGGTTTTCTATTCTCTCTCTTTCATTCCCCCATTGCAAAACAAAGTGTTTCCTTATTCGCCACCCCCCCCCCTCTTTTTCTGATCTGTCACATCTCTAGCTCCTTCCTTTAGTGCTAAATTCCACCCTTTCATTCTGAGGCCATACACCCAGGCCCAAGCCAATGATCAGATTCTTCTTGTTGTTTTTGAAGATTACGTAACCCTGTGACATCACCAGGACGCACCTCTTGAGTCTCAGGCTTTAGGATCCTGGTGGAGACCTGGCTGACAAGCTTCTATAGCAGCAATATTTCCCTAATGCTGAGTCACTGCAGCTGGCTTCTGCCATCCACCCTCCCTGTTCTAAATTGCTACATCATGTCTCAGTTGTGCTACCGCTACCACCCACCAGTTTATAACAACAATCTATGCTCTGTCTGGTATTTTCTCAGCTGACCTGCTGCCTCCATGTTGTGCTAATGTTGGCAGAGCTTACAGCCAACTACCCACCTCACCTCCCCCCCACACCATTTCACACAAGTCCTTACTTTCTAAAACAAGTTACAGGTCGGTAGCCGTGTTGGTCTGCCGTAGTCGAAACAAAATAAAAAAAGTTCCTTCCAGTAGCACCTTAGAGACCAACTAAGTTTGTCATTGGTATGAACTTTCGTGTGCATGAAGAAGTGTGCACACAAAAGCTCATACCAATGACAAACTTAGTTGGTCTCTAAGGTGCTACCGGAAGGAATTTTTTTATTTTGTTTCTAAAACAAGAAATTTATGGTGTAATACAAATCTGGAGATTATCACCCACCCACCCATGGAGCATCCATATTAGGGCAATTACCTTTACTAGGCTCTTTATGAGGCTGCCTCGTGGGACATATCTTGGAGAAGGAAAGGCTAAAGAGTAAACCCTACACAAATCTGGAGTAGAGTCCCTAAGACTGTTGGATGGTGTCTTGTACACCTCCTCCTGGCAACTCCTGCAGCCAAGCTGGTGCCAAACATTTTGCTTTCCTCTCCTTTGTAAAAGGAAAATGTTGTGTTTGCAGCTTGTCTGCAAACAGGCAAGACCCCCCATTTCATTTGTTGTGTGAGGTAACTTGTGCTTTTATACATTGTTTATAATTTTACCATTTTATAATTTCACAATTGCAACCAGTTCATTTACTCATGATTTGTTTTTAATCTTTTGACTTGATCATTGAAAGCTCCTTGTGTTGTATTTATATTAGGTAAAGGTAAAGGGACCCCTGACCGTTAGGTCCAGTCGCAGATGACTCTGGGGTTGTGGGGCTCATCTCACATTATTGGCTGAGGGAGTCATGTGGCCAGCATGACTAAGCCGCTTCTGGTGAACCAGAACAGCGCACGGAAACACTGTATACCTTCCCGCCAGAGCGGTACCTATTTATCTACTTGCACTTTGATGTGCTTTCGAAATGCTAGGTTGGCAGGAGCAGGGACTGAGCAGCAGGAGCTCACCCCATCTTGGGGTTTCGAACCACCAATCAGTTGGCAAGCCCTAGGCTCTGTGGTTTAACTGTGGTTTGCTGTTAAATCTGTTTTTCTTTTCATGGGTATTTTTGTTGTTTAGAAAAATAAAATACTTAACAGTCTGCTACTCTTTATGCAGAGAGGGATGGTAATGTGGCACTAGTACAGAAGGATTTTTAATTATTATTATTATTATTATTATTATTATTATTATTATTATTATTAACTGAACACTAGTGGGAATGAAATTCATGTAGCACTGAGCATCAGGTTCAGACAGAAAAGCTGCAACCTGAGACCCAGGGCTGCCTGACAGTGTAACCCTAGACGTGTCTACTCTGAAGTCAGCCCCAGGGAGTTCGACGAGCCTTACTCCCAGGTAAGAGTGCGTCCTGCACGCGTTGCAGCCTGTGATGCTGCGAGATGTTTCCACCCACAAGGGCGTTCATCGGCGTACCAGAGTCGCAGCGCACATCCGCGTGGGGCCGGGAGGGGGCTCCACGCGCCGCCCGTCGCAAGCGCGCCCCAGAGAATTCCACCGGAGCCTCGAGCAGCTGTTGGCCGCGGCCGCCTCGCCTTACCTCACCGGTTCAGAGTGCAGGGTCCGACGTCACAATGGAGCCGCGCGTTCCATTGGCCGGCGCCGGCGCCAGTCCCCGGGGCCGAGCTGGGGCTTGCAGGCCGGGGCCCTCCTCCGCTCTTCCTTTGACAGCCGCAGCAGCAGGAGGCGAGAGAGGCGAAAAACTGGCGTCCCAAGCGAGCGGGGCTGCGGAACTGCGGAGCATGGTGCAGTCCGAACGGAGCCTCCTCCAGCGCTGAGGTACGATTGCTTGCTGGCTTGCCTGCTGCCCGCTTGTTTCTCGGAGCATCGGGTGCCATTGCAATAAAACAAAAGCGAGGCAGTCAGGCAGATGACGGCCAGGGGAGAGCGGCCGCATGAAGCGATCTGGAGATGCAGATCTTTTCTAGGATCCCCGAGATAGGAATGTGGAGCAGCTGGCAGATTCCCTGCTAGTGCTAGCTAGAGGCTGTCTGCAGACCCACCGACGAGGGTCTATCTCTAGCAGCTAGCAGCAGAAGTGTTTCGAAGTTGCGCTTGCTGTCAATACGATTTTAAAACCGCTTTACCTCTATAGGAGGGGTGGGAGGGTATTGTTTTTCCTATTTCGTGTCTTTGTACTGTAAACCGCACTTGTGATCATCGGGAGAAGGGCGGTATATAAATTCAACGAATAATAAATAAAAACAACAATTTCGGTCCTTTGCTATCGCCTTGTCGTACCCGCATCTAGCAGGACTGAAGGGTCAAAGGGTGGCATCACCCACCCCTGTTATCCCCGCTTTCAAGACACGCTCTTGTGTCGGGTGGGCGTTGCGCGCGCGTGTACATACGTTACGCGGGGAGAGCAGCTGAGTTTCGTTCCGCAGTAACTAACGCGCTGTCCAAAAATAGGGTTTAAGATCCGGGAGGCTGTGGGTAGTTTTAGGCATGCCTGTTTCTTCCCCACCCAAAATGCCATCAGAAAAAGAGGCGTTTGCAACCCGCCGGTGCTGCCCTGCGCGGAATGCGTGTTGGTTGTTTTCTCCTGCCGGCAGGAAAATGAGTGCTATGGGAAAAGGCGCTGTTAGAACAGTCGAGAAACTGAAACGCGATCGGTCTCTCTCACCGGCCGGATGTTGTGCTTGTTGTTGATCCGGTGGCGCACCGCAAAACAAAGGGGGAGGCGGGGGCCCAGAGCCAGCCCCGCGAGGGACAAATAAGCATTTTCGCCGGGAAACGGCAACAAAAGCACTCGCGCTTTCTAGGAGAGCTCTAGAGAAGGCCTGCCCCTGATTGCAGGCTGCTGCAAACCAAATTGTAGGATTCTACCAGCTGATTGAGATAAATGGAAAGGGGCGGTGGAAGCTCCTTAGGAGGACTTGTTGTTTTAAAAGATCAGCTTGATGGGATGAACAAGGCAGGGAGTTGGTGACGATTTTATTCAGATTTAATTTGATTCAAACACAAATGTGCACTAGGCAAGGCAGGAAAGAGAATATTACGTTCGGGCAACTTTTGAAGAAGTGAGCTGGTGCCATAAAAAGCCAAATGAAATGAAAGGTGTAGGAAGGTGCCCCCCCCTTTTTTCCTGAGGAAGGGAACTTGGTGAGGTTCTGAAGAGTGTCTCAAGTCAAATACTTTGGCCTGGAAACCCATCTCCCTGATCTCAGAGTCCTTAATATTACAGTACTTAGTATTGGTTTGCATATTTTAGGGTGGTGTTGGAAAGTCATTCTTGACAGAGGGTGACCTCAAATGGAATGTCTCTGCATAACTTGGGGGCGGGGCAGAAGGGAAATATTTTTAATGTGGAAATGGGGTTAGTGTAACAATGTTAAGGTGGAGTCTTTCTGCTTCTTTCCCAGAGGAGGAGAAAAGAAAACCACCCAATTGCAAAAGCCTTCTCTGCCTCTTCTGTTCCAGCAAAGTAGAGGTAAGGAAGGTACCCCTGTCAAAGAGTTTAGGCAGAACCCAACTCAGAGGTGAAGGGGCACCCTGTCATCTCCACACCAGCTTCCAATTTTGTTTATATTTTGGAGGACACGTTGACAGAAGAGTGGATGATCCACAAAGGAAATGGCAACAGGAAGTGGTGTATCATGAATCTGATAAATTGAAAACCCAAGACTGGAGAGCTCAAAGGAGTCAGTGCTGATGAGTATCAGCATTAAAAAACAACCCCACAGAGTGAACATCTTTGCATTGTAACTGCAAAGAGCATGGGGTTGCGATTTCATTTCTTATCATTCATATAGCCACTAGCCTGCAGGAGTTCTCCTTGTGAGTTAAATGCTCGAGCATCCTTTTGTATGATCCAAACAGGTAAGCAACGATCTGCAGGTCAGCAGGTAAAGCTGAGCTTCAGAACTGGGCTGCAACACTGTGAGACAGAAAACCCTTCTTGGTCGTTTTCCTGTCTTAGTGCTGTTGCAGTAGCTATTCTTGCTCCTCCTGCAGCCTCCTAATCTCTTTAAAACTTAATGGCCGCTAAACCGCTTAATGCATAAAGATACTTAATGAGGAAGGCAATGGGCCAGTAGCATCCTTTTGGGTGCACTGGGTCTGGGTCAGCTCAGGTGCTTGTTCAGTGTTGCCTTTGGGTAGGAGAGTTTCCCCATGGATCCCGGATTCATAGGCTCCATGGCAACGGATGGTTAGGGATGATAGATGTTGGGGGTTTCTGGAGGCTCACAGATTCCCCCCCCCCCCACTTTGCTTGACAATCCAAAACCATGGTGCAAGCAACAGTGTGGGGTTGTGGATGCATCTCCACACTATGGGTCTTTTAGGTTGCAAAGCAGCTCTTTGCTGGCTGGAGGCAATTTCATCCCCAATCTGTGGTTGACATAACCCAAGCAGCTTCCTATATGGAGACAAGCAACATTTCTTGTGTTTTAAGCAGTACTCTTCATATATGAATCTGGCCTAAGGCTCCAACCAGCAGAGAGTTTAGAAGCATGGGCTGCTAAACCTGTCTGGGCTCCAGGAGGCATGGGCCAGGGTTGCTATGCACTTGTGGTTTTGTAGGAAGAGTTTTGGAAGTGGAACAAGCTCTCCTACCGGTAGATCCTGATGCAACCAAGCAGGGGCCATTCAGAAACCTTCTTTCGAGTACCACCCTATTCTATTTGCATGTCTGAATGGGTTTAGCAATAAGCATCCTAAGGTGATTCCTGTAAAACCAGATGTCTTTCCATCTATCCATCCTGGAAGAAGAGACTTTTCAATGAGAGGGAGTGTCATCCATCTAACTAATGTTTATGCAGAGTAGTTGTTTCAAAAGCAGCAGCACCAGGTCATGGCAATTATAGATCCAAGCTGGGAAATGTGTGGACCATGTTTGCTGAAGTCAGGCTTCCATAGTCAGAGAATAGGAGGCTCAGTGGTTGTTTTTTTTTTAAAAAAAAATTTTATTAAAGATTTCTTGAATTACAAAGGTGTGTGCAGTGTCTCTCATATTTTAACATGTATCATTTTTGCAAATCAGTTTCATTTGTTAAGACACTAAGAAGAAAGGGAAAACGAGGTAGATAGGGGGTGGGATTAGGTGACGATGTCTCTGTTTTGCTTAATATATGTAGGGCTTGATGTCAGCTTTTTTGTGTTGGTACTCCTTTATTTGCTTGTGTTCTTTTGATGGTGAGAGATTGGGGTTGGCCAAGGGTGTGGTTGTTCATTTGTTGGCTATGATGGTCTTTGTTTTCATGTGTGTGTGGGGTGGGTGGGTGTTTTGGGTCAGGTTAGCCATACTGATTTATATGCCGGCGGTAAATTTTTGTCATTATCTTGTTGGGCTGTGTGTGTGATAAAGGGGAACCATACCAGGGTGAAGGCATCCTCTTCTATTTGTCCCCGTGCCAGTTTCAGCTTGTTGGTTAGTTTTTCTAGTAAGGCTGTTTCCCATACTACTTGGTACCATTGGTCCATGCTTATTCCTGACTGGTCTCTCCAATGTCTGGTTATGATATTTCTGGTTGCTGAAAGTAGGTGGGTTATGAGGTCTTTGTGGTCTAAATGGGCATTATTATCTTGGAAGATGTTTAGTAGGGCCAATTCTGGGGTAATTTCTATTATTTGCAGCTTCAAAAACCTTAGGCTGGATTCCTGTTTGCATTTACCTGGAAGTAAGTCTCCTTAAACAATGGTACTTAGGTCTGAGTAGATATGCAAAGGTTTGCACTGTTATAACTGTAGCTGGAAGTGTGGCACAGTTAGAAGATTGGGACCAGGTCAAAAGGACAGTACACATAGGCTAGTTGCTTCTAGTTTCTCCAAACTAGATCAGATGTCACCAAAAGATTAGCAGCAGTTCACCAGCAGGGAAGGCCCTTTCATAAAAGATGACAGCACCCTCTGGGTGTGGAAATGCAGCTTGTATCTGAGCGTTGTATACATCCAAAGCATACACTTCATTCTCTATTAATGTAGATTGTCCTAAATAGAAATCTTTGCAATACACGTTTTGAGTGGGTGGAAGCTTAAGCACTCATTCAAAAAAATGGAGCTTCCCTGTCCAGAGAGAGGGGGGGAGAGAAGGCATTCTCACCCTCCCTGGATGTTCACATCTCTTTCTATGCACTTTTTAGATCCCTCTTCCTTCTCTTTAAATGACTGGACATTTATTTACAGTGCATATATAGCAAGCGCATATGTGGATCTTTCACGTCCCTTATTATTTTCCTTAGAATGTGCAAAAGCCACACCTATTGCTTTTTATCCATTTTTCTAGGCTTAGGTGTTTTGTTTGTTTGATAAGCACTGATTTCTTATGGTGTATATAGTCGAGGTGTGTGTAGGAGAAGAAAGTATGGCTATCGTGCCATTGGGAACATCATGGTTACACATAATCAAAATAACTGTGAATCAACTAATGTCCATCGTGTGTGAAGCAGCTTGGAAAGAAGGAAGACACTGTTGGGATGTGGCGTTTTCTGGCAGCTCACAAGAATCCCTTTTCCAGACATGCCTGACTTTGCCAGAGCAGCTGATGGCCAATCCTTGGTTGGCTACACCTGATGGATTCTGTTTTTCTCACATTAGAGTTGTGCACCCTTCCCTGCTGCACTTGTACCAGTTGTTTTAAGGGCTCAGGAACGGCAAAGATCTTGGTCTGGGTGTATCCATGAACCCTTTTGATGTGTTACTACATGACTCTTGACACAACCATTCCGTTGTAGATTCTGACCGGCGATAAAGGGTGGGTGGGAGGGCTATTATAATTCGGATGGTGTTAGCTTGGGTAATGCCCAGCAGAGGTGTGCTATACTAACTTTTCCTTCTTACTCTAGGTTTGCAGGGTAGCACATTTGGGCACCATGGTGGATTACTATGAAGTGCTGGGGGTGCCCCGTGGCGCCTCACCGGATGACATCAAAAAGGCGTAAGTTGCGTTCTCTCCATTTCTAACTAAGGCTACTGACTGCTGGAAGGTACCTTTTTCTAACCTAGTGCCTGGTGTGGTGGTTATGAGTGTGACTGTGAGATGTGGATGTGGTGGCACAGCGTACCCGGCCACAGTTTAGTGGAGGGCAGCCTGTTTAAGTTTATGGCAAGAATAGTGAGCACTCAGAACGCTGCGTTTCCCAGTGTTAGGGGGATACAGGGTGGCTTTGTGGCAGTAAGTTGTACTGCCAACTTTGCCTTGGACTCTGATTAGCCTTGGGCACTGCATTTTGCCAGTGCTTCGGGTCCTCCCCCCCTTTCTGCTTCCATCTTTTGGTTCCACTCGAGCTCCTAGTTTTCCTGTGGAGAACCTGGTAGCTACTAGTTTCAGGTCTAATGTACTGAGAATCTTTTCTAGCTCTTGGGGCTGTTGTGCAGGTAAAGGGACCCCTGAGCATTAGGTCCAGTCGTGACCGACTCTGGGGTTGCGGTGCTCATCTCGTGTTATTGGCTGAGGGAGCCGGCATACAGCTTCCAGGTCATGTGGCCAGCATGACAAAGCCGCTTCTGGCGAACCAGAGCACACTTATGCAGGTACTTAGTTGCCAAATACTGAAAATTCTTCTTTCCTGCGATTGAGGGATGATTTATATTATGTTTGTCTAATTTCCCTCTGCTGCCTAATTAACGTTCACAAACCTCTGTAAGAATACTATAGCAATAGCATATAAAAAGGAGGCTTTAGGTTGCCAAGAGAACAGATCAACATAAGTATTTAAATTCAGTTTCCAAACTACATTTTGTATATTTTCCGAAAACCAAAGCACATGCTGATTGGTTGTCATAACTGTTAAAGCATGTTGATGTGCTATTAAATAGTGCCTTGGAGATTGATCCAAAACCTTGTGCAGCTTGTGTGAAGATTCAGATTTGATTTGATTTTAAATGAGGAATCTACTAGAAGTAAAACTTTAAAAAAAACACAAGAACAGCCTTTTTCGTGCATTGTTTTTAACCCACCTTACAGGAAGATAATTGAATGGAGAGGGATGAGCTGTTTGTAGGGGTGCTTTTGTTTTTGGAATGAGCACAGGAAGGTCTGCACTCCAGAGGTGGAATAGAGGGAGAACGTGTCGACACTTAGTGCTGTGCCAGGAGATCTTTGTGGCACTGCAGTATAATGAAAGCTGTAGGGTCCAAGAGCCCTTTGGCCCAAAATTTCCCCTTAGGGGAACGCCTCCACTCTGCTCCTTGTGTTAGTGCAAGCTGGAGGTGCCCTAAGGTAGCAGCACACCTGTAACAGGAGAGAGGTATTGTAGAAACCCTTGTTCCTCAGCCTCCCATGAAGCAAGTTATCAGGTGAGCAAATCTCCAGGCTTGTTGCCTGCTCTTCCTGTGTGAAAGAGACTCCATGGATCCTGTTTTGGAAGTGCAGCAACCTACTTGCCTTTGAAAAGCCAAGGACCCGTAAATTGGCTTTCACCTTTAATTTTGTGGGTTTTGTGCTACTGCGGGAGTGAAGTGCCCCCTCGTGGAGGACAGATGGCAGAACAATGACTGATAACCACTCTTAGTTGAGCTGGAGCTTCATCTGCGGTGGCCATCAACTGCTATCAGCTCCTGTGGGAACAGAGAGGAGTCTAGATTCACCTGGAAGCAAATGAGGATCATTTAGACCCACGTGTTGAAGCTCTCTTCCCACAGAAGCAGAATGTCTACATAAGCAGAAAGGTGTGTGTGCAGGGTTGCTTCTAATTATAAGAGGATGAATGTAGGCCAGTATGTGACCAGTGTGAGGGGAGAGAGAAGTTGTCTGTGGCCTTGGTTTTTGTCAGGGCCTATAAAAAAATATACACCAAGCTATAATGGTTGTCTTGTTGTCAAACAGGTACAGGAAAAAAGCCTTGCAGTGGCATCCGGATAAAAACCCAGATAACAAGGAAAATGCGGAGCAGAAGTTCAAGGAGATAGCAGAAGCCTACGAAGTGCTATCGGACAGTAAGCATCGACTCTCTCCTCCCCCTTTCTTTCCCTCAGGCTGTTTTGGTTCATGTAGGGTCTTGGCCTTGGTTGAGGGCTGTTTCTGGAGACTGAGGAGATTTCCTATTCCTTGTAAGAGAAGGAAAAAGAGGAGGAGCGCAGAGTTTTATTCACAGGGTTAAGGTGCAGATGTGGGACCTGTGGCCATCAAGATATGGTTGGGCAACAGCTCCTGTAAGCCCAGACCTTTGGCCATACTGCCTGGGGTTGGTGGGAGGTTTCTGCCTCCCCCCAGCTGCCATTTTTATTTACCAAAATAAAACAAAGCAGAGAAGGGAGAATAAGAGGCACGTTTTTCAAGCAGAGGCAGAGCACTAGCAAGCTAAGGCATCTTAAAGTATCTTTAAATGAGTGGGTGGAGACTGCTTCGAAGGGTGCGTTGCAAGTCTCTTCATGTTCCTGTTTTCCTTGGAGGTTTTTAAGCCACCTGTCATGGATGCTTTAACTGAGATTCCTGCATTGCAGTGGATTCAGCTAGATGACCCTCGGTGTCCCTTCCAACACGATTCCTCTTTTAAACCTCCCACATTGTGTTTAAAGCTGAAGTGTGGAATGACTTCCCCAAAGCTCTGGGAAGAATTTTGACAGGTGTCAGCCCCACCCTCCTGTCAGACACGTGATGCCATCATTATGTCATGTGATTGGCTGGCCAGTTGTTCGGTCCACCTGTCAAATTGGGCCCTGTGGCAAAATCTCCAGTGTCTGGGCTCTGGAGCCAAGAAGGTTTCCCACCCCTGTAATAATGGAACTAGAAGCTGAGAGGTAAAGTCGAGAGCACCCACCTAAGCCTTGTGGGACAATTGGCCGTGGAAGATTGGGCTTCCTTTGAAATGAGAGCCTTTTAAGATAGACTAAATGGAAGGTGTGTTTCATTAACTGTTTTCTCTCTCAGCCCCTAGCTGTAATATGATCCCAATTTTGCTGGCTGACTTCTCACAGTTGTTGCAAGTTTTTTCTGAAATAATGCAATGTTTTCTGAGCACGCTATGCAAATTACTCCTAATTATTAACCCAGGTAGGACTAGCGTTGGGTAGACAAGGAAGGACTCAGTAGCATTCCCTGCCCCGCAGTCCGTGTGTGTGTGTGTGTGTGTGTGTGTGTGTGGCAACCGTGTCCCAACTAAGTCAATGGCAGACATGTCTGCTTGAGCCTCACCTCTTTTTGGGGGGCAACTATCTAACTCAGGTGTTTTCTGATTTCAGAGAGCAAGCGTGAAGTCTATGACAGATATGGCAAAGATGGGCTCATGGGTCAAGGTAAGGAGCTTGATCAGGATTTGGGTTATCCTGACAAATATCATCAAAAACCAGGATCGGTTTCAAAGCAGATTTCTGCATTGCCAAGAGGGCAAGAACAAAGACGGCAGCAGATAGCTTATGTGCAGCTCAGAAACACACAGGCCTTCTGCATTAGCTACTTTAGCTGTTGTCATAGCAGTGTGATTGAGCGACTTTCACAGGGAGAAATTTCCTGGGAGAAATTTGCAGAGTTGGGTAACTTTTTGGGGAGCAGAATACTACTGAGATCTTGGCTGCCTTGTCAGTTCCAAACCAAAGCAGCTGTGGCGCAGTTAGGCCTTTCATGGCCCAAACAGCCCTTTTTTTGCGATTCTTAAGTTTTGTTTTTCTGTTCTGTAAAATGGGTTTGTCCAGCTCTGTAGCCCTTTTGTGGCTTTTGACCCATGAATCAGTGCTTGATTAAACTACCGTATATACTTGAGTATAAGCCGACTTTTTCAGCACATTTTTAATACTGAAAAAGCCCCCCTTGGCTTATACTTGAGTGAGGGTCCCACCCAAGCGCATTTCCGACAGCGGCAAAGGCAGCGGAGGAGGAACGAGCAGCCTGAAAGCAGCCCTTTGGGGGGCTTCCGGTTCAGCGCCAGCGCCGATCGGCGGGGTTTCGTCTCGTCTCCGAGGCGACCCGTCTCTGCTAGGAGTGGGGAGGGCAGCGAGAGCGACGCTGCGCCCCTTAGAACCCCGGGAAGAGCGTCCCGGGGGCGAATTTTGTTCGGCAGAGCCCCAATCCGGACTCCCCAACTCTCCGGTAAGCTCTAATAAGAGCTCCGGAGCGAGGAGGGTAGAAGTCGTGGGGGCCATTTTGAACGACAACGTTACCCTAGCGGAGAGAAGCTTCAAGCCGAAGGCGGAGAGCGCTGGATTCTTTTGAAAAAATAATTAGGAAACAAGACTGTAAGTAATTTCAAAATTTGGATTACAAATTAATTTGGATTTGGGAGAGAGGAAAAAAAATGGAAGCCACCCCCCCCCACCGGCAATTTAAGAAACAGTAAATAGAAACCCGAAGCCGTAAACAGAAGATTTTAATTTAAAAGGTTCCCTCAAAGGCATCAAAGAGGATCTCCCCTAGATGCAGGGTAAAAGGGGAGAAAAACTGGGGACGTGAATACCCTGCAGAAAGAGGAAAAGATCCAGAAAGACCTTTCTTTTCCCCGGGAGCCGGCAGCCCAGACAACCCAGTGAGCTGATCGGGATTTATAAGTGGAATTTTATTTTTATTTCTATTTTTGGACTTTTTGGAATTTTTTGGTTTATATGCTTTTGAAATATGAGTTTGGACTTTACTTCTATGTATTAAGATTCGGAGAATGCAGCCAGCTTGTTAAAATGGAGTCGAGAAAATAAACTGTGACCATTTTCCACCCCATGTGACAAGTTTTGACCTTGACAGGATTGAACTATAATAAAAAAATTCCTTCAGTAGCACCTTAAAGACCAACTAAGTTTTTATTTTGGTATGAGCTTTCGTGTGCATGCACACTTCTTCAGGATTGAAGATTGTAACCAGGATTGAACTATGTCAACAAAAAGGTATTCGCCTGAGTTCCAGCGGACTGTTTTGACCATCATGTGGGAAGTAAGAATAGGACTATGTCAAGATGAGACACAACAGCAAGAGTTAAAGCAACAATTCCAGATGGTGATGGCGGAATATGAGTTCTTAGAGGATGAAGCTACTGAAACTGAGGAGGATGAGTGTGAGAATGATAGTGACAGAGATTTGGAGGATTTTGACAATGATGGGGACTGTGATTTGGAACGAAAAGATGAAGACGATGACTGTGATAATATAATACAAAATGAAGCTCACCATGAAAGAAAAGACGATTTTACTCTACAAAAAGTCATGTGGAGTGCCCTCCTTTTGAGGGGGGTACGATTGGATTTACTGGAACTCCAGAATGCCCACAGGGAAGAGGAAAAAAATAATCAGAGAAGAGAAGAAACTCAGGGGTGCTGTATGGAGGCCTGGATGGCAAAATACTGCAAAAAGGGGGTGGGGTGAAGGGAGAGCGGGGTTGTGATTGATAGGATGGATTATTAGGATTAAAACTGGACTGCTGACTATGGAACTTGCTGGATTGGAGGGTTGGAGCCGGAAATTGGGGATGAAAGGTTAGATTGGGAATAGTTATAGTTTAAAAGTGAATTGATTTTGGAAAAAGGTGAAAATATGGAGGCTTATAGAGGGGAAAAAAATTAGGCACGGGAAGAAAAATTGGAGTTTGATTTTTTAGTGATTTAGATATTCGGTGAAAATGATAATAGTCAAGTTTTAAAATAGTATGAGGTATAAAGGTAATTATATTATAGATTAAGAAACTGTTGAAGAGGATAAAAAAGGGACGAAAACCGGGGAAGGGGGGAGGTCGGGGAAGCCCATAAAATATGGTTTATTAATTATGAGTGGAAAAAAAGATTATTTTTGTTTTTTTCTTCTTTTACTTTTTTCTTCTTTTTTTGTCCTTTTTTCTTTTTTCTTTTTTTAATTCTTTTTGGTATGAGAATAGATGGTTGGATGGATGCCTTCCTGCGTACTGCCCTGATTTCCTGGAGCTCTCTGGTGGCAGGGGGGGGGCTTTGGGGCAGGGGAGGGGGAGGAGGACAGAAATCCAACCATAAAATGGACCATCTCTGACTGTTCACCTGCGTGGGATACTTCTGTGGCAGGGGAGGACCCATGGAGGGGGGTGGGAAGAAGGTGGAAAAGGTGTTCATGTATGTACCGTTTTTTTTTGTAATTTGTAAAATCAATAAAAATTATGTTTAAAAAAAATGAAAGCAGCCCTTTGGGGCTGCTCCTTCCTCCTCCGCCGGTTTGTGGTGTGGTGAACCAGCTTATACTCAAGTCAGTAAGTTTTCCCAGTTTTGGGGGGTAAATTTAGGTGCCTCGGCTTATATTCGGGTCGGCTTATACTCGAGTATATACGGGGTATTTCCAGGGGCTGCAGACATAACAAGGCATGGCTGGCTGGCAGGCTGCAGGTTTGCTGGGCCTTGGATGTAAATGATTTTAGTTATCCAGTACCCCTAAGCCAGAGGTTTTCAACCTTTCTGAGTCCACAGCTCCCTTGACCAACTAACGGAGGTCCTGCCCTTGCCCCAAAGAGAGGTGGCTTCTCACACTGTCCCACAGGGGCCTGGGAAGCACCCCCTGGCCAGCTCCAGAGGCACCATTTGTTTGGGGAGCTTTTAGCCAGGGTTGCTGCAACAAACAGCTGTGCAAGGCTTTGGGAGGCAGAGATGCAAGAGGGCATCAGAGGAGGGAGAGAAGAAAAGAGGGACAGAAAACAACATTGCCCGTGGCACCCCGGCCGTCATTCAAGGCGCTCCAGGGTGCCACGGCCTTAACCTTGGTAAACAGTAAGCCAGTGCCTTGGTGTGAGGAAAATAAAGGCTCACATTTGGTCTCTGCTTCCCCCACAGGTGGGCCCTCCGGGTCAAGACCACACCCAGGACCCGAATTCACCTTCACTTTCCGCAGCGCCCACGATGTCTTCCGGGATTTCTTTGGAGGACACGATCCGTTTGCTGACTTTTTTGGTGTGCACTGGGTTTGATCCCCATTTTTTTTTTTGCAAGGGGATTTTGTCTGAGTGGGGAGGGAAGACCCTATTGGCTGTCTCTGGACTTCAAAACTATGAGGACAGTCAGTGATATCCCAAAGACAACCAGTACCTGAGAGATGGAAGGAACTAGTAACAAAGAAGAATATCATTGCTATCTGGTTGTGTCAGGCCCAGAGTTCCTCTAGCTGGGTTTTCCTTTTACCATATAGGGCACTTCTGTGGAGAGTGCAGTAGGGTTTTGTCACTCATTCCCTGCTCCACCCTTCCCCAATCCTTCAGGAAATTCTATGACCTACATGCTACTGTTGTGGTTTGGGTTATGCCAGGTCTGTTGGTGTTTTCTTGTGTGAACTTGATGTTACTTTATTCTACTTGCATCTCATTCCTTTGTGAGGAAGCTCAGAGTGACTAAGCAGTGCAGTCTCCCATCCAGCATTCATGAGGCTGAGACCCGCTTAGCTTTGACTATGTAACCCTGTTGCCCTCCTGGCGTTTCTGGACTGCAATTCCCATAATTCTTCCCTCACCATTGGACATGGTGCCTGATGGGAGTTGGAGTCCCAACAGCACCTGGAGGACCCACAGCCTCAAAGCCACGCCAGAACATTCTCCAGAACTCCCTGTGCAGCTGAGGAGAGTAAAGGGAGAGGAGGGGGTCTTAGACAGTGAACAGTCCCTCCTTTTTGGATCATTTCCAGAAACCAGGTCCTTTCTGAGAAACCAGATCCCTTCTAGTTATACATGGGCCAAATGTTAAATAAATGAACCCCTGTGTTGCAGACTTCAAACCTGTTCCAAAAGATGCAACACGTAGACCGATGAGGAAAGGGCAAAATATATGTCTTTATAAACTGCAGTGAAGCAATAGTCAGCTGTACAATCTATGTAACTAAATTCATCCGGTGAGACAGTGATCCAGATAATCGCACTGTTTCTGAATATATAGAATGACATATTTATATCAAGGCCAATGACCAGCATGATCAAGAGTCTAAATAGTCCAAAACTAGCACTGGGTGGTTTCTTGCAGCTCAGGGAGGCTCTGACAAGGCAATAAAACTTTTGTGTGGAAGGAAGCAGCAGCAATGTGGTGCAAGGTACAGGAATCAGAACTGCGGGCAGGTAATAGTCCAGAAAACAAAGGGTATGGATCTGCATGCTTTTGAGTAGGAGTCTCTCTGCAGAGGAATGTAGTAGTTGGTGATCTCTTCTTTGGATCTCTTTCCAGACGATCCATTTGCAGACCTTCGACCTGGACCACGACACCATGGGGCAGGGCCGTTTTTCTCTCCCTTTGCAGCATCGCCAGGTAAGGAACAGCTGGAAGGATTTGCCTGCCCACCTGCTTCTCGCTGTGACCTCCAGTTCTCCACCCTGGTTCCAACTGCACTTGCTGTAGAGCTGACTTGCTTTGCACAGTGTGACCTGGTGGCCACTTTTGCAAGGCCACGTTCTTTCTCCTATTTGCCCCTCCTTGGAATCTCAAAGGAAAGTTTTCCTGTCTGGTATCTCTTTTCCTTTGCTGGTTCATCTCCCCTGGCCTTGGTGCCAGCTGCACCCTTCCTTGTCAGTTATTCTGGCGCACTATCTCTTTCAGACTTCTTCTCCGCCGGGCTTGGTCCTGCTATGAATGCAGGAATGGGATTCCGCTCTGTCTCCACCTCCACCAGATTCATCAATGGCAAGCGGATCACTACCAAGAGGTAAGCTTAGGAGGACGTTTTAATCCATTTGCCTACGGTCTTCTGGCCTTGTCACACAGATTTTGGACCCTCTTGGAGAACGACCAAGCCCATTCTTTCTGTTCTCCCTGGCCCTCCTCTCCTGCTCATTTCTGCTATCTCTGTGTATAAGACACAGAGTAAGCTATGGGGAGGATATCTAGAAGTTTTATATTGACTCAGTCCATCTAGGTGAAGGGAGGGGAAAACCACACAAGCTGTACCAGATTGGGGATGCATTCCTTATTTACACGTGTGTGTGTGTGAGAGAGAGAGAGGGAGGGAGGGAGGGAGCACTAGCTCTTTCTTGCTACTGGTCATCTTATCAGCAGTAAGTTGGGGAAATCCCATGGCCCCTGGGTTTTTCCGACCTTTTAGCAGCTTGTTCACATGTTGCTGTCCCAGAAAGTTAGAGGTTTACTTGCCTTGTAGCTTTGTAACTTTTATAAACTGCAGTCCCTCTGGTGATCATGTGTTTGCGGTGGATTGTACAAGGTAAACCCCCCCCCCCCGCGACCTACAGCCTAACTGAAATGGTTAAAGAGTGCAGGAGAAGTCAAATTTGTGAATTGAATCTGTCCTCTCTACACCCCAAACCTGTCCCTCAAATCTAGTGGAATGAGGCTGGCCTCATAAAAAATATGAAAGACATAATACATTAAAAAATGAGATTCTAAGTTGATGTTTTTGTGCAAAAACCCTCATCTGTGGAACAAAATAGATTTATTGGTCTCTCTTCTTCAAAAATAAATTTTAAGAGCAGCTTCAAATAAATTTTTGGTGTTTGTCTTTGAAAAATATAATGAAGGCGAGCAGGTGCATAATTACAGGTATGGTAGTAACTGTGGTTGCTATTATGGGATTAATCATGCACCAAAATGTAAGCAAAGGCTAAACAATAGACATGTTTGTAGACAGGCGACTTAATGTTTTCTCCAGTTCAACATTGCTGGCGGAAGGTTTTGCATGGTTTTATGTGTTCTTCACAGTGTCATTTCCCTTTTCTATCCCCTCCCCTCCCCCCTTGTTCTCCAGGATCATTGAAAATGGGCAGGAGAGGGTAGAAGTGGAAGAAAATGGGGAGCTGAAATCCATCCAAATTAATGGTGAGGGACTAAAAGGGGAGAGGTATCCCGAGTTTCTTTTCTCTGTAGTCAGCCGTGCACAGCTCTCTCCAGCTGAGAGCAGAAATGTGAGCTTCTCTGGACGCCCGCAGCCTTCTGTGTGATCTCAACCTGTCTCCCAGGAGACGGAGAAAGTAATAGACCCTCATCCCCATGGAGCGCCTCTGACATTTAATCTACAACTTGTGAAAAGCTTTGTGAAAAATGTGCCCCCCCCACCAAGCGGTAGGATGCGTGCATGCCAACTTCTGAGACATTTGGGGGTTGGAAGGGATCTCCCCAGCGCTCCTGGCCTCTTTCGGAAACAGGAAGGAGGGGGGATTTTCAGACTTGTGGTGGAACGGCTTAGAAAGGTAAAATAAGAGATGACTGTGATAATAGCATATGCCAGGCTGGTGGCTGAGGAACGGAAGAGAGCTGTGGGAGAGCTAGGAAAGTTTTCACCTGGGCTTTAAGACATCCATTACCCAACAAAGTGTGGTGCATATATTGGAGAAGGGAAGCTGCCTGGGTAGTCACCTTCAACTTTTTCAGACCCAGATCTTGCCTTTAATTTTAAAAATGCACCCAGGGACCAACTTCTTCTTCATTATTATTATTTTTCTAAGCATATATTTCCGCGCTGGTAGCATTGCTGTTGCAACCGTCTTTAAGTAAGCCAGGCTTCAAACCTTTACCCACCAGCTGAAGATCCTGGGGCAGGAGTCCTCAACCATTTCGGGTGGTTTTGGAAATATCAAAAACCGTTGTGGGCACCACAACAACTGGCAACACTCGGGCAAAATAGCTACATGCCCCCCACAAGTCAATTAAAAATATTGTTTGGAAATGGAGGTGTCTGAGGATGCTGTGGTGCCAACTGGCACCATGTTGGGGACCCCACATCTAGGGTGCTTGGCCTTTCTGGGCAAGGCCATAGCAATGGCGGGAGGGGGGGAAGCATGCTTGGTGTGCCTCCTTTGGACAATTGTCGGCTCAACCCCTTCCCTTTCAGGTGTTGCGGACGACTTGGCCCTCGGCCTGGAGCTGAGCCGGCGGGACCAGCAAGCTGTGCAAAGCCGCAAGCCAGCCCCTTCTTCGCCGGCGCCGCAGCACCCGCCCCCGAAGCGCCCGTCCCCCAGTTCGTCCCCCGTGATCTTGTACACCGACAGCGACGAGGACGACGAGGACCTGCAGCTGGCGATGGCCTACAGCCTGTCTGAAATGGAGGCCAAGGGCCAGCACAGAGCAGGTGCGAGAAGCCCCTCGAAAAAGCAGCCCCCTGGAAAAGCGCAGTTGCCACAGGGGAGCCACTCCACGGACAGCCAGGCGGACAGGCTGTCCAAGCCCCCCTCAGAGGCCATGGGAGGGAGCGGACGGGGAAAGGGCAGAGGCAAAGACTCCTCCCCTAAGAAGAAGAAAGATGCGCAGTGCAGCCTCCTCTGAGCCAGCCTGAGACTGGGCTTTCATTGGTTGGTGCGCTTGGGACCCTGGCCAATGGAGGAGCAGGGTGTTGTTCTGTCAGGACCAGCTGGCTGCCATGATGCGTCACTGGCAGAATCGCCCAAAGGCCCACCCAGTCAGAAGAGGAGGTGCTACCCCTGCTGCTGCTACTGCTGCTGAGTAAAGGGCAGGAGCAAATTCTGTTAGCTGTGTGTGTGTGTGTGTGTGTGTGTGTGTGTGTGTGTGTGTGTGTGTAATTTGGCATGGAGAGGCATTGTCCTAGGCTGCTCATGCACAGCAAAGCCCTGGTGCCTTCAGCAAGTTCAGGCTGCGCTGTCTGCCCTGCTGCTCTACTGCATGGCTTGGCTATATGTCCCTGTCGTTCTCCTGTACTGCATAGATCCTCGAGGGTGGGGGTGGGTGGGAGGGGGCTGTGCTCTTGGCTGCCACTGCTTGCCCTGGGCACTAAAGGAAGCGAATGCATTGCTTCCGCCCCAGGATTTTGTATCAGCAATTTGGGAGAGCTGATATATATATATATTTATTATTATTATTATTATTATTATTATTATTATTATTATTATTATTTATTACATCCCAAATAACAGAATGCCATGGCCTGTGTTAATGGCCGTCCTCTAAATTTGCCCTGGATCCGAGTGCCTTTTCTGCACTAACAACCCCTCCCGTCCCCTTTAATGGTACCAAATCCTGTGCCTTTATCCCCCGACCACGGCTACTGGGGGGAGGGAGTGGGCAACAAAACAGCCCCCATATGCGAAGGGCTAGTGAGAACTCAACCTGCGCTGAAGGCGGTGGCCGTCCTACAGTGGCTAGCAGCAGAGCAGTCTCTTGACGGACTGAGATCTCAGAGAAGGCACAGCTCTGAGAGAGGACTCTGCTCTCTTCTGCTTATTTGGCAGCGCTGCCCTAAGGCTTGAGCACCCAACTTCCTGTGCAGAGGAAGAGAGGGGAGGTACCCCAGGGGGGCAGGGAGGCCTGTACACGGACCAGGCTACATGAGTTGTGTCTGGTATGCATGACAATGTAGTTGAAAGGCACTTTTGGAACTTTGTGGGGACTGAGGAATGTGTGAGACGTAACACATGTAGGTACATAGGCATTTCTTATACCTCTGTGGAGAACCTGTGGCTCCTCCAGATGGTGCTGGAACGCAACTCCCAGTATCGCTGACTTTTGGCTGAGGTTGATGGGAGCAACATCTGGATGGCCGCAGAGGTTCCCCTTACCCTGCCCAGTAGTTTGCAAGTGCATGCCATCTTCCCCTGCAGCTTTTGCCTGCCCCTAAACCCTGTTTGCTGGCATCTTGCACCACTCCCTGCAGCTGTAACCTCCTCCTTTCCCCCTCCCCTGCTTCCCAGGGCCTGGTAGGCTTTGCACCCTCCTCTTTCTCTCCCTGATCCCTTTTGTGTCTAATGTACCCCCTCCCCGGTGGCAGGCCCTGGATAAGGCTTCGGTGGATGCTCGATGTAGGAATGTAACTTGTTGGTGCCCTTTCTCTCTCTCTCTCTGCTGTTGTTGCTGCTGCTGCCGCCGCCACTGCTTGTCTCCTCACCTGCCCATCCCTCCCTCCTGTGCTTCCCATGCCACAGACCCTGACGGACAGGCATACTCTGTCTGATGCCCCTCCATGCTGCCTCTCTGCAGGTAACCCTCAATGGTTCATTTTATCCACTTGGTTGAAATGGCAAAAGATCTTCAGGGTGGTTTGTTTGTTTTTTTAATAGCAGAGCTGAGAATATTTCCTACATAGCCTGGCATTTTGCCATACAAGGCTGCCTTTCTTTTAAAGTGAGTTTCTGGCTGTTGAGACGCAGTCACTTCCATGTGCTTTCCCTTCCTGTATTCTTTTCTGTCACCTGTTCCTGGATTCCGAAATATCCACAGGCTGGTTGGGTTTTTTTTTTGTAGGGGGTGTTAATTGGCTTGTAGAGCCAGGGGGGGCTAATGCATTTTTGAAAATGCTTAAATATTTGTTGATAGGAAAGTGCAGTTTAAGTATATCAACAGACCTTAGATTTGTTGGTTGCAGTGTTTTATTCTGGGTTTGGAGCAGAGTGCATGAACCTCAGGCCCCGTAGGCCGCTTCCTCCCAAACCATGCTCCTATCAATCTGCTGACATCAGCTGATGAGCAGGGGATGATGTTTCGTTTTGTGTTGGCTGCACATGTCGGTTCCCCACAATGTGTCGTTGTGCAGCCAAAGCAGCAGGATGCAACCCCCTCCCCCAATCAGCGGATGAGAGAGAGAGGATAAATCTTGTCCAGAATTCTTCAGTCCCGCTGGGTGCTGCTTTGCCAGTGTATTTCCTGAGGTGAACATGTTGGCAAAACAGACCACCCCCATGGGTCAACTTTGACAAGTGGGTGGAATCACCAGATGATTGACTGGTGGTCAAAGTTGGCCTGTGGGGTGTGAGGAGATAAAGACCTGGCTGATAGGGCCCACAGGGTTGTCCACTCCTAGTTTGGTGGTGCAGAATATGCACAGCCCTAGTGATTTTGATTGTGGGAATTGACCTGCCCCAAATCTCTCCTGCCTTTGTGTGCATATTCCACGCTACAAGATTCCTCATTAGTCCTTGCCCTGATATATCCCTGCACTGGGTACTGTTTGGGGGAGGGTGATAGATCCTCTCACAGCTGTATCAGCTAGGGGCATCCGAGAGTTTCTGATTCACATAATTCACTTGGCAAGGTGAGGACGTGGCTTCAGTGTGTGGCTGTGGCAAAGTGGGGCCTAGAAACTGCTTCAATTCATAAGCCTCAATTGCAGTGCTCTCCCCAATTCACCACATTGTTATAGAAGTACCACATGGTTCAGTTGGTAGAGCATGAGACTCTTAATCTCTCGGGGTCATGGGTTTGAGCCCCACGTTGGGCAAAAGAGTCCTGCATTGCAGGGGGTTGGAGTAGATGACCCTTGTGGTCCCTTTCTATTATTCCATGTGAAGGTCTCTAAGAGCTCCACTGGTTAATATAGAATTGGGTGTTGAACATTGCCCATATGTAAGGCCACCAAGAGAACACATTTAATCTGCTCTGAGCTCCTTTTGTAGGAAGGATTGCCTATAAATAACAAAAACAGGTGAGTTTGCCTCTCCTCTGTGTACAACCTGGGCTCCACTTCTCCATAAGCACAGCTTGAACCTAGTGCTCTTCAGCTTCGGAACCCAAGGTGACGTTGGACTACAACTCCCATCCTGATCATTGGGCTAAGCTGGCTGGGGATGATGGGAGTTGTAGTTCAACAACATCCAGGGGCCCAACGTTGAACAACACTGTGTCTAACCCACGTTCTCCCTGTGCCTGATTACCGTGTTTCTCCTATTTTAAGACACGTCTTATATTTATTTTACTCAAGAAAAATAAGCATATGGCTTATTTTCAAGGGATGTCTTAAAATACACTGGGGGAAGACTGGGGGAAGACTGGGGGAAGAAGGTGAAAGGCTGTAGCAGGTAAACAGGGCTGGTGAAGAAATCTCAGCCTTTTACCAGGGGACGCTGTGGATTTAAACCACTCCAAGAAGTGATCGGGTGGGTTTCCTCCCCGCCCTGCTTGAACAAACGTCTCCTCCCTGCTCCGTTGCCTCCCTGCTCCGTTGCCTCGCTTACCCGGGCTCTGGTGTCTGATTAAATGAGAAGGAAGTGTGGGAGTGAAGCTCTCCCTTTAAGAGGCAGCCTGCAAAGGCAATTTCAACAATTCGGCATTGCAGGCTGCCTCTTAAAGGGAGAGCTTCGCAGCCTTCACTCCCAAACTTCCTTCTCGTTTAATCAGACATCGGAGTGCAGGTGGGGGGGGCAGGGAGGAAAAGAGGATCGCTGAAAAGGGGAGGGGGAGTAAGAAAGAAGGACGGGGCGGGGGAGGTTCGCGGAGGTGAGAAAGCGAGCGAGGCAACAGAGCAGGGAGCGGAAATCACAACTTAACTCCTCTTTCCTGGGAGTAAGTTCCATTGAACTCAGTGGTGCTTACTTTGGAGTAGAGGATGTATAGGACTGCCTTGCACACAATGACTTTAAAACTTTCAGCATTGCAGGATGGCATTCCACAGCTCTCGCTCTTCCCCTCTTGTTCACATAGGCAGACTGGGGATGCCGCCGCCGCAGCCAAACACCCATTAAAATCGGAGAGGGAGGAGGGGGAACCTTGAGAATCTGGGACCTTTCTCCCACCCCCTGACCAGCAAGGGAGGGCTTGTTTTCTTCTCTCTCTCTCTCCTCTCTCTCTCTCTCTCTCTCTCACACACACACACACACACTCACTCATTCTTTCTGCCGTCCGCCTCTCCAAACCAACTCTTCAACCCAGAAATCAAGGGGACGGAGGAAGCCAGCGAGATCCTCAGACTCGCTGCTGCTGGCTCCTGGAGGCAGCCTGCCGGGTCGGCGCCCAGCAACGCCACGCAGAGCTCCCCAAGCCTCCTGGAGCCAGCAGCAACAACAGGGCAGGAGGCTTGGGGCGCTTTGCGCAGCGCTGCTGAGCACCGACCCGGCAGGCCGCCTCCTCCTCCTGCCGCGGCCGTCGTGCTTGGTCCCGCTGGCTGGCTGGGGCACTTGGCGGTCTTGCTCCGCACAGCTCATGGGTATGGCTTATTTTTGGGGTATGGCTTATATTTCTTCAACTCAGGAAAATCCTGCCATGGCTTATTTTGTAGGGATGACTTAAAATATGAGAAACACGGTAGATCCTCTCATAGACGAAAGCAGCAGCCTCTCACTCAGGAGTGGCTCACCTGTGGCCCTCCAGGTGTTGCTGAATCGCAACGCCACATCACCCCTGACCATCCTGGGTGAGGCTGATGAGAGGTGGAGTCCAGCAAGTTTTAGAGGGTCACAACTTAGTCACCCACCCTCAACCTCTTGCTCCAGAAAAGTTTCTTGGATTTGAGTGTTGCATATGACTGCAGTATCCACAGGAATGATCATTCTCTAAAGCTGTAGGTTGTTTTACATTAAAAAAAACAACTTCCAACCATACATTTTGAGGAACTAAAATCAGGTCTTAAAAAAGAATTCCACTCATTCCAAATATTTCATGGGAGGTACATGTGCACCTGCCGCACCCCCAAGTTCCCTCAATTTTGAACATTGGAAAAAATGTATTCCCTCGTTTCCCCCCTCCCCAGGTCTTCATACCTCTGGTTCCCTTTTCCATTCCTTATGAGCAGTTTGCAACCAAGTCTTTGCAGGATGAATATTTTCATGTAATGTTTAATCCTTTAACTGGCAGGGGACAGTGGATGGGTGGGAAGGTGATGGTTCTGCAGAGCAACCTGCTACAGTTCCTTATTTTGCATGCTCGGATGCACCCTTTCCTCCCCTGGTTTGTTAAAGGGCAGTGGCTCTTTCTTGACCTTGTAGTTAATCCTGAGTCCACAGCAGCTGTGCCTTGATGCTAGAGCCCCTCACCAGCCCCTCCACCCCACTCCTTCTCAGTACTGCAAGTCATATTCCCGCATGGCAAAGCCCAACCTGGGGGTGGGATGGGGTGATGATGATGTAGTGCACAGCCCAGGCTCTGCTTGCTGTCACAACACTTTTCACTGCTGTCTGATTCACTCGGTGTCTGTTTTTCTCCCTCCCTCCTGTCCTGTCTCCTTGCTTGTTTCCCCAGGTGTGTTCTGAGTCTGGAAGAGCCATGGGAGAATTGCCTCTCTAGCACTCCGTGCTCCCAGAAGGCTACTCAAGCCTGGACTTCGCTTTCTGTTCCTTCCCTGAGCCCTGCCTGGGGGAACGATTGATGGGCAGGCTCCGAGTGTGTGACTTCCTTCCCGCTAGTGCTCTCTCTGCTGCGTGTCATATAGCACTCAGTAGACTCAGTAGTTCAAAAGGGTAGGGCGAGGCACAGCCCATCCTTTTTTAAAAAACAACAACCATGTACTTGTAGCTATGCTGCTGCTCCTGAGTTAACAGCACCTATTGGTGGGGTTGGGCGGAGGTATCACCAAGCCCCCCCCCCTGCCTGTAGCTCCCTTTTCACCGGTGCCCTGTTTCCTTGCAAGAAAGGACCGTGGCTAAAGGAGTGCAATGGACTTTTTTTCGCTGGACCATTTTATGAGCAAGTTATGAAGGAGACGGTGGTGCTGTGTGAACTGTGGTGGGTACAGGAAGTGATAAGCCTTTCCGACGCAGGTTGGCCTTCTGGTCCTCTTTAGCTCCTGCAAGGACTATTTGGGTCACAGCACAACAACACTCTTCCTGTTTATAGTGTTGACTGACTGAGTGGGTGTGGGTAGGTGTGGAGGTGTTGGGACAGAAACCGTGGGAGAAGGGCTTCTGGTTTTAGCAGCAGAGAAGCTCCCTCTTTCTGTGCATAGAAGACTTTGTGCTCGACAGCAGCTGTGGGCAACTTTTGACCCTCCAGATATTGCTGGATCACAGTTCTCCTCAGCCCTGGCCACTGGCCCTGATGGGAACTACTGTAGTTCAGCAGCACCTAGAGAGCCAAAGATCCCCCCTCACCTCCACAGCAGCATTTCTCAGCCTGGTAGTCCATCAAAATATGGGGAGCAATGGGGGTTGGACTCCCAGCAGCCACCTGCAGACCCAATGGGTGAGGGAGGCTGCTCTAGGGCCAAAGGGCTATAAACCAAATTTTCCCTCAGAGCGGCAGGGGTGTCACTTTTCCAGACCAGGCCTTGCAGAGAGAGTAGGCGTGTAGTATAGGCCTCTCATGCCAGGAAGGAGAGGGCAGGGGCTGTCTCTCTCCCTTTCTCTCTCCCCTCTCTTTCCCTCCGATCCCTTGGAGGAAATCCTCTCCCAGAATGGAACAAGGCTGGAGGTAACAGAAGTCCTGCTCAGTGTATCTCCTGACTCGGGAGTGAGATTGATCTGTTTTGTAATTCAAAGCACTGGCCTGGTATATAGAGTGGAAAACATTGTCAATAAATTTATTTGCAATGAATGCTGTGTCAGAATGTCATCACTGCTATCAAGTACTTCAACTCCGTTACAAATACTGACATGTGCCAACTAGGAAAGGAAATAAATGGGTTCCCTAGGGGTGGGGCTGTTGTCTGCCTTGACTCAAGCCAATCCCCCGATCCCCTTGTGCATGCAATGCAAATGCTCTACCCTGGACTTAACGCCTCCCGTGTTCAGGGTGAGCAGCTGAAGGCAAGCAGTCACCTTTGTATTCCCACCCTTTCAAGGAAGCGGCTCAGGGCAGTGAATGGGTTGTGTGCCTGGCATGCGTTGGGACACTTGGCCGCAGCTTTTGCAGCCCACAACATGAAGAGCGCTGCCCCAGCCCCACCCGTTCTGGATGATACACAACATGAGTAGGCTGGGCTGCAGCTGCACAAACGCGACACAAAAACTTTATTCACATCAAATACAAAATTAGATTCTCTAGAAATGTCTCTTGGTGTACGTAACATCACAGAGAGAAAATGGAGAGGGCAACACAGTGGGGAGGAGCAGGCTTGAGTCTATCTCTCCCAGAGGGGCACCCCGTCCCCCCCTTTTTTTTGAAAAGGAGGGAAATGCTGCTAGGATGTAAGTAACGGGGAGTAGGCATAGGGCAGGCATGGCCAAACTTGGCCCCCAGTTGGGACTACAATTCCCATCATCACTGTTCCTGTTAGCTAGGGATGATGGGAGTTGTAATCCCAAAACAGCTGGAGGGCCAAGTTTGGCCATGCCTGACATAGGGTAAAGGAGTGATTAGGGTAGAAGCCTTGTTACGCTTTCCCCACTCTCACCTGTCATGGACCTAGGGACTCTTTGGGGGCTGCTCCAAACTGAGGGTGAGGAGATGATTGGAGGAGGAAGAGATGGAAGGGGCATGAGGACCACATGGTTCAATTAGATAGACTTCCCTAGCAGTGCCTTGTCGTGGATATTATCCCTGATTATGGCACAGGGACAAAGCAGCATTCTTTATAGTATAGCTGAGGAGCTCGCATGCACCCACAAAGTCTACACCTCTCACCTTTGTAGAAGCAGGCACATCTACAGTGGCTGGGCACACGTAGGAGGCTCCTTGGAAAACTTGCCTTGAAAGGTGTCTTAACTCCATGTCTGAGCGCAGAGCCCCTTGTATTGCTCTGCGGCACACCCAGCAATGTTTATTAGGGCACAGGCTAACCTCCAAAGTGTGTCAAAGTACCCACTTGCCATTAACTAAGGGCTGCGTCCAGAGCAAGGACAGTCAACCTCCAGAAGTTGCTAGACTACAAACTGGCTATTTGCAATGCTAGCTAGGGCTCCTGGGAGTTGTAGTTGTCCGGCAGCATGTGGAGGGCACAACACTGGCAACCCCTGTTCCAAGAGAACATGGGCAGGGTAGCACCCAACAGTAAGAGGAGGGTTAGGGGCAGATGGGTGGGGCAGGCAGGTGAGGGGCCACCACCCGTAGCTTAAATTCAGTCATGGTCGATAACATGGAAATAGACTTTGTGAAGGAAGAACATCCCAGGCAAGGACACGGCACAGCAGAGGCAAAAGGGATCGAGTTGGGGGGGAGTCACAAAGCTGGGGTACGCCGAGTGGGGCATCACTGTGGCAGGGCCTTCAGGATGGCGTTCACCTCCTCCGCCACGGCTGTCAGTGCAAACTCAAACTGGTCCTGGGGATACATAAAATCAGTCTGGGTGTTGGCATCCCCCGCATCGTGTTCTTAATCCCCCTCCCCTCAAAATCAGAAAAAAAGGCAGCAAGGATGGGGAACCTGTGGACTCCAACTCCCATCAGCCTCTGCCAGTCCTGGATGCTGGGAGTTGGAGTCCAGCAACATCTTCTCAACAGAAGCAGGTGGGGAATGTCTGGCACTGCGGCTGGCGCTGCACTCCCATCAGTCCTAGCCAGCATGGTCAATGGGCAGGGATTTGGGAAGTTGCAGATTTGCAACATCAGAGGGACCTCACTTTCCTACCACTGCAGGTGTAAAGAGCTTTAGGGACAGGGAATTGGGGTGTGTGTGTGTGTGTGTGTACCTGGCCCTGCTTCACAGAAGGGGCTTTTGCCTGTTCTTGTTTTGACAATGCTTCTTGTTTGCCCAGATGGAGAATAAAGAGGTAGAGGGTGTTTGTGGGTGTGCATTTGCACGCGTGCATGTAGAAGCTATCCTACTGTACAAAGGTAGACTTGAGCATCCTCACTCTGCCCACTTTTGTAAGCTTGGCCAGGAAGGAACACGGCATCGGCCTGCTCTGGATAGGATTTGAGAACCCAAAAGTCCTTAGTTTCTTCCTTCTTCTTTTTTTAAACTTCAGTCCTCCTCATTCCAAACCTAGGCACTTATCTACTGGGTAAAAAAACCCTGACCTTTAGTATGCTACCAAGTACCATGTCTGACTCCACCCCCCCCAAAAAAATAGGCAGGGACAGAGAATACAGTGGTTGCTTTACTTACCGGTAGGCCTCATCTGCACTACACATACAAAGCCACAACAGACCACTTTAAACCACCACAACCTCCCCCACAGAATCCTGGGATCTGTAGCTTGTTAAGAGTGCTGAGAGCTGTAAAGAAGAAAGACCCCTTATTCCCCTCAAAGAGCTATAATTCTCAAAGTGGTTGAACATTCGATCCCTCTTCAAAGGGGACTCTGAGAATTTCAGCTCTGTGAGGGGAATAGTGGTCTCCCAACAATTCTTAGCACCCTTAACAAACTAGAGCTCCCAGGGATCTTTGGGGGTTCGTGGCTGCTTGATGTGATACCGCTTTAAATGCATAGTGCAGAGGGGGCCTACACTTCCCTTCCATCCTGTCAATGCCAGAAGGTCCCAATGCATTCTTATTCCATGCCCTCCAGGAACCAAGTTATGGCACCAGCAGCCACCCAAAGCAGGTGTTTCAGGTTTTACCCACAAGTAGGGACCCAGGTGGCGCTGTGGTTAAACCACTGAGCCTAGGGCTTGCTGATCAGAAGGTCGGCGGTTCGAATCCCTGTGACGGGGTGAGCTCCCGTTGCTTGGTCCCAGCTCCTGCCAACCTAGCAGTTCGAAAGCACGTCAAAATGCAAGTAGATAAATAGGAACCGCTACAGCGGGAAGGTAAACGGTGTTTCCATGTGCTGCTCTGGTTTGCCAGAAGCAGCTTTGTCATGCTGGCCACATGACCTGGAAGCTATACGCCGGCTCCCTCGGCCAATAATGCGAGATGAGCGTGCAACCCCAGAGTCGGTCACGACTGGACCTAATGGTCAGGGGCCCCTTTACCTTTACCTTAGTGGGCAGCTATAGCTCAGGTGATGCATGCCAGATGTTGGCCTACAACTCCCATCATCCCTGACCATTGATGCTGCTGCTTGGGGCTGCAGAGCATTACATTGGCTACCTGAAAGCAAGCATCCAAACATACCTTTGTCTGCACCATGCCAGGTCGCTGATCTCGCACGTGCTCCAGGGTGGCTGCGATGTCGATCTCCTTCACACCTAACAGGCAGGAGGAGAGGCAAAGTCAGAATTTAGTGAAGGGGTAAGAAACAGTGAAGAGGGAAACTCCATACACCCATGAACAAAGTGGTGGCTGTGGAATCTGAAGATAATCAGGGGTAAATGCAGAAGAGACAGGAGGAGATGGTGGGTTGGAGGCCTTCAAAGAGCAGGGGCCTGTCTTTGTGCAGTAGTTTGTGCACCTGGCTATGGTTTTCCCAGTAGTGATGTATGGAAGTGAGAGCTGGACCATAAAGAAGGCTGATCGCCGAAGAATTGATGCTTTTGAATTATGGTGCTGGAGGAGACTCTTGAGAGTCCCATGGACTGCAAGAAGATCAAACCTATCCATTAAGGAAATCAGCCCTGAGTGCTCACTGGAAGGACAGATCGTGAAGCTGAGGCTCCAATACTTTGGCCACCTCATGAGAAGAGAAGAATCCTTGGAAAAGACCCTGATGTTGGGAAAGATTGAGGGCACTAGGAGAAGGGGACGACAGAGGACGAGATGGTTGGACAGTGTTCTCGAAGCTACGAACATGAGTTTGACCAAACTGCGGGAGGCAGTGCAAGACAGGAGTGCCTGGCGTGCTCTGGTCCATGGGGTCACGAAGAGTCGGACACGACTAAATGACTAAACAACAACAATTGTGCACCTGGAGGCTTGGCCAAGACCAGGTTGTGTGCATGGAATAGACCTGCCTTCCCTCCAATCCCTTCTCACCTTTGGCCATTCGGTTCAGAACCATGTCAATAAGGATATACGTCCCAGTCCTTCCTGCGCCATCACTGCAGAAAGATAAGAGGTTTGGCACTGCTGATGAGAACAACAACAAGAGAGATCCAACCTATTGACCTGACAGTACGATTTAGTTCTATGAGCAAGGGGACATGGGGTGCTTCAGGTGGCCAAATCCCCCACCCAGCCTGGCAAAAATCCATCACACTTTGCTGTGTGCTTCTGAAAAGAACCATTCTCTGCACCTCAGCGGGATGGTGTTTCCATGGCAACACCACAACCAATTAGACTCAGCTTTCCCAGGGCATTACCTGCAGTGGATGACGATTGGGCATGAGCGGCCGCGGTAGCACTTGTTCACCTTCCTGCCGGAACAAGGAAAGGTTGGGATCAGAGAGCAGCCCGGCTTTGGGTTTCAACTGATCGCTTAGAAGTCGCAGGGGCAGCTGCACACAGACTAAGGCAATACCCTCCCCACCTCACTTACCAAGCCAAGGAGAACTAGGAATGGGTGCAAGGATGGTTCTCAGCGAGCTCTTGACAGCAGGAGCTCAGCACCAAGTGGGACCAAAACACTTTACTCCCAACTATCAGCAGTATGCAGGCAGGAAGACACTGTGTACAGATGGGACTTTGCAAAGTCAACTGGCAGAGATTCTCCTATGTGGCCCATGGGACATTTTCCAAAATGTCAAAAAAAAGGGTGAAAGTGCAGAAGCCTCCAAGAGGCATGGAACCTAAAATGCTACTTTGCAGGACAAGCGCCCCTTTTCAAAGCCCGTTCCAAGTGTCTCCCAGTAATCCCCAAAATGGATTTTTCAAATTCGGTTTGTCACATTGGATTCTCAAGCCTCTTCACCCACCAAAAATTGTATTTTAAAAATCACATACTAATTGATCCACTAGAGAGCAAAATGTCATTCTGCTTAATCCTCCCCCTGCAACACACCATTAAATAACCCAAGTATTACCTTCATGAGTGCATTAAACCAATCCGATTCTATGGTGCACATGGTAAAATGCAGTGAACAAGTGATTGAGATTGCTTGCACCAGTCTATATATTTTTCCTAACAAAAATATTTCACATTTACACATCCAAAATGAAATGCATATCCTTCACATGACCAGTGTTCCACTGTAGCAACATGAGAGTCCTTTGTTTTGTTATTTGGGGTCCTTTTCACAGCTACACATCTGATTTCACAAAGCGATTGATGATGCCCCCATCACTTCACCTTGATTGCTCTTCTGGAGGTGAAGAGCTTTGCTTTCTTGCTAGTTACAGAATTAGAGTTTTTGCTGGCAAGGGGGAAATTTCTTTATTTTTGAGAGAGGAATTTCTTGTATCCACACCATGGGGTGCCACAGATCAGCTAGTCAAATCGTGTGAACAATGAGAAGGAATTATCTCAAATGAATCTAATATATAAATAAGATGGTATTCTGGTTATTTTATTTCTGCACATTTTGAAGCGGGCTGGATCAAAAAGGACACAATACTTTGCAGAGCATCAGTCAGGCAGTCTGACATTTTGGTACACTTTGATATATATAAGGTTCCAAAAAGCAGGTGCAGTATGCCAAAATATCTCAGAGGTGGGAAGAAAGCATATTATTGAAGATGTCTGCAAGCTGATTTGAAAAACTTCCACCTGCAGCGTTCAGCTGTGAAAAATACCATCTTATAGCAGGAAAAGGGAACCTGTGACTTTCTAGATCAGGCATCCCCAAACTTCGGCCCTACAGATGTTTTGGACTACAATTCCCATCACCCCTGACCACTGGTCCTGTTAGCTAGGGATCATGGGAGTTGTAGGCCAAAACATCTGGAGGGCCAGAGTTTGGGGATGCCTGCTCTAGATGTTGTTGGACTCCAACTCCCATCAGCGCCACCCAGCATAGCCAATGGCCAGGAATGATGAGAGCCAGAGGCATTGCATCCACTGCCTGCAAACTGCAGGTTTAACTGGCAGGCCATGAGCAAGGGACCTGCTCCGTATCAAAGTGCCATTTCCATTTCCATGTGCTCATGGTGGCAGAGAGTCACGGGCTCTTCGCCCTCGTGGAACAAATCCCCTCTCTTGCCTTGTGGCACAGACCCTCCCATCCACTCACAACCGCTACGCACAGCTTCCTTGTTCTCCAATGGAAATCTGCACGCAAGAGACTGGATCTAGTTTTGGGCCTCTTTTGCTCTGGTGGACGAGGGCAGAGTAGGGAGGGAGGGCAGAAGGTGGGGCACGACAGCAGCTGAGGCCCTGTCTCGTTCCATGCAGCCAGCACGGCGGCCAATGATCACTTTTGTGACTATGCAACTGGGCCAGGATTACTAGCTGCAAATCACAAAAATGACACTGGCGGCTGTGAGAGAAAAGAGAGAGGAAAAAGGAAGGAAGGAAGAAGAGGAGGAGAGGTGGTGGTGGTGGTGAAGGAGAGAGAGAGAGAGAGAGAGAGAGAGAGAGAGAGAGAGAGAGAGAGAGAGAGAGAGAGAGGAATGCTGTAATGCAGGCAGAGAGGAAAGAGCTAAGCGAGCTCCATAGGGAACTATGGAGGCAAAGAGCCTCATAAAGCAGCACCGACAGGACACAGATGGGAAAGAAAGGCAGAGCTGAGGGCAAGCTGGGATCCTCTCGTATTTCAGCTTGCTTAGGTTGCACATGTGCCCTGGGCCCCCAAATGCTGCCCATTGGTGGGAGAAGCTCAGAAGGCCACAGGAACCGTTGAACCCCAAGCCGTGACACCGGGATCCTTTCCTCTCTGCCATCTTCCAAGCCTGAAGCCACACAGAGAGTTTTCCTAATGGATCTGGAAATGCACAGAGGCGATTATCCCACGCCCAGAGATGCCTCTTTTTGCAATGGCTGCTGGGGAAGCTAAGCAGCCCCACGTCCACACCCACCACCAGCACAGGTGTCAATGCAGCAGGAGTCCCCTTGCGCAAGGAGGATGGGTGAATGCAGAGAGAGAGAAAGAGAGAGAGGCTTATTGGAGCACACGGGAGGGACAAGACAGAGGGGATAAAACAGGTTAGAAATAATTTGGAAGCAGGTTGCAGAAGATGGGCCAATCGCTCAAGACACAAACTCTCTATAAGGGGGGGGACCCAATTTCGCAATCTCCCTCAGCTCCTTTACAGTGTTTTCTCCACTTTTTTGCCCCATGCAGTGTTTTTATCCATTGGATCTCATTTAACTGTGAGGCTGGGTGGTGGGGAGAACCCACACGACATAGACCATAGCTGAATTTGGGACCCTCACAAATGTTGATCCTTGGCTGCTGTCAGAAAACATGCAGAATAATAAACTATTTGCATAGTTACCTTCATTTGTCTAAGACAAGTGTGGGGATCCCTTTGGCCCTCCACTTATTGCTGAATGACTGTTCCCATCAACCCCGACCACTGGCCACGCTTGCTGGGACCGATGGGAGCTGTATTTCAGCAACATCTGAAGGGCCAAAGGGCCCTCACAGCTGGCGTAAGACTTCCCCATTATGGAAACTGGATTGGGGAGGGAGGCAGTACGGGTGCCATTTCCAGATCTTGGTAGGAAGTGGGGAGGAAGATGCCCAGCAAAGTCCCAAAGCCCCGCTCTTTGAACCCTGCTGTAACTAAAGCAAACATTCATTGCCTTTCAAAAATGCGTATCTCCATAACATTTCTTGTGGTTCTGTGTTTATATTTCATAATAATCTGGGGAAATGGTCAGTCCTGAAGAATAAATTGTATCTGGTATGAACTGTGTTTCATATTGCACCTCAAGGGCACCCTTTTGAGTGGGGTGTGTGGAATTCAAAGGGTCCCGCTGCACACAACTCCCCAGACTATATCTGAAGTGTGTTTTCCAGGCATGAAACTTGTCTCACTTAGAGGCATTTGCAGTGTCCCCCCCCCATCCTTGCCTGTTTTGAAGTCTGCATCTCCCAAAACGCATTCCAGCTAAAGCATTCACAGGACTGCGGAGACGGTGCAGAGAGGCAATATCTCTACTACATGTAAATCCTGATTCATTCGTGACCCTGCAGGGCCTTCGTCATTTGCACTGCAAGTGTGGGCGCATGTGTGTGCACACCCGAAATATTGAGCATCCTATACTAAATCCCAAATTACGCTTCCACCACATCAGTACCTTCTGAAGTTACCTTTCTCTAAGGCTGACACTAAAACTGAAAGGCAAAGGGTTCTTCATCTACGTTAAGCGTCACTACCAGCCCACACACCCCACTCTGACCCACACAAATAATGCAGCACGGTGTGTAATTACGTTACTTCCAGGTAGCCCCTCAGCACTGCAGCCTCTATAGTCAGAGCCTGACGCCCAGAGTCACGTCATTTTCCAGTCATTACAGGGAGTCCCCCCCGCATGACTCATGCGCCAGAACATTCCTTCCTGCACAAAGTTAACACCATCGGGCTAAATGCTGACAGTTAAGAGAAAACCACACAGTCGCCATCAATGCAATATACTTTTGAGTGACAACTCCAGTTCCCAAGTCTGGAGCGATGCAGGTAATTGGTTCTGGAAATGGAGGGGGGGGGAGCTGCTGAAGAGGACTTTGATGGCTACCTTAGAGCCTTTTGGATGCAAGGAAAATGGAGTGCCTCAACACACAAAAATCAGCCTTGCAAAGGCTGGGGAAGGAGATAGTAAGGGCCATCAGCACACATTATGAGGATCCAAAAGGGAAACTGACTCCGTTTCCACCAATCTTAACTGTGACCTGCCTGTGACATCCATTCTGAGGGGATGTCAAGCTCATGAAAAAGAAAGGCAGAGCTTTTGCCTTGGGTGCCTTCAAATGGCTCCAAGGGGTGCAAGTAATGTAGTGGGTTAACTTGTGCCTTCTTTCTATGGTATTCAAGTCTTCCTCCCTTTCCCCTGAAGGCTTCCTAACACTGGTCCTGAGGACCTTTCTCTGGACCAGAATAGCTAGGAAAGATTCAAAACATGGCCTAGCCCATTTCCGGAAACTCAGCTACATAAGCTCTGACTCCTAACCTTCTTCTTTGCTGTCACAGACACCATGTGCCAGAGCCCCCCCATCTCATCCTAGTTGACCACTGAGGGGGGGGGGGGAGGCACAGAATCCCACACCTGCGGAAGTCGAGGAGAGGCCGTGTGGTGGTGGGGATGCCATCTGCAGGCCAGCTCAGGAAGTGAAACTGTGTCAGAGTTCGTGTCTCCTGAGACTGGACGTTCTTCAGGTAGAAGCTGCGCACCAGGAAATCCTCACACCAGATGTGTTCAGAGACCAGGTTCACCTGTAAGGTGGGGACAGGAGGAGAGAGGGGGAGAAATAGCATATTCACTGTGAGGCCTTACCCTTCCCTAGCCAACTACACATTAGCCAACCAGCCCCCAGTTTCCCCTGCTGCTATTCCCCCAGCCCAGCCCAGCCTCAATGCTTTATTCTGCTCAGTCAATTGTAATTCCTTTCCTACCATTACCCCAAGTGGCTAGAGTAGGAGTAGCTTGTGTGGTTCCTCTCCAGAAGTTGCAGGACTCCAACCCCCATCAATCCCAGCCAGCGTGGCCAGCAGTCAGGGACCATGGGAGCTGGAGTCCAACAACATCTAGAGATTACCACATTGGATCTCCCTGGACCAGGGGAAGTGGGACTCTGTTCACCCCTGCAGTTGTCAGGCCCACGTAGCGCTTGTCCTGCTCTTCCCTCGTGAGCACTGTGTCCACACAGCCAGCTGACTTGGGGTTTGTCTGCACCATTTGGTTTTCACAGACAGTTCCTCTCAGGGCTGCAGACCCAGTGAACGTATCAACCAGGCAGCCCTTGCAGAAGTTATCTTGGGCCAATCCCATCACTTCCTGGCCCTTTGCAGAGTTACAGAATTGTGCAAAGCAGTAAGAGTTTGGGTCAGGAGTGGCCAACGATATTACCTTGCGAGGCCACAAAGCAGTTTAGCACTCAGCGATTCAAGGAGTTTGTTTCCTTATGCTCTCTGTACAGAGAAGATGGCTTTTTGCATTGCCCAAGAGGGCTTAAGAACCAAGGATTTTGGTGGGCAGTGGGTGGCTAGCTACCCAGGCTCAGGGAAGAGATTGTGGCAGGAGGAGGACCTGGCTCCATAGCTGGTAGTTCTCTCTGACATGCTCCCATTGGGGGGGGAGGTGCACACAAATGGTGTGCCCATGTGCGTGGGGCAGATGCCACAAGCCTTTCCCACAGAGCCAGCATCTCTGTGCTTCTCAGTACGGCTGTGCTCAGCTCAGTCACACAGCTGGGAGCTGCATGGAAAGGATGGCACTGCCACTTTGTGAGACAAGGGGAAGCTGGGATGGGGCGTAGCTCAGTGGCAGAATTCCCGCCTTGAAAGCAGAAGGTCCCTGGTTCAGTCCCCAGCATCTCCAGGTAGGGCTGGGAGACCGCCACTGCCAATCAATGTAGTCAATACTGAGCTAGATGGACCATTGTGCCAAGTCAGTATGCTCCCTAGATGCCCATAAAAAGAGTGGCAACTCGGGATTCCTTGCATCACATAAATACGAGACTGGGACAAGTTCAGGGAGGGTGATCACAAAATAATGGTGTCCACAGGCCCTTGGGCCACCGTTCGCCAGGCTCACCTCATAGATGTGGTACAGGGAGGAGCCCTCATCAGGCCAGTAGCGGTCACACTGTTTGACGCCGTCCTCCACTAGAGGGCTCAGCATGACAATGACAGTGCAGCCGTTCTCCCACACCATCTATGCACGAGGAACAGACATTGAATTCCCAGTCCTCAAAATGCAAACACCCTTCTTCTCTAGACCAGAAGAAGGCATAATCCACACCAGGTACTAAGGGACAGGTGTGGGTCGAGGGAATGGGCCCAGGTTGCATGTTCTCATAGGATAGAGTCACAGAGGATAAAGCTACCAATGGCTGCTAGTTACGGTGGCTTTTTTCCAACTCCACTGTCGGAGGCAGCTTGCCTCTGAATCCCAGACACAGGCTGAGTGCTGTTGTGCTCAGTTTCCGCTTGCAGGCTTCCCAGAGGCATCTGGTGGGCCATTGTGAGAAGAGGATGCTAGACGAGGAGGGCCTTTGGACTGACCCAGTAGTGCTTATGTTCTTACAGGGCAAGTCTACCACACAGGAGTGAAAAGGTTGTTCCTCTCCCTCCTCTCCAGGATGGGTCCCACTTCTACTTCATTTCCAGGTAGGATGTGAACCAGAGTGGCCTGAAAGCTACCTCAGGGCTGTGTGTAGGGCCAGGCATCCATAGCCACCCCATGAAACTTGGCACTGTGTCAGGAGCAGAATTTAGTAAATCTTAGCTTCAGTTTAAAAACAAAGCAAAAGGACAAATTTCATTCCCTCATGATTGCAGAGGTAAGCTTGGAAATGTAAAGGCCATTGTCTAGCCCAGGCACCCCCAAACTTCGGCCCTCCGGGTGTTTTGGACTACAATTCCCATTTCCCACCACTGGTCCTATTAGCTAGGGATCATGGGAGTTGTAGGACAAAACATCTGGAGGGCCGCAGTTTGGGGATGCCTAGTCTATCCAAATTAAGAATTTAGAGGGGAGCCAAGGAGGACTTTTACAGATTGAGCTCCAGTGCTTTGTGTACCTCCTCCTTCTGGCTAGCAAAAGTAACATAAAACCACACAAAGGGCAAAACTAATCATGCAAAAACAAGCCAATATTCAGGACCTTTGCCAATTCACAAAATTTATTCACGGCTGTGCCTCAGTGTGGAGCATGCAGAGCTTCATCCATGGCCAGGATTGAAGGTTTCTCTACAGCAGGGATGGGGAATCCATGAGCCCCTAGAGGAGGTGGCAACCATGAATAGCCTGTAGAGCAAAGACGTAGCTGCTCCTGTTGTTGGACTACAATTCCCATCATCCCTGACCATTAGCCATGGTGCTTGGGCTGATGGAGTCCCAACAACATCTGAAAGGCCACAGGTTCCCTGCCTGCCCTACAGGCTATTCATTGCCACCACCTCATCCAAGGGCTCTGTATAGAATATTAATGCAGACAGCGTGAATCTCTGCCAAACAAGGGTCAGTCAGCTTTCTCACACAGTGCATGAGTAAGGGCCGCATCCTAAATGCCTCTTTGCCCCCACGCCACCCTTGAGCAAGATCTTCCCTGAATAGGCTACCATGAGCCATGCTTGCCTCACCTGCCAGAAGTCAGCGATGGTTTGGGACGGTGGCCCCTGTGTGGCAATGTATGCTGGCATCCGTGGATCATGGTCAATCTGCAGAGAAAATAATTTGTGTTGTACTCATCTTGGAGGGAAGGGGAAGAGTGGAACTGGGGGTGAAAGAGGTCAAGGTCAAGGGGCAGGACTCTAGTCTGCCTGAACTTTGCTAACTGTGATAACTCTGGATGGAAATCTTGTGCCAAGACAGAAATCATGCTCTCCCATGACTTGTCATTGTCCAGGCTCACAGATCCACAAGCAGCAAACCACTCCAACCTCCCAAATGAATTATTAGTTAGGAGGATAAGTCCCCGTGCTTGGGCGGATATGGGGGCGAGGGGGAGAACAGAAAAATTAAAACCAATCTCAACTAGCTTTTGAGTTGTACTCAACTAGAGCAGACCAGTCAGGATGAATGAACATTACTAACTTAGGTCCATTCATTCCAATAGATCTACTCTGAGTAAAAGTTAGTTGAATACAATTCGTATTGTCCACTCTACTGCACTTAAGTCGTAGATGTTGCTATTCAAGATAGATTTCCTTTAAGCATCCACAATAGAAGGTTGATTGGCTGAAGGACTTTCTCTAAAGGGGTTACAGTCAGTAGAGCATGAGGCTCCAGACTGATGACTGGGAGCAGCCGCCGAGACCACAAAAGACCTGCATTGGCTCCCAGTACGTTTCCGAGCACAATTCAAAGTGTTGGTGCTGACCTTTAAAGCCCTAAACGGCCTCGGTCCAGTATACCTGAAGGAGCGTCTCCACCTCCATCGCTCTGCCCGGACACTGAGGTCCAGTGCCGAGGGCTTTCTGGCGGTTCCCTCGCTGCGAGAAGCAGGGAGTTACAGGGAACCAGGCAGAGGGCCTTCTCAGTAGTGGCACCCGCCCTGTGGAACACCCTCCCACCAGATGTCAAAAAGAAAAATAACTACCAGACTTTTAGAGGACATCTGAATGCAGCCCTGTTTAGGGGGGCTTTTAATGTTTAATCGATTATTTTATTTTTCTGTTGGAAGCCGCCCAGAGTGGCTGGTATTATTATTAATTTCATGGTTGGGGGTTTGAGCCCCATGTTGGGCAAAAGTTTCCTGCATTGCAGGGAGTTGGACTAGACGATCCTTCCAACTCTACAATTCTATGAGTCCCCTGTGATACACAGACAGTCTGAAAGGGGAGAGTTTAGGTTAGTGGAAGGGTATTTGCCCAATTTTAACACTAGGAGGAGCAGGGCTGCATGACAAGAGAGTAAGAAAGTTTACCTGATTCTGGAATGCAGGTAAGATAGCACTTGGGAAAGTATCCAGCTCCTGTTTGGCAGCACTGGAAGGGCGCATTCAGAAAAACAAGTTTGTTGCACCCAGGGAAGAGCTCGTGGCCAGGGAAGGGTGGGAGGGCCTGTGCTTTCATTTATGATGGGTCTGTCATATTTTAGTGAAGGGACCAGGTGGCTTTGAAGATATCACTTAAAAATGAGCCACAGTTGATAGACTTGATCGAGCAAAAGGTTGCCTCTTACATGAGGGCAGTGTGACAGATTCAGTGGATTCAAAGGGGCAGTTCAGTGGATTGTGTGAATATGAGTTTGTGGCACTCACAATAGGGCTGGCATTGATGAAGTCACTGCGGGAAGGATTGCTTTCTGCCTTCAGCTTGATGCGGGCATGATCGTCTGGAAACAGCAAAAAAGTGCAATGAGTCAATGCAAGGGGACCCAACTGAGTAGCCAGGGACCTCTGAAGGGTTCTGGGCCTCAGTCCTGGAGTTCTCAGAGAACATGAGCTATCACTAAGGATGGGTGAATCTTTCCATTCCAGTTTCTCTCAGTTTCTCATTTTTCCATTCTTAAGTTCAGCTCCCCACATTGCCACGTCAGTTTGCTTTTACAAAAAAAAGTCCTTAAAGTCACTAGCATTTTAGTGAAAATTTATCCTAATATACACATTCCCCCTAATACCATTTTGGTATCTTATTTTCAGTAATATATGCATTTCTATGTAGACTGGCATATGCATTTTTGTGCACATCCCTTGGTGGGAGAACTCCCCCCGAAACTTTGGAGAAATTAGAATTTCAAAGGATGGCTGTGCTTCCGTTTGCGCATTGTTTTAGAAAGTGCAAACTAGACAAATTTGCTTTTAAATGTGAATTAAAACTGGGGGGAAAATAGCAAATCCCTGGTTGTGCAATCATTCAACAATCCCCATGCAGAAGAGCCTCAGAACTAGCATGCCAGCAATGGCCCCGGGAACAGGGATACCAGGAAGAAGCACCATTCTGTGCTACTCACAGGGCACATAATCAGGGTTGCGGTTCTTCTTGATGTTTGCTTCACGCTGCGCAGCCTCACAGGAATTAGGCTCAGCCTGGTATGCACACAGCGCCTGCCACTCCTTGGCTAACCGGTCACGGTTGCGCAGGTGGTCCTCCATGTATGCCTACGGGCGACGGGGGGGGGGGGGGAGGAGCGTCATGACCACCTCCTAAACATGTCCACTTGCACAAGCCCATCTGCACATACCTATGTGGGTGCCTACATGCTACCCCAGATAAGTAATTTTAAACATGCAATTTTATTACGCAGATGTTGTTCGAAACTACTGGTTTTATTTCTATTATGAAAAAAAATAGATTAATTAGTTTTTAATGTTCGCTCTTACCAGTGTTCTTCATTTATATTTTTGTTAACATTTGTTTTATTAACTTTTCAAATTTTGCAAATTCTTTTAAACAACCATCGGAACAAATCTCTCATTTCCATTGACTTTCTAGCCACCTATCCATGGCAGTTCCTTTCTGACCTTATAAAGCTGCTATATTACTTATATTTTACCCATTATATATGTTAATTATAAATTATTAAACTACAATTCTCATCTGCTGCTATGCTTCAAATCCTGCATACGTTTTAACATAAGCATGGTATTTTTTTCCAAATGTTTCTTTATATTTCATATTGTTTTATGCAAACTGCTTAAGAGGTTCTTGTTGATTAAGCAGAATATCAGTTCTGCCAAATAAAGAAATTAAAGGTCCAGGGGTAGCCAATATGGTGCTGCCCAGATGTTCTGGACTGGAGCTGTGGCCCTAAACATCTGGACGACACTGTGTTGGCTGCCCCAGAAATAGCCAATCATCAAAACGGAGACTGCTGATATCTATAGGCCAAGATCCATGGGGAGCAAAAGACAGCAGGGGTACTGCTCTTGCCACGTACTATCTGAAATCAGAAATGTTGTCAATTCATCTACTATCATTTTGCCCACACATAATAATTGTATGTCTAACTATGGGAACCTGTGTTGCTTCAGATATGGTCGAACTCCACCGTCCCTTTGCCTCAGCCAGTGTGGCCAATGTCCGGGGATGATGGGAGTTGGGGGTCCAATGTCACCTTGTAGACCACAGGTTCCCCACCACTAGTCCATAGCACCTCTGGTTGTTGCAAAGCTGTTATCTGGCAACGTTGCACCTCAATAAAGCCTGTACCTACACACACACACACACAGACACAGTGCAAACACGCCTCACCAGAATCATGTGCCCAGTAGAGATGTCCATGTTGGATTGCACAGGCTCCTCGCACCAGGATGGCGTGCTGCTATGGGAACTGGGGCTGGCCTGGGGCGCATCGCTGAACTGTGAGGAGACACTGCTGACGCGGGAATTCTCCGCCGGAGCGGAGGGCGAGGGAGCTTCGGCACGGCCAAACAGTGATTTGGCAGCCATGTGCTGCCGACACAACTCCTGTGGGAAAGACACAGCTGCAGCAGCTAATGTACTAAAGATCTGCCACAGGCAGGGCAAACGTCAGGTCGGAGCTTGCCAGAACGTCAGAGGCAACAAAGCAGTGTCCTTGCACACAAAGCCCCTCTTCCAGGACAGAAGCTTTGTGGCTCCTCCCAAACTTTGGGGAAACGGCCCCAATTTGCAGCTCTCTGCAAAGGACAAAACGGGCCGCACCGTACCTGGTATTCAAAGGTGCTGTCAGCCGCTCCCTCAGGCCCCAGCCCTGCCAGCCGCTCCTTCTCTCGCTGCTTGGCATGCTGGCGCAGACAGAAGACCACCGCGGCGGCTATCACAATGCCAGCCACGCAGGCCAGCAAGATAAAGGTGAGCAGCACCGAGCGGAAGGTGTCGCCAAAGTGTGTGGGGTGCGGGTAGGTCGCAGCCTCGTTGCGCTGTGCGGAAGGAGACAAGAGTCAAGAGCAGCACAGTGGGATAGGAAGGGGCTCCTGGGACATGCAAAGGCGGAAGAGGGAGTCAAAACTGGCACATGTGGCAGTCGGTAGCTGCTGGCGCTCCCACGATCTTTGTATCACAGAAACCAACCAGGATTTCCTCTGACTCCTTGAAGAAAAAAGTTCCCATTTCCTTGATCCACTGTGAATACCCCAGCAGTCCATGGGAGGGAGTCCCCGCCAAACTCTCCTTCCCTATGTTACAGCCAGTACATTTCCTCCCTCTCTGAACCTGTATGCTGGAAGCACCACCAGGAGGAGCTGTTGGACTACAACTCCCAGCATCCCTGATCACTGGCCACACTGGCTGATGCAAGTTGAGGTCCAATAGCAGCTGGAGGGCCCCTGCCCCACTCACTTTCAAATTTGACTTAGGTGATGCTGGTGATCCAGGATTCTCCAAGCCCCTTGGACTAATGCCCGGCAGTATTCAGGTACTCAGTCTGCTCACATGTAAATAAACATGCAAGGAAGAGCAGGGCCATGAGACTAAGCTCCACCCCATCATCTCTACACAGTTTAGAGCAGGCATCCCCAAACTTCGGCCCTCCAGATGTTTTGGACTACAATTCCCATCATCCCTGACCACTGGTGCTGTTAGCTAGGAATCATGGGAGTTGTAGGCCAAAACATCTGGAGGGCCGCAGTTTGGGGGTGCCTGGTTTAGAGCCTTCCATGAGTTTTGAAGGTAGCCTAAACGTCAGAAGCAGGGAACCTTTTCCACTCATACAGGTCTCCTGTAAGGATTTAAAGCCAAGCACAACCAGAGATTTAAATTGCACTGGGCGCTTCCACCAAGTAGGGGGGCAGATCTCTGCTTTAGAGCTGTGAAGGGCTCTGAACTGTGTAGAGGTGGGTGTGCTTCAGTGGGCAGGTCTGAGCAGCACAACCAACTCTGCTTCTCCTCTTATGTTGCTTAAACTCTTAAATAGGGCTATGGTCAAAACCCAAAGACCGCTGCAAACCCCAAGGCCTATGACCTCCAGCTTTACCTGCCCGACACCTGTCTGTAGGATCTTCACTCCCACCTCCGTCTCCAGCTGTGGCTTCACCCGTGCTAGATGGGGAAAGGGGACAAAAAAGGAGGGACCTACATGAGACACACAGAACGACAGCTGGCAAAAGGGCAAAGGTAGGCAGGCAGTTGTTGGTGGAGTGAAGGCTTTCGAGTGGCCCAGGGAGTGGTGTGCTCATCTGCTATCTCTGGATCACTGCCATGTTGCATGATTGCCTTCCTTACTTTGTTTACTAAAGGCAGCTGCCTTCACTGATGTTTGCCTATTGGATCTCAAGGAAGAAATGGGATACTCTGCACATGGACATTAACTGGGCAGATGGACAGCGGGATAAAGGGTGGCCAAGCATCAAGTCAGGGGGGAGTGGAATGTTGTAGGGCAGGAGTGGGGAAGCTGTGCTCCTCCCAGTCTTGCTGGTCTACCTCCTCCCTGGCTATTGATCATGCTGGCTGGAGCTAATGGGATGTGGAGTCCAGCAACATCTGGAGAATTCTCCAGCCCTCCTGTTCCATATCTAGTTGAGAAGAACCACTAGAGTCCTTCTAGATCCAGGATGGCAAAACGAGTCTGTAACCAGGTGCATTCTCATATGTTGCAACTATTGTTTCAGAGTCAACTTACCAGCCCTGTTGGCCACATCACCCAGAGACAGGTTTTGGTGGTTTTGACGGATGCGGAAGGTGAGAGCTGGGCCCACAACACTGCAGGGTGAGAGGTTTGAGGTTACAAGGTGTCCGATTCCATCCTAGCACAATATACAGACACAAAGCAGGTTGCCTCTGCTGCTTTGTGTATCACCATGTTCAACAATATCCAGTGCTATTTTTCTAGAAAAAGGGGTGCCAGGACTCACCCTTGTTCTCTTACATTAGCAATGGAGCCCACCTGAGGTGCTGAAACTGAGTTTCAGTGATTTCTGGCTTAAAAAAAAAGCCCTGGCAATATCTAACCCTCTAATCTCATGACACCTCCTTTATTTACCAAAATTAGGAGCTTGGAGTCAGGCACAGCAAAGGCCACCTGTGTTTCGTCTCAGGCCAAGAAGCGATATCACAATCATAATGTTGGGTATGCAGAAGTGTTGGGGCCTAGTTCCAATTTCAATACAAGCATGCAACAATATGAGAAAGGGAGGGAAAGAGAGACTGTGGCCACTATGCCCTCCAGTTCCTTGCCCATTTTAATAATAGTTGTTTCTTCGGGATAAGCCAGCTGACGCAACAACTTCCAATGCCACTTCAGGTAACCGTATATAAATAGGCAAGCGCCTTGTGACCATCCAGCAATGGGAACCTGCCAGGACAGGATACATTAGCTACTTGAAAAGCATTGCGGAGATCCCCAAAGACCCCTCAGTCTTGGGAAAGGCCTCTTCCTCAGGATATGCTTCCAGAATCCCCTCCAGCCTGCCTCACCAGGCTCCTCCCCTTCCTGAGGCACCAGAGGCAACAACACACTCCAGTTCCTCATGGATCCCCACCTCTCAGTTAAGTCCCAGCAGCACTCGCCTGATGTTGATGAAACTGGCAGTGGACAAGTGCACATGCTCAGCCAGAATCTCCAGGAGCCGGATGCCAGCAGCAAGACCCAGTGGCCTGCAGGTGGTGGAGACAGAGGAGAGGCCAGGAGCCAATGGGGAAAGCATGCATGGGAGAAACATTGGGAGGCAGAAAGCGGGAGGGCAACACTTTCCTTGTACTGTAATACAATGAGTGAATGCAAACAATCTCCTGCCACCCACTCTAAGGAAACACCTGAGCAATGTAGCCCATGAGAGCTGTCAAGAGGGTCCCAGCCATGACAACCCAACAATCTGAACAAGATGGCAAATATGTGTTGGGATTAAAGTCCAGCTTTGCCCAAGTGCAGCAGCAAGAAGCCATAGGATTCGAGGGACCGGGTATTGAGAGAAGAAGAGCATTCCTTGTTCTCCCTCACTGAAACCTCATCATCTTTTCCCCCCCACACCTGAGGCCCTTCTTCATGTGCCCCCTCCTCCACAAGAGTTCCAGAGAACGGGCCTTTTCTGCAGTGGCTGCCCACTTGAGGAATGCTCTCCCCAGGGAGGCTAGCCTAGCGCCTTCATTCCATATCTTCAGGTGCCATATGATAACGTTCCTCTGTAACTAGGCCTTTGGCTGCTTAAATGCGCCTTTTAAATGCGCTTATGGGAGCAGGATTATTGGTTCTTTTAAAATGTATTTTGTGTTATCATTTTGTGCTTTTAAGTTGTGAACTGCCCTGTAATCTTCAGCTGAAGGGCGGGAAACAAATTTAAATAATAATAATAATAATAATAATAATAATAATAATAATAATAATTAGTGTGAGTCTTGACCTCTTGCCTATGTAAGACAAGCACATGCATTTCAACCTCTCAAATAGCATCCTATCTCCCAAATGTTAGAGAGCACACATGTCACCCCCACTGGCCTAACTCATATTTCCTTGGCCCTTCCCCCCATGTCCTGCCCCTTCTCTCACTTCTGGTCAGTGACAATGTAGCCGTATTCCTCAGCAGTCAGCGCTGTCTCTGGCCGGTCCTCATCCTTGCCAGGTCCCCCTCCTGGTGTGTGGCTCTTCTTCATCACCGCCACCTGCCTCTTGAGGCCAGCTGCTTCCTCCTCACCAGCGTGGAGGGGCTCAGGTTGTTCTGGGGAAGCTGTCGTCATGGTTATTTTGGCCTTAGTTGGGCTAAGCGTCTCCCTCTGCTCCTGCCCCTCTGTGGGCACAGCACTGACATAGCTCTCTTGAGAGGGGGGTGGCTCCAGCTCCTCCCCATGTTGCATTTCAGCTTCTGTCACCTGAGGAGAAAGAGGCACATCGCTCACCAGCACCTCGGCACTTCCAACCTGCAACCACCAGCGGTCGGGTGATCCCTCCTGCCCTCTGCTCCAATCAAAGCCCCTGAATCGTTAACTGTGCCTGTTCAATATCAGCCTCAGGCTGGCCAGCTCTGCCTTCAGGTCTCAGGCGCACACACCCAATCTTCACCACAACCTGTCCATCTAGAAACTAGCTGTGGAGGATTGTACTCTAGGGGCTGGAACACGCTAAGCACAGGCCAAGTCTACTCCTCAGAGCAAGACGTTGGTTCATCAACTCAGGCTTCCCATACTGTTTACCACCTGTAAACTGGTGTGAAAGTGAATTCCAACAATCTTAAGAGGGCCTTAGGGACTCTGGGCTGGAAATTGTCCCTTGCCTCTAGAAGGAACTGGCTTACCCGCTTAGATTCTGGAGTGTCTGGTCCAAGCCTTCCAGCTGGGGAGAGAATTAGAAGAATATTTAGTTTCTAAGGTAAGAGATCTTAAATCCTCAAGCCAACCTGGAAATCAAACTACCCACTTTGGAGCCTCTGCCCAATGTTCCCAGATGTGCAGGAGGGGGTACGGTTGGCGCTTTGATTACATAGCAGTAAAGGTATTCTGTACAGCAAGTACACTCTCCCTTTCATTACTACTTCATGCGCTCCACATCTAAGCACCAATTCACAGAAAAACAGGTTCTGGATAGAGCTCCAACTCAGATTTAGCCCCAGATTGTGAGGAGCAGGGCTGGATCAGCACAGTAATAGCACATCTTGCCCCTTGTCAATGCAGACATAGTGTGGATATTGTTCCGTGTTATCCCCAGACACACACAACCCTCTCTCCATCTCCTCTCCTTCAGCTACAGACATTCCAGCTGCTTCTTCTCCCAGATCCTCTTACATAATACCATCTTGCCAACGTTACCTGGACTCCGGAGGAGCCGGAGAAGACCTGCAAAGGAGCTGAGATGCTGGCGAGTGAGATCCTGGGGCCTGATGCCATAGCTGGCAAGCACTGCCGCCAGCCTCTCTAGTGCTCTATCTGTGGAAGGGAAATTGGGAAAAGAGGAAGGTGTTGCAACTGCAGCCCCACCAGCACCAAGGCTTCTAGGTTGAGATAACAAGCTACGACAGGGGTGGGGATCCTGTGGCATCCATAGGCCATTGTACCACAACTCCCATTAATCCTGACCGTTGGGCCAAGACTGACTGGAGCAGATGGGAGGAGTCCAACAGCATCCACAAGAGCACAGATTCCCCACCCCTGAGCTACAAAGTGCTTGAGGAATCCCCTAGTGGAACACAGGTAGGAACAGTCTCACCTGACTCTGCCAGGAGCTCCCCTCTGTATTCAGAGCTGTCTCCATGGTCCGGAAAGGGGCCATCCGTCCTGGAATCGTGCTTCTGCTGCGCCATAGTTCTCGATTTACCTGCCTGCTCCTGTGTTAGGTAAAGTGCTCCCAGGTCCTGGAAAAGTTGACCTCCATCCAGTCCCTGCTGCCCCCTATAGGAGGGAGCAGTGCTGGCACCAAACAGGGCCTTGGAAGCAGCAGCTCGGTCCAGCAGAGCAGGGTGCTCAGCATTGTGAGTGTTGGGGTTGTCCCGGAAGGTACCATCTGGGTAGCTGAACTGAACACAGAGAAACAGAAAGGCAATCTTGAAGTGTTCACGGCAGAGGGCAGCAGAGTTTATTCTAACATGCAGCTAGACCCATTTTGTGGAATGTAAAAAAAACAAAAGTACAGTGTGAAATAAGTTTTTGTGCAGTTAGGCATAAGGGCTTTAATAAGGAGTTGGTGGGTTTCTAAAAAAGAAATAGATAAGAAAGGGAATTTTTAGGTTGAAAGGATATATTTAAAAATTAGCAACTGAAGTGACTGATTGGCACTTATGGGTTAAAATAAAACACTATAAGCATCCCACTGCCTCTAAACATGCCTCGTCCTAGCCAGCAAGACACTTTTTCCAAAGGCAAAGTGATACAGTTTAGAATTCAGTGGCCTGCAGTCCAAAATCTATCATCAGCAGTTACAGTTCTGCTCAGGCTTTGAAGTGACTCCTTCCTACTCAACCCTTCAGTAAAATGTAGGCCTCCTAAGCACATTCTGTTCTCTCCATTTCAACGGGCCACTTTGCAAATCACAGGACAGGCCCCTGACTCTCCTTCCAGCTCTTTGTGCAGGCTCCTCCCCCGTACTCTGTATGCAGCATTGCTGAGACACACCTGGTGATGTGGATATGAAGATAAGAAGGGCTCCTTGTAGCCTAGCTCAGGCTGAGAAGCCAACAGCAGCTCCAGGTACCGCTGCAGGAGGACTGGAGGGAGAGGGGGCTGATGAGCTGTCTGGAGGGAGGCAGGCTCTGGTGGCGAGGAGGATCTCCTGGGAGACAGGTGAGTAGGCAGGAACCTGAAAAGAGAACAGTCATGGGCAATATATTATGCTATCATATGCAGCTTGGCATCTAGAAGCTCACATTTCCCAGTCCAACAAGATGTGCTTTCTGCATGCTACAATATTATCAGTGGCAGTGCCTCTAACTCTCTGTAGGGAAGTTTCCCCATCCTGATACAGTTAAGTGTTCTTGCATCAATGGCCACTGCTTGGACATCTTGTGGACATCATCATGGGGAGTTTCCAAACCTCATCGTGGGCTGTCTCTGTTTATTTTTGAGTCCTGCCATTTCCAGTTCTCTTCCTGGCACTTTTTGAGTTTGTCTCCACAATGATTTGCTGCCTTATTTCTTGGGCTCTCAAGAGTCTTTGCCTTCATAACAGTTGTGTACAGAAAGAAAAAGCACCACAAAGAAGCAAGTGAAAGAGATTTTATAGACGTTGAGAGAATAAAATGTTGCCTTAACATTTGCTCAAAGGTGGTTCTTACGTTGAGAGTTTAAGAACAAGACATTTCTAAATGTCTTGCAAGCTTTACAAGCTCCTGGAAGAGGAGTGTTCCGCTCTGAAATTAGTCTTGTACTAGTGAGCACTGGAGTCGGATCTCAAACCACCTACAACAGCTTCCTTTGCCTTGAATGTGGATAAATGGATCTTGGTTGAGAGAAGCACAGACTTCTCTCTGTTTGTTTGACCTGTGTTTGAGTTGTCCCTTCTTAAAAATTGCCATTCTGAGTGACAGACAGATGACTATCAGCTGGGAAACAAGGCAGTTCCCATTTATTCTCCAAGATACATTTCCCCCCTCTCAGTTGTGATAAGCAGATATTGGCTGAAAATTAATAGCAGCAACTCAAGTAAAAGCTCACTATTCCAAATGAACTGTTCCCCTTACCTGTCCTCAGCTACAGACTCCCAAGGAGGTGGAAGGTGAAGTCTGGGGATGCGTTCCATCTCCCGGGAGATCACATGTTGGGTAAGGTCATCCTGCCATGATAAACCTGCCATGAAGATGGAGAGCTAAGTCAAAGCACGGCCACAATAGCCAAGTATTGAATCCAGCGCTGAAACTATGCATATCACCCAATCCTTGGGAAGCAGCTGTACTCCAAAAAATGACCAGCCGCAGAAACTAAGACTAAATATTTTAGCACGGCACCCCCCAAAATATAGGGACAGGTATTTGCCAGAGACAAACAGTAAAATACAGGGTCCCATCCTTTTTATTGTGAATTGTAATGTTGCTGTTATATATGCTTCTCCTTTCAATACTGTTTGCGCCTGCAAAAGTTTTGGGGAAGATACACTGCTTTGTTTCTAAGTCCCACAACATCCTGCTGAAATGCTGCACCTATTTACGGTATACCATAAATGTTCCCGTTTACTTTTTGTCCTGCTTTTGTTGTGCAATAAAGCAGCAATCTTGGGGAAGCATCGCAGAACAACTAATGAAATGGATTGAGGTGTAAGTCCACTGCTAATGCACTATTATTGCCTCAACAACATATTGCAAAATACACACACCAAAACCAAAACAACAACAACAACAACAACATCCAGCTTGGAGGAACCCATAGTCTGAGCATATGTTAGATGTGCTTGATTATAGTATGCATTTATAGCATTATGTCATAGCTCAGTGCTAAAGCATCTGCTTTGCATGCAGAAGATCTCAGGTTCAATGCACAGCATTTCCAGGTGGGGCTGGAAGAGAATCTGGTCTGAAACCCTGACAGCTTCTGCCACTGCCAGTCAGTTCACACAATATTGCACTAAATGGACCAATGGTCTCACTCGGTAGAAGGTTCTGTGGTACTGGGGGGTTGAACAGACTCCCAAGTAATGTTGCCAAGACTAGAATAAGGAGCATAGAGTGCTCTTAATTCCCTCTCCTGGTTTGTGCAGAGCTGGCTCATTTCCCTCATCCCACGTTAATTCTCCTCCTCCTCCTCAAGCACGGACACTTACCTTGTGCCATGAGATGCCGTAGCACATCCTGCAAACGCTGGAGCACAGAGGCTGTAACCTGGAAGTACGGCTTATCTTGAAGGGAACCTTCCTGGCACTGACCAAACAATCCATCTGCAAAGATAACATGACTAGGAGATAGTGGTCATGCAACTCAGGGTGGAAAGATTGGGGGAAGAGAAGAGGAGGGTCACAGAATAACACACAGCTAGGCAGACGAGATGGGGGTTAGTAGGCTTATGGGGAGCTTCAATATAGGCCCGTGAATACACTGGAAACCACAAAATGTTCCCAACAAATATCACAAATGTCCATCTTAAGATAATTAGATATGCAAATGCTTGAAGCTGAAATACACTTTCCTGAAAGTAGGCCTCATTGAATTCAGTGGGATTTAGCCCAAGGCAAACATGAATTTGATTCCACTACGAGACAGGGAAAGTGAAATAATTTTGTCTTGTGAGGGTAAGCATGCAGTCACTCCTCCTACCATTAGATGCTCAAATGGACCAAAATCACAACATGGCTGTAATTAATATGAGAAGCATCGAGGAGTATCTCAAGGAAACATGGCAGCATGGAAAAGAGGCAAGCACTTGTCCCATTCTTGGGACAGAAAGGCTTCCAGATCAGAGCCTGTTGCACACGTGGTCCTCCCCCCCCCCCCAATAACAAATGCAGAAAGTATATTTTAACACAGCAGGGGAAATAAGTGTAAAACACTCTGCAGCAACAGAAGCTTTTCCTCCCTATGGTCTTAATGCCCTTAATTCCAATCCATCCCAAGCTTATTTACCTTGCACACAGACTTCCTGTTGGGAGCAGAGTCTCCTGTCAAATAGGCAGCCTGGAAAGAGAGTGACAGAGACACACCAGAGTTTTCCAGAGAGACAGTATTATGATTCATATAAGAAGAGATGGTCCAGCTTGACTGCTTCAGCAGGGGTTCAAATCTACTTGGCTACTGCAAATAGTATGTATTTTGAGACCTAAATTATATTACAATATTTCAAATGAAAAGAACTCCTCATTTATTTCTACCTTTTCAGGATGTCCTTACATACGTATGATCTTGTTGGACTCAATTGCCACGGTGCAGTCACTGATGCGTGAGTCGTATCCAAAAAGAGCAGTGTGCTCAGTATTGTGGGCCCAATTTTATGGAATGTCCTTCCAGTAGAGGTCAGACAGGCCTCCTGTTGGACTTCCAGCACCTACTGATGACTTTATAAATTATTATTCCAGCAGGCACTTAAACTGAAGTCTGATCTTACTCTTTTTTACATGGTATTTATTTTACCCTGCTTAGACGTGACTGTTGTCAAGTGGTAAATGAACTGTTTAAACAATAATAACAAGTTAAATAATAATCTATTCACAATGATTCTATATCTAACCCAGCAATAACCCTCACCTTCAAGGACAATTCAGGAATACCATAAGCAATGGTCACCATGACTGAATAAAGAAGCTAGTGATTAGCCTTTTTAAAAAAGAAAAAGGAGAGGGCAGGGTTGACAGACAATACAGGAACCCAACCTTTTGATAATGACATCACCTGGATTCCTTTCTAAACCCTGAGTGAATGAAGGATGTGAAAGGAACTTTAAAACTTGTTAATGGTGCTTTATTGCTGAGCAAAAAGTCAGACTCAAGCTGTCTGCAAGGAGCTAGCCATGGTGCTGAAACTTACCAGCCCCAATCTTTGCCACAACTGAGGCAAGGAAATTAAGTCCACTTGAAGAACAGGTACAGATTCCCTATTCCCCCCAATATTAGGATGGCTTTGCTACAGAGAGTAAAGCTGGAGCACCTCTCTCTCTCATTAGCTGAGTCTTATCACTTATAATAGTAAATAAACAGAGTCAAGGAATCAGGCAAAATATCTGTGCAGCAAAGTTTCAATTAAAAAATCTCAGTTAAAAATATCTGGAAGAACTGTTTCAGAAATTACTAGATATTATGCATGGGTGTTAGGATATACCTTTATGGAGGCAAAACCAACACAAAAAGGGCATGGCTGTCTTTTTTTCCTTTGTTAAGTTTTCAATATTTCCTACTCTTTCCCAACCCCAACCCCCCCCCCCCTCAAATGGTGGCACAGCTTTCAAACATTTAGAAAATGACATTTAATAGCAAACAAGAGGGAGATGTAGAATGAAGTATATAAACTAAGAAAGTTCCCTAAGGGTATATTCATATTTTATGGAGCAGATGCCTGCCATGTGTGTGTTTGTGTCTTTCAGCAACTACCATGAATCATGAAGAGCAGACCCATCTCTCTAAAGGCACAGGGACACACAGTATGTGCAACAAGGCTTAAAATGGACATTGCTCCCTCCCAGATATCAATCACCTGTGTGTACACACACACACACACACACACACACACACACACACACACACTTCATCTTATGGCAATCATCAAGGCAAACACTGCTATATAAGCAGTAGACATGATTGCCGTGTAAAATGTGAACATCCCCAGAAGCTTCCACTGATTCTCTGGGAGGAGAAAACACTGTTATACAACGTAGCTCACCCATCCAATATGGATACAGATACTGCTAGCTAGACTATACCAATAATCCTGAGCCTACAATATCTACACAGCCAAGCTAGGCGTGGTATTGGCAACTAATTTAGAACCATCCTTCCTGCCCCTTTGTCCAAGTGTTTATTATCCTCCTTTTTGAACCAAAAGGACAGGGCTTTTCCAGTTATTGCAGCCACAGTTCTGGAGCTCTCTTCCTTGGAAAGCTCACTTAGCTATTTGCTTTTGGTGACTTGTGAATATATCCTTATTTCAGAAGGCATTGAGGGGTGTTTTTTAAGCATGAACAACTGCTGCTTATATTTCTTTTCTTTTCAGTTTTTGGACTGAAGATCTTACTGCTGTTTTTAGTTACAGTTTTATCGTTAGTTTTATGTACATGTGTGTTCTAAAATTTTATGAGCTGCCTTCAGTGATTTGTTAAAGCAGAAGGGCATAATAAAAAAAGTATTTTTTAAATGAATAGAGAAGGAGGCTAACAAGGACAAAATCCAAAGTGGTAATATATTTTTTTTTAAAAAAAACCCCTCAACAATTAAAAGGTCATATACAAGATAATGAAAGAAGTGGCAAAATGAATCGTTCCCTGGGAGGCTAGACAGTTATGTTGAGCGTGTACTGTGCCTCACTAAAGACTCCTTAGTAAGGTTAGTAATAGGAAAAACTAAAAAGTGATGTTAATTGCATGAAGGCACCCAGTGTGTTTTTGCTATATAAAAAGCAGCAGATAGGGAAATTGAGCTACTGGGGGACAGCGAAGGTGAGGAGGCTCATAAGCTCCCACTGGCACCAGTGGATGCTCCCTTGAAATGCAGATAGCAGTTTGAGCAGCATCCAGACCTTGGCAGGGAGATAAGAGAATTAACCCTCCCTAGGCCCTAAATGTTTACCCAGCAGGCTTCACTCAGCTAGCTATTTGTCTAACAAAACCCATGCACATTAACAGCACTCACACAATTAAGGTTGATTCTAGTTTGGCCCTAACAAGTTGGGGGGGGGGCTGCTTCAGAATTTCCTCCCTCCCTGGAACTGTGTGCACCAATTATAATTTCTTATTGTAAACATTCTTGTGTGGGCTTGCCCTAAAAGATGGGATACAAACAGCTAAAATAAAACAATAAAACAATTGTCCCAGGGGCCCACCTCACAAGTGGAAAGCCCAGGGGTTAACTTATTCCTATTCTTACTAAAAGCTACCCAGAGCGGCTTTGAAAATGACAAGCAGTGCCCCCCGCCGAGATCTTCTATCAGGAGATAATCAGAGAGGCTATGAATCACACAAAGAAGTCTCTGGACCTGTGACGGATTGTTTGGCATTCCTGGTGTTCCAATGCTTCAGAACTACACAGATTAATGCTACGGGTATCAGGACTGGAGAGAAAGCTATGGGGGTCATCTGATTCAAAAGCGTGTAATTATAATTTACACAGATGGGGGACATGGGCATACAATACCCAGCCCTGGCAAATGCTGGGTGCAAGGGACAGCCCATGAAGGCAGGTTGCTAGAAGGCGGTTTCACATCCACAGGGAGAAATGGTCTCAAAAGTAGATACGTAGTTTGTGTCTCTCTCTCTCTCTCTTCTTCATTTATAATGCCATGAAATGTAGAATAAAGCAGTATAGGCTGCAGAGCACCAGAGCACAAAAATAGTAGGTCTCTTTGCCCCTCAGTCACATCCACAATGAATAGCACAGCTGCCCAGCTAGTGAGTCAGAGCAGGCCGCGGCAACACACTTGCGTGGCGCTACCACTGACGTCTTTGTCGGTGTGAGTCAGAGGCCTCCAGAGGAATGGGATTCTGCAGCCAAGCACAGCAAGGATGGCTCTGGCTCTGTCAGCACACCTGTCCTAGGCAAATCCTAGTTACATGTTCAGCAGAGTCCAATATGGACCATTCAAACTGAGATTTAAGCCAAAATGTCAAAAGATGCTGGTTGGGGATAGGTCTCAATCTCTACAGACGGCAGGTGGCAGCTCCTTAGAATCACCACCAAGGTGTTAGGCAGCATTGTTCCCCACAAGGGGGAGGAGGAGCACACACTGTTGGACGAAGCAGAGCTCCTAATTAGGAAAGGAAGTCCCTTCTACAATCCTCTCTCTGCACATCCTTTCCTATTTATCCCAGTAGAACATTATTTATATTAACCAAAGGAGTATGCTGCTCCTGCGTAGCTAACAGGGCTCAAGATCAGGGTAGTTCAAAAAGACAATGACAGGTTTTCCAAGCCCCTACAACGAAGCAATTTCCAAGTTTCATGGTTTCACCTTAATACCCCTCATTGGTCCAAGCCTTTTCATCTGCTGCAGTGCAACCCACTCTTCTTCCTTTTGAGATCCTACGCACAAATGAAATGCCAGGGGAAATACCAGCATGTTTCTTGGCATTTCCAAATGTCCACAGAGAATATCTCTGACTACATGGGACCATGTTCGGGTCTCCAATCAAGAAGAGCTGTGCATTTCAAACCCCACATACAACTGGGCCGGGTTGGGTGGGGGGGGGCTATTTTTCAGCTAGTGGCTCTTCCACAATACCAATATTTTTGGGTTGTTTTTTTAACATAACAATTGGCATCTTGGATTAATTTGGCTGGCCTTGCAACTAATTGCCCCATGATATTTTTGAAAGGAAGAAATGGGCTAATAGCTTTAGAAAATAGTCGCTTGTCATGTTGGGTGGGGTGGGGAAGATGGAGAGGAAGAGCAGCCTGGTTTGTTCCAATAATCAAGGAGCTAAAAACTTTCTCCATTTGCATTGAGAGAGATCCCAAGATAGACTGCTTGATCATTATTTCCCCAGTTCTGAAATCCATAGACATAGAGAAGAACTCTCGAAATAGTTGAAGACAGGAAGTTCCATTTGTGGTGCAGCCAGAGTTGGTATGGTGCAAGCACTGTGTTTAAAATGCTCCTGGCCTTCCTCAATGCTTGGAGTCTTCAGGAAGCCACAGACCAAAATATTTATACATTGCAAGGCTGTTCTCAAGCCATGAACTGCTGCCTCATTCCTGAACTGTAGCCTGAGTATTCCCTATGAATGCATGCAAGCCAGGACAGTAAAAAGCCTGATTTAGTCTTTCTGTGGGTCTCCTAGTATCATACAGCCAGATTTCTTACCCAAACCCTCACACTCCAAACAGATTGAGAAGACTTTGAAGTATTTTTAAAGCCCAGCTTTTCCGCTTGACACACATAGAAGTAAAAGAGCAACAACGTGATGGGGGATATAGGGCACTCCAGAACCTGACTGAAAAACAAGTTTATAGCAAACCCACAATATACACATTGTGTACACCCAATATGTATGCCCAACATGCAGAGTTATTTTTAAAGTGTATTTCATTAAACCTTGATATATTTTTAATGCTACATTAAAAATACATTCTCTCTCTCTCTCACTCACACACACATGCATACAGAGAGAGATTAATATCACTGCAGATGTTGTACTGGCAATAGGATTTGGCTTCTAGTCAAAATGTGGAAGGCCGTGAGAAACTTGCTGTTTACAAATGCTTGCTCAAGCTGCAATTGCCTTCCCCCTGTAAACAGTACTTGGTGTTCAATTCCTAGCAGCTAATAAAGAACAGGGAAACAATTCTGCCACATTAGGATTCTCAAAGGGCAAGAAATGGGTTTTAGAAAGTGAATGAGGGAGAAATAGGCTCATGAGCAATATTTTGATTTTTGACCAGGGAAGAGTTATTTGGCTTCTGCAGAGTTTCTTTAGTATGTAGATGGACACAAAATGTGCAGCTGGAAAGCTAAGGGGAAAACTAGACACACTAGGTGTTGTGTGTTATTCAGGCACTTAAATAACAGGCAATGTCAGGGACAGCATGTACACAAACGATATAAGGGCAGAATATGCTCAGTTTTCATTTCTGAGCTGCCCAAACCTCATTAAAATGCCTTCACAGTTTGGTCACAACCTCCTGTACTTCAGATCCATTTTCAGGCAGGTAATGTTGCATAAGTTTTCCTTTTCCACAGACAGACAGGTCTTTCTTTTATTTCTGAGCATAATGTTTGCACTCAAAACCATCTCCCCATCTGAACTATGGAGTCTGGTAGAGAGTATGCTGGCAAGGATCAAAGAGATGTTCTTGCAAATTGGTGACCAAACAAATAATTTTACCTTTCTATATTTTGGTCTCACTCTTGTGCAGCCACAGCTCAGTGCCTCTACAATCATTTTCTTCTCCGCAGTTACTGCACAATTTTGCAAGTAGGGCGACAGAATGTCAAATCTAACCTGGAAAGCACTCTTTACCATATACGCCAGTGCTTAATGGAGTCTGAGTTACATAAAACAGGTGCTATTGTTTTGCTGTGTGAATAAACAAGGCTGTCTAAGTTTACAAATAACAACTTGCCACTATATTTAGTAAGTTGGTTGTCTATAGACCTGTTATGTGACAAGAAGAACCTTTCCACTTCCCCTCCTCTTCCCTAGATTTCAGATGATGTGCAAAAGTGTGGAAAGATTTTCCTCAACAGTTGTCAGAACAATATAGGTGGGCAGCTTGCCATTTGGTTACATGCACATCATGGTAGCTAACCACTGGGTAACTGGTTATCAGTAGCCACCCTTTTTTCATTATTTCAGGAGTGAAGAATCTCTGGTCTTCCAGCTGTTGTTAGACTCCAACTCCCATTAGCCCCAGCTAGCATGGCCAATGGTCAAGGATGATGGGATTTGTAGTCCAACAGTATCCAAAGGGCTACCAGTGCTATATGAGTTGTGCAAATAAGTTCAGAAGAATAGGAAATGCTTCTGCCATCTTCACCCACGGCAATATGAATGCTGACATGTGGTTTTTTGGCAGGAAAGAAAGGTACAGATCTACCATACTCTGACACATTACTGTAGGTTGCCAAAAACCATCCTATTCATTGACACTGATCTAGACTTCTAACATGTTGTAGGAGGTAGAGGGAGTAGGACTTTGGTTGAACAACAAACATCAAGCCCAATATTTTTGCCTTCAAGCCTTCTATGTCTATAAATGCACCAGGCAGAATTTTCTAAATGTGGTGGAAATCTCTTAATTTTACCCCCATATTAACCCATGCTCATTACCGTTCAGCCCAGTCTCAGACAGCTTTACCAGCATCCCCACAGGTCAAGGGAAAGCACAGGTCAAGTTTTAAATACAAAAAGCCAGCAAAGCACCCACACGCAGATTAGCATCATGCCCTGGGGCTAGTGATAAGGCCTATCCAACCCTTCCCTTAAATGAGCCAGTTCAGCCCTTTGATTTTATACCATCTGGCCTCCCTGTTGTGCACACAAGCTGGCCACAACTCAAGCCTCCATGCCACCACAAGTGTCATTCGTGGTTCCTGTGCATTAAAGGCGCATGGCCCAAGCAATGCACTCATATTCCATGGTCATCACTGGGTAAGACGGAGGGATTTTTCCCCCCATTCCAGCATTCCCACCTCCCACCACACAGTCTCTAATGCACCCTCACTGCCAAGCAGGACAGGAAACTGGTCAGCAAAGAAGTCCATCCTCAGCACCTAACCTATATTTGGTGAAAAGCTTCCAGTAATCATTCTATATCAAAATTCATCAACAAGGCAGATCAATTCATTCACTTCCCTCCTTGAACATGGAATAAAGATTTTGCAGCAACCTACATTAACAGTTTTCCCCAAAACTGACAAGCAACAACCTTGCCCTCTTGAATGCCCCCCACCCAAGAGCGGCATCTAATAAAAGACAGCCTGCAAAGGAGGGTGGTCCAAGAGCAAACATCCAAGAGATTCATGAACCTTCACATTTGTTCAGTGCATGGCTGAGTAGCGGTTTTAGTGGAAGGGGTTGCTGTACATCCAACCTATTCAGCCAAGTGCTACTGAAGCACTGAACCAAGATGCAGATTTGCCCAAATTTGAGAGCTGCAAGGAAAAAGGAACATTGACCTTCCTGCGCCATTTCCTGATGCAACCCCATTAAAAAGAAAAAGTGACCTATGGATTCATTTTGCAAATAAGGAACTGCCAAGAAGGAGGAAGCCGAAATCAATAACCAGGCCCAGAGAGGGTACCAAGCTAAGCTTATTCCTCTGCACTTTTATAGCACTTGATGGAGAGAGCTCTGCTGTTTCCCAGAAGGAATCCCTCTCAGCATCCCAGCTTTCTTCAGCCAGTGAGAGGAAGGAAGGAGGTTTCTAAAGGAGCAAAGTGGATGTTTGCAACAGGCAGCTGGGTCAGGCTGGAAAAGGGGGGGTGAAGAGAAAGGCCCAGTGAGAGAGAATGACGTCAGTGACTGAATTGAGGAGGAAAACACGAAGGTGGGGGGGGGGGAGAAGAGGTCCACTCTGGAGCTGAACAGAGAAAGGGGAGGCAAAGCCAGCCAAGGCTGACAACGCTGTGACGTGCACATGACAGGCTACCACGCAAAATGGTGACAATCTCCCTTTGGCGGGGGCTGAACCCGCACCAGGGAAAAGGAGGAAAACATCCCATGGGAGAGTGGGGCGCGTGTGGGTAGAAAACTACATCGACAGCTGTGCAAGGAAAAGGGGGCAACGGGGGCCGGTGGAGGGAGGGGAAAACCAGCACCAACACCCAGCCAGGACCCTAAAGCCCGAGGGAAAATTCTGGAGGATTCAGAGGCGAAGCAAAAGGGGGAAAGCGGGTGGGGAGACAGCATTAGGCTCTCAGCCCGTGGTGGTGGTGGTGGGGAGATGCTCCACTCCATGTTTCCAGCAGAACTGATGCAGACGTGTTACATGGGCTGTTTAAATGAAAAAACAACCACCAAGGGATCCCCACTTGTCACCGCCTCCCACTGGGAAAGAGCAACCTGCGGGAAGTGTTAGAGCGAAGGGGCCGGCATCTTCCTTCGTTTCCACCACCTTTCCATCTCCAATAGCGACCTCCCCCTCCCCAAACCCCCACCATATTTAATAGTCGAAACCCAACCCTCATCCAAGGATACTTTTCCAATCCTCAGGGCGGAAAGAAATACAGATTTATTGGGGGGGGGGGAGAGACACCAGGGCTAGGGAGCTCCAGCGTGCACGAAAAACAGGAAGCGGAGCTCCGGGCTGCCATATGGAAGCGAAGGGGCTGCCCCTAATCTCTGCCAGCCGGGAAGGAATGGGCTCCTTGGCTCCTCCAAGACGCCCCCCCCCCGGTTTACCCCGCCCACTCCAGCTCCGAGCATCCCAAGCGAAGAAGCCTTCCCCTTCTCTCTCCAGCGTTCAGAGTCCTACCCTTCTGGTCACCCTCCCTCATTCCCGCCCGCTTGCATCCTCCTCCTCCTCCTCCTCGCCACCCCCAAGTGATCCATCTCACCGTGCAGCACTTGCAGCGGGCGATCCGCGGCAGCGCCGGCCCCGAGGAACGGCAGCAGCGAGAGGATGAAGCAGCCGAGTGCCCGGAGCAGGCTCCGCCACCGCCCCATGCCTGCCGGTGCCCCCGCGCTCACAGCCCAGGCAGCCGCCGCCTCCACGGCCGCTGCACCATCCTTAACCCGGCAATCAGCGCCCCCTCCAGGCCTAGACAAGGACGCGCACCTCCAACCAGCCAATCTCAATGAGCATGCAAAGCACACTCTAGGGCCCCAGTGACCTATCGCAACGCAGGGAAAGGACACGCCTCCATAGGGAAAGCCAATAATTAAAAAGCCATGGCCACACCCTGCTTGGGGGAAAAAAGTTACGCCTCCTTATTACACGAGAGGCCACACCCATCTCGCCTCGTATTATACCGGTACTCGCCGCATTCTCAAATCTGTGTTCCGCCTCCGACTTCGCCAGGCGAGGCTGGCGCACACCCCTCGCTGTTGATGCATTAAGTTACACCAATCGCTTCGTTAGCGGAGGCTGTTGAATTACATCTCCTGCAGGCAGGCGCAGCCACAGTCTGGGGTTTGGCCACATTCCACTGAAATCTCCACCACGATCCCCCCAAAGAGCGCAGCAACCCAAAATAGCTCTGTGTGACATGCTCGGTTATAAATCAACAGTGCCTCTTTTTCTACCTGAATGGGGAAGGGAGGCTAGGAAAACTGAATCATGGGGGGTTTCATATATGTCCTATTTTTCCTATAGGTCCAAAGCTCCCGCTCTTCGCTCAAAAGGAATGATACAGGGGACTCCGCAAGGCAGCATTATGTCATTGCACTCTCACGTGATCCAGAGACTTCTGCATATATCCTTGATGATTCCTGCCAGATGGATTGTGCAGAATCGACCCTCACCCTCTCCGTTGGTGGGTGTAAAGCAGATCTCTATATGATTTGCAAGCCAGCAAGGAGGTCTGGCTCCCAACTACTTAACAATAGCAGCTCAGGGCAACGAATGTGATTGTGAGAGTGAGTGTGTGTGTGCGTGCGCATGCAGGTGCATTTGCGCTGTTCCAGCAAGACTCTTCTTAATATGCTCTCTGGGTTCTATAGGCCTGCACAATCAAAGTAAACACATTTTTCCTAAAAATGGCCAGTAGTAAAATGGCTTTATAGACCTATTTGCTGTTTTCAGAAGGAATGCCACCAACAAGAGTGAGCGGCTCCCTCACCTTCCTAATAAAAAAGTGACCTATGGATTCATTTTGCAAAAAAGTATCCTAAAAGACTGTACCAGAAACAAGAGCACTTCTCAAAAACAGAGCATGTGCACTAGATTAAAGGCTAGTCATCACTCTCCTCGCCAGAGTTCCAATAAAACAGGAAAGGCCCAATGCTCTCACTAGAGGGGCCAAGCCAGAACAGCCGCCATTGTGTTGAAAAGCCAATGTTAAGTGCTCCTGCCAGCTTTCAACGCCGAACAGCTTTAACCCAAAAGATGCAAGTTTATGCTCTTGTGACAAAATAACCTTAAGCAAATTCACACGGTTCTGCCATATTTTTTTGACATTCCACAACTGCAACTTTCATAGGTTAATTTACTGGTTAAGGGGCAGCAGGAAGAGGGAAATGCTATTTGCTCATTTCAGCTGGTACCACCTCACATGCTGCAGGAATAAAGTTGTTTACTTTTTCAAACTCCCTGCGTCTTTCTTAGAACTAGAAACTTACCTAACTTGCTAGGGGGTCACAGCAGCATACAACAAGGCTGCCTCTTTTTTTGTTTCCCTACAATTTTGTTATAGTAGTTGGAAGACCATGTTTCACCATCAACTGAACTATATAGCAGGCAAGAGATTGCTTGTGTGCAATCTAGGAAACGGGGATATGGAAATAGAAGTTAGGGGCACAAGTAAAAAGCATGACATTTTTGCAAATGGAAATGTTTGATTTTGCCTTGGAAGACATTATGTCAACCGTTTGGGTCAGAGGATCAGACAAGGGACCCAATTCTTGCCCAGGGGCTCCCACCCTTGGCTTTTGCCACTGGAAAAAGATGCCTTCCACGTAGAGCAGTGATAGGCAAGAACCTCAGATTTGGGGGCTGAATGCAGCCCTCCAAGCCTCTTTACCTGGCCCTCCTGATCCCTCCATGGCTCTGCTCTTCCCTGGCAGCAATGTGTCCCTGACCTGTGACCATGCCTCTGGCTTGTCTGGATGAAGGACACAGATGTGGGATGGGTGGAGGGTGTATGTAAACACTTCTGAGTTTACTGTACGAAGGTTAAAAATCACACCTGTTGCTCCACACACTTTTGCCTCTGACGCCACCCATCACTGACACGCAGCATCCACAGGTGGCTGCCATTGAGCAAACAGAGGCCTCCAGCTGAAAAGGTTCCTCACTATACCATGCGAGGCGACACTGCAGTCAGCTTGTGTTATTCCCTTCCAACAGAACATATGAAGGAGAAACTATGGGGATATTAAGCAAATGGCACAAGATTGGAGGAAGGTGATCAGGCTGACAAGGCAGTCCTGTGTGTGCGCTTTCTATTTCCTGTCCACTTTTCATTAACACCACTTGTCCAGATTAGAGCCAAAACCACAGGCTCTGCTAAAGGTAGGCATGTATTGTTTAATGATGCTCTGAACCTCCAGTCACTATATCAGATTAGAACTGTCAATCCTCCGCCCTGGTACGAAGAGCTGGGAAACCCATATTCCTACTTCCCAGGACCAGGCCTGCATAGGGACTGAGGGCACTTTCAGACTATCACTATTTTCAGATTAGATTCAACCACATACTGGCAAACCCTGGTTGCACAATTATAGTGGACCGGGACATCCTGCGCCACAAACCTACTTCTCCTAAAGGCTATGCTCTTTGCGATAAGGAAAGTGATGGGGAAATGCACAGGAAAGTGTGAAATAACACTTGCATTGATGCAATGTCATCTAACCTCCTTGCAAACAATTCAGGAGGAATGCTCAGTGAACAAGTCTTCTGGAGCTCCCCGAGTAAGGAGATTCCATTCACTGGTATCTTAAGGCTGCCATACATCCAGAATTTCCTGGAAATTGCCGGGACTTGGCTGTCAAAACAGTGTCCGGGTGGAAATATCTGGAAAAATAAGATCATACGTCAACCCAATTTTTGTGTCCGGATTTTCACTTTTGAAATATGGCAACTCTATGGTATCTAGGCAGCCAAGTTTCTGGGGATTCCCTCATCCATGGCAAGATTAAAATAATAATAATCCCCAGCTACTAGAATCATGGATAGAAAATGGTGCTGAACAGTGCATTCCCACAAACGTAATCTACCTGGTGTGATCTCGTGTACTTGCCTGTGCATATAATGCCCCTCATACATTGCTTGCTTGGCAGCCAGTATCTCTCATTGACATTTTGAGAGAGGCACTTCACACAGGGCGGTAGCTAATTTAGAACCCAACCAAGTGAATGAGCAAAGGATGTGGGAGTGGGATGATCAATTAAAAGTATGCGTCACTTGGCATTTATTCAATGCTGGAATTTCACCCACAATTTAAGTGCCCACTTAAAGCACCGTGATGAATGTAGATAGCCCTTTAACACGTCAGTATCTTGAATAAAGTTTTCTATCAGCTATGAAGGACGAGGACGAGCTGTTCTATGGCACAGGCTCTCTGGGTCAGGCCCTCCTGGCTGTACGCAAGCCTCAAATGCCCAGCCTCTTTTGGAAAATGACTGTAGAAAGGAAAAAAAAGACGCAACTCTCCAGAAGCAGTCGTTCCATGAGCCGCTGTACAACATATGCCTTAATTGCTATCTGGCCAGGGAGAGGGGGCGTTAGCCACTTCCTGTGCTTGAGATGCTCTTCAGTTGCTCAGCAGTCCCTGGTCCAGCATCGGGAACAGCTCAAAGAAGGCCTGGGAAAGAAGGAAGGAAGCAAGGAGGAGAGAAAGAGGAGGAAGAGTCAGGTTTGGTGGGGGGAGAACAACCCTCAAGGGAGGGGGGAACGGGGCAGCTGTCAAACGCACAGATGATGGCGTCACCATGGCAGCAGGAGAATCGTGAGGCACCATGTTGCCACAGAAACCGATCAGCGACTGGAGGGCACCATCGTTGCCATGGTAACGTACAGACAAGATTACGAGGAAGAGATAGAGAGTGGGAGGCAGCAGGGCTCAACCTGCAACCTGGGGCGGGGAGGATGGTGACCTCGATAGGTATGGAAACCTTGTTCCTGTCTGCCAAGCTCTTCTCACACTTTGTGCCCCCCCTCCCCAACCTGCTCACCGAACAATACATAGGGCCAGAGGGGAAGCTCTCTGTTTACATTGCCCTTCCCTCTTTCCTGGCCTGCTCCCAACCGGACAGCCAAGGCCCGTGACAAGGGTGGAACGCCCTCCCACCAGATATCAAAGAGAAAAACATCTACCAGACTTTTAGAAGACATCTGAAGGCAGCCCTGTATAGGGAAGCTTTTAATGTTTAACAGACCATTGTATTTTAATATTTTGTTGGAAGTCACCCAGAGTGGCTGGGGAAACACAGCCAGATGGGTATAATATAATAAATTATTTATTATTATTATTATTATTATTATTATTATTATTGGATACTCCTCTCTCACGCCACTCATGCTTCCTCAGTCTAGCGTAACTCGCAGGGTTGTTGTGAGGACAACCTGGGAAAGGGGTGGGTGGGAGGCCTGGGCACACCCACAACCTTGGAGGCAGCAGAAAACAGCTCCTCTCAATGTAAATGCTTTCCCTCTGCCCTGCCTGAGCTGCCACCCACCTTGAAGAGAGTGATGGACTGCAGGACGCCGGAGGTGCAGCACATCTCGCGGATGGAGTGCATGGCCAGCTGCGGGGAGCCCATGTCCAGGACGCGCAAACCAAGGCGGGAGGCCAAGATGGGCCCAATGGTGCTGCCGCAGGGAGAGTCATTCCGAACCATGAATTCCTGCAATATGCAAATGAACTGCTTTCTTTTAAGGCTCTTGAGCAGCTGATTTGGCCTTGACACTGTCCAGGGGTTGGGGACTCCCTTTAGCTGTTGGACCAGGCCATTAAGAAGGGTGGCCAGATATGGATCTACCAAGCGTTGATGGTGGGAGTAGAGGAGGTCTTTGGGGAGAAGGCTCTGGGCACCTATGTGCACAGAGACAGCCATGGGGTGGAAATGCTTCAACACTCCCACAGACCTTGAAACACAAAAAGGAACAGCCAGGGGTTGGAGAGAGAAGTAAGTGGAAAAAACCATTTTCAGATAAGGGGTAGGGCCCATAACATTTAATCCTGGCGGCCCACCATTTCTGGTCCTATCTCCCGTCCCCCAATGTCAGGTGGGGCATCTTGCTCCATTGGTCCCTGGCTGCAGAATCTACAGTACAGGGACATAGCACTCATGTCTTTCCCTACGCTGGCTGATCCAAACTCACCCTCTAGTGGCCGCAGTCATTAAGTGCAAGGGGAAAGACTGGGAGTAGCTCTTGAGGTAGAGAGGAACAATGCTTACTTGCAGGGGGACGTCCACACGGCTGGCAATTTCTCGTATCAGGGCCTCGGTGACAGCAGTAGAGGCATAGCGCTGGTTGCTGTTCACTTTTATTGTAGGGCCCTGTGCAAGAAACCAGAGGATTCAGGAAAAAAAAGATGTACTAAGAAAGGAGATGTGGTCTGCACACATCAAGAACATAAAGCTTTGCCTCCCAAAAGCATGAGCTGCAACAGAGAGAAGACGGCGTGGAAGCCAAAAGGAACCACTGGAAAGCAGAGACCTACCCCATGGCAATCTTGCCCCAGAATAATGCAGTGGTTCTATGTATCCCACACAGAAACACGTGTAGGCCTGTGTCTTCCTTTGGACTTTCAGACATTCTTCCCTCTGCTCTCCTGGCTTGTGGGATCAGGAGACAAGCAACGGCCTTGAGCCCCCCAGCCATGGGATGGAACCAATGCTTTCCATCAGACATACAAAGTCCCAGAACAACTCCCTGCCCCACTAAATAAATAAATAAATCCACTGTCATAATCATTCCTTCCATCTCCTATAGCTAGGTGTGTATCATTGCTTATGTAGGCAAAACAGCACCACTACCCCAAGACAAAATCTTAAGAGGCTTAGGCAAGCTCCTAAAGTTTGCAGAAGTGCTAAAAAAAATTTTTTGGGGGGGGAGAAATACCCAAAAGCAAAAGGAGGATTGAGCATGCTCAGTGGGAACACGATACTGAATAATGGGCGAGGGGGAATGAAATGAAACACCCTATGAGAATGGCAGGGGCGGCTGGCTGAATCCAAAACAGGAGCACTGCACACTACAATATTCTGTTGCAGCTCCAGACTGTAAGGTAAACATCACAAATCTTGTAAAGGACAGGACTGTAACTAACATGTTGTTTCCAGCAATTGAAGAACCTTTGGCATACTTCCCAACATCTAGGCCACGGGAGCAAAAGCAAATCCCCCCCACCCCCCATCAGCATCTCCGAAAGCTCATTCTTACATTCAGAGGCAAAGATCTGTGTATTAAAAACCAATGTTATCAGGTCTTAAAGAAGAATTAACTTCAGTTTCAGGAGTAAGTTTTGCTACCTCCCCCGTTCAACTTGCACTGAGGAGGACTCTGCTACTGCTTGCAGACTAAAAAAATTCCTTCCAGCAGCACCTGCCTTAGTTTTCCACATTTTATTGTTGCCACGTGGCCCCGTCACCTACCTTGTGAAACTCTGGGCGGTGGTTCTTATCGTGCTTGTCGCTGCAAAAGGGAGCATCAAATTAGACCCTGGCCAAGTAGATCCCAAACTCTTAGAAACATGAGGCTGAATTTCGGAGAAGAGACAGTGGAATGAAAGTAAGGAGAGATGTGGTGTTATTTCAATGCCTGGGAGCAATTTCAAAAGAAGCAGGGTTTTTTGGGGGGGGGGCAGAGTGGTGCTCCTGATGTGTCAGTGAGAAAACCTGTACGTAGATTTATGCACAAATGACTTCTATTAGAACGGAGACAGGCATTCTGGGGAAGAGATGAGAAGGAAGCTTTCTTGGCACCATATGCCAGTGGCAGGATGAGAAAGACTCTCTCGACAGTGATGCCTAAGAGCTGCATCTAGCCCAAGGGCACCATTTGCCAGGGGGCAGATTCAGCACTGGGTACATCATCTGGAACAAGTACAAGTCAAACTCGGAAGGCAGAAGGGCACCTCCATTTTCTGACTTTCAGCATACACTGCCTTCGACACAGCCAAACTGTGTTTTAGGACCATGAGGCCTGGGAGAGGGAAAGTGCATTTGTCGGGGAAGGCTGAACATAACTATTGGTTCTGCCTCAATCCATGTCCTTGAGGGTGGTTCCAAATGTTGCAGGACGACAACTCCCGTCATCCCTGACCACCAGCCATGCTGGTTGGGGCTAATGGGATTTGGAGTCCAACAATGTCTGCTGGGGGGGGGGGCAGATTCCCCAGTTCTGTTCTGGAGGGATCCAAGGCCCAGGACTTCTGCTCTACAGTTTAGGGAGCCTTACTCCCTTGTTATAATTGAGGGGAGGGCCTTTAAATCAATGACTTGGATTTTGCAGATTAGCCTAAACTAATAAAGAGATGTTTCTGACCTCAGGATTTTCAAGTTTGAGAGTTGGTAAGTCAGACAGCTTGCATTTCTATCCTACAGTTTTAAGTGTCAAACAATTTCATTTATAAAACCATGGGGACTGATTTTTATTTTATTTTTTAATGAAAGCAGAGCCTCTTTGAAAGCCGAATTCCGGGCTTTCTGTTTCTGGTGGTGAGAAATGGCTGACTCCCATATGATTGGACCCCAGCCGTGCCAGTAATTCAGGACTGATATGGTGGCAATTAGCCCTGGCAAACTCCCCAGGGTGGGGGAGGACTGTCTTGTAGACCCGCAGATTGTCCGAGATTGCCAGCTTGCATTGTGCAAGTGGCAGGACACTGGGTCCCAGAGCACAGCACGGCCGGCACTCTCCGAAGCCACTCTCAGAGCCGGAAATATCTGCTTGATAAAATAATCAGATCTGGAACATAAACAGACATAGTCTAGACCGAAGAAGACTGAGGAAAAACCTGCAGATTTGTACAGGGCCGGATCGGAAGATTGCAATGAAGTCAGGAAAAGGTGCGCTGGCAAATAGACAGTTGGAAAAATATATATACACAAATAAAGCTGTACTCGAAGGATGTAAGGATATATGATTTTGGACATGATTGAGAATCGCATAGCCAGGGACGGAGAACTTTAAAGCGATAAAATCGGAATGTGGAAATAGGAGAACAATAGAAGAAGGCAGCAACGAGACATGGGAGATATTCTTCAAGAGGTCCAGACTATGGGAGGCTCAGAAAAAATTAATAATTAATAATTTGGACTACAATTTGGTTATTTTTTTAGTTTATTTTTTTAATTGGAATATGATTACATGTTAATTGGCTGTTTGTACTGGAAAATTAATAAAAATGAATTTAAAGGGGGGGGGAAGCCAAATTCCACAACAGATGGCAACTTTTCAGCTTGTACTGCAAGCCAGCGAATTCACAGCAGAATGCCTAATATTTAGTAAAATACTTGCTAAACCCTCATGCCTTTCTCCCTGCTGGGCACAGCAACATACTCACGGATAATTGGGGTGCACGGCATGGGCCATGTCAGCACTGATCATGCAGGACTTTGGCACAGCTTCCTCAAAGGCTGTCAAGTTCTGGGGCGAAGCAGAGATGCGCCGAAGGACAAGTTCAGTGAGGAGCGAACCAGCCCCCTGTGCACTTTGTGAACCAACCTGCCAGGTAAGTCAAGTCAAGTCAGTAAAGGAGCCAGCAATGAAGAGCCTTTTTAACCCAGAAATATTCTACCTCCCATCTCAGTGTGGTGCAGCAGTTGGGAATGCTGGGTTATGATGGGTGTGGGGAACCTTTGCCCCTCTATAGATACTGCTGAAATACAGCCCCCATCAAGCAGGGGCAACGGTAAAGGACAACAGGAGTCGTAGCTCAGCAACATCTGGAGGAGCAAACATTTCCCACCCCTGGACTAGGAGCTGGAAGACGAGGGGTCAAATCACCGCTCAACCAGGAAGGTTGATGGGAGAGCTTGGGCCAGTCCCTCTCAGCTGAGCCTACTTCACAGGGTTGTACTGAGGATAAAATGGAGACAGGGAGAAGCATGATTGCCATCCTTGAGCTCCTTAGAAGAAAGGTGTTGCATAAATGAATTAATAATGTTTCAGAGAGCAGACCTGTTGCTGCCCCTTAAATTCTCATAACATTTTCCCTCATCATCTATCAAACCATCAGGTGGAGCCACTCTCCAAATAATAATATTCATCTAATGCTCAGAACAGGATGTCACTTTCCACTTCTGCAGCAACATAGGAGGCTGCCTTATACCGAGTCACACCTTTGATCCATCTAGCTCAGTATTGTCTACACTGATTAGGAGCAGTTCTCCTACCTGGAGATGCCGGGGATTGAACCTGGGACCTTCTGCATGAAAAGCAGATGCTTTACCCCTGGGCTATGGGCCCTTCCCTCTTTTCTACCCAGAATGTAGCCTTGCCCATCTACAACTGTCTCGTACTCACCTCTTCATTGTCGTAAAGGGCAACCAGGCGCACATTTGGCTCTTGGGCAAGAGCTCCAGGCCCTTCGCTGGATTCAATCAGAGCCTGTAGAAAAACATGAGGGGACAAGGTTAGGGAGTGCCTAACGGGGCAGGATAGGGAGTGCCCTGGGACTCTCAGAAACATTTGCTACTGGTCTATGCATTGCTATCTTGTGAGCTGACTTCTTAAAGAAACCATGTCAGAGTCTCCTTTCACGTTCTCAGTATGTTAAATTCTGTACTTACAATTGAACTATTTTTCTTTAGTCTGTAGGCTAGATTAGCGTCCGTGGCCTGAGCATTTGCAAAGGTTCTCTACTGAGCCAACTTCTTAAATAGTAGTGCCGGTTTCTCTGCAATGCTAGATCCCTTCTGGCACCACAGGAAAGCCTACTTATGGCTTCTGACTAGGTGTCTGCCCCCTCCCCCCAGGTGCACCCATCCTAGGTATCTGGGAAAGTATACTAGCTCAGGGACTGAGTTTTGTACTTCCAGCTGTCTTAGGCCTCTGACTACAGCAAATGGAAGGACTCCCTTGGGCTCAACTCTTAAGCTGCAAGTCCCATGGCAGAAAGCTGGTGTACTGGGGGAGAAGAATGTCACCAAGGTAGATAACTGGTGCCTTTACTCATTTCACAAAAAGGAGAATTTAAAATCATATGCTGCTTCCGCTGTAGTGCAACAGTTCTGGAAAAAGCTGTACCTGTCAATGCCCTACCTTTTGACAAAACTTTACAAAAGACCCACAGCCCGTGCCTGATGCTACATAAATAAATGTTGCACTTGGCTGCTTCTGACTTTCTCCTCACCCACCCATCCCCCTTGCATGTGTGGTTTACTTCCATATAAACTACAGTATTCCATTTCATCTGAGTTGGAACCCTTGTGGTTCTGCATAATCCCTCCAAGATATGAAATGTTTCTCTACCTGTTGCTACACAAAGAGAGAGAGAGAGTCCCAGAGGTACATTTCTGCACACAGCCATTCCCACAAACATAGGAATAGTTTCACCTTGCAAAGCGGTTAGATGGGTCACCCCACCTTTTGGCTGCAAGAGTAACGGGTGACTTTAGTAAACGGTGTGGGGTGGGGATGGAATGTGAGACAATAGAGTAAGAGTTAGAAGTAGTTTATAGGTGACTTCTGGGGAAAACACAAGTTATTAGAGCATATTAGAGGATGGCTCCTTTTCATGGCACTGATGGATCACAGAAGAGGATTCATCTTTGACCCCTTCCCAGACTGCACAAAGTACTCACCTGCAGGGCACAGTAGCAGCTGTGGAGGTTGTCCAGGCGAGGGGAGAAAATGAACTCATTGAAGGCGCCACCTAGTGTCTGGAGGAGGATTCACCAGAAAGAAAAAATTCTGAGCTGGGACCAACCTTTCCCTGGTTCAGTCTGTCTGCCACATCACAGTCTCCCTGCAGGTTTTGCAAACGGGTTGGAGAGTAGCAGCTGGGATCCTTCCCCAGGAGATGAATGAGAATCTGGAACAAGCATCTCTTTCTATGCCTCTCTCTCTCTCAGACCAAAGGGTGGGGGACCTGTGGTTCTCCTGATGTTGCTAGACTACAACCCCCACCACTGACCATGCTGGCTGGTAGAAGCCTGCAGGTTCCCCATTGCTGTGCTAAAGGAAAGTGGCATGGAGCTAGAAAATATAATGAGTTCAACCATGTGACCGTTAGAAAGCTAGCTCTGTCCAAAACCAAATCCCCTAATGCACTATCTATCTAAAAAAAAAGGACACTCACCGGAGGCTGCGTATCCACTAGGCACAACTCCATCTCCACCACCTGCTCCGGTTCCACCTTCAGCTGGGAGCAGAGGAGGGCCAGCAGGGCTGGAGAGTGACGACTCTGTGAGAAAGAAAAGTTGTGAAAGGGTAAAAGAGACATGCTCCACTCTGGAAAGATGCCAATTCTCCCCTTTGTTTTGAACTTGCCTACGGCACCTCTCCAGCCTATTCAACAGCATCCTTGTGTCTCCCCCCCCACCCCCACTGTCTTACCTGGAAAGATGAGGTACAAGCTGTGTCTGTCTTGGACGTCTTCTTTTCCAGGGCCTGCTGGACTTCTGTGGCCAGAATCGGGACCCTGGGAACGGCAGGTGTGTTTAACTGGCTTGCTCATCATTGCTGCTTCCTGGGAAATTTGGCTCCAAGAAGCAACTGGAGCCCACGGAGCCACCAAGACCCAACAGCACAAAACGCTTCCAAAGAAGCCACTTGGGGAAACTCAGCCCGTTGGCAGAGCAAGAAACTCTGTAACTACACCTCACCCTTTTTTTTCTCAGGGAACATCCATCCCCTCCTATTGCCATCACATCCCCTGCCATCGTATTGGTAGCATGGCCCTGGTACCCAACAGCCAAGTGCTGGGGAACCTGTGGTCCTCTAGACCAGGGGTGGAGAACTGGATCCAGCCAGCAGCCTGGATCCTTATCATCTCCATGGGCCAAGTTTGACATGCTGGCGGGGCCGCCCCATTGTCAACCACCTGGTGTCACCATGATGTCAGGTGGACCACTTTCTGCCTTGTGCAGTACACGAAGCTCTGAAGTCCTGACAATCAGCTGACCATCCGTGTCAGGGGACCTTCCTACAAGGAAGCTCCCCCCCCCATCCTGGCTGACCAGCACTTCGCCCAGTGAGAGCAGCAGCAGCGGGTCAGGTGGCATTTTTCATTGGCTTTCTGGTTTTATGATGAATTTTAATTATTATTCTCTATAAGGTGTAGGTTTTTTTATTTTTTAAAAAATCTTTTCTGTATGCTGCTTAGGAATTCTGAACATTAAGTGGTCTATAAAATATTGGAAGTAAATAAAACCAAATAAAGATGGGGTGCCAGTAAGCCCTCCGGTCCCAGGCAGTCTGATATGACTTATACACAGAATCCAGAGCAGGGCCTCTCTAGGCAATCCTAAAGTGCAGAGAAGTATAGTATCAACATAGAAAGCTGTCATACTGTATATACCAAGTCAGGTCCACCTAGCTCAGTGCTGTTTAGACTGGCAGTGGCTCACCAAGGCTTCAGACAGGGATCATTCCTAGCCCCCACCCCTGGAGATGCTGCGGGGCCTGAGCCTGGAACATTCTGCATGCCAAGCAGTTGGTCTTCCTGTGAGCTAAGGTCATTCCCCATCACCCAAGGGGATCAAACTCTGCAGCTGACTCACTTGCTGAAAGGCAAACTGACGGGAGTGCCAGCCAGGCCTGCTGCCCCTCACCGCAACCCACCATGGGATATATGAGCACAGAGGAACAGCAGTTTACACACTCACAGGTGCTGCTCTGTGTTTGGCCCGAAGCTCTCATTCACACTGCGCTGGAGGTGGATGGCCAGGTGTGGGATGCGGAGGATGGGCTGCTCCACCCTCACCAGCTGCTGCTCCAGGCGCCCTGTGGACAGGTCCTGAAATGGAAAACAGAAGGGGGACATCAGTGTTAGGGTGTGGTTCATTCTGCCACTTTCACCCACTGGCATAATGTGGGAGAGGGGAGGAACAGGAGAGCAGGATTAAGGCAGCAGCTGGGAGCTAAAGGCTCTCATTGAGCCACTGGTCCACGCAGCCTAGTGTTGTCTACACTGACTGGCAGCAGCTCTTTGCAGTATCGGGAAGGACTCCTTCGCCGCCCAACTTGCAGATTCCAGAGATCAAACCAGGGATCAAATTGCTAAGCAGTTGATCTTCCAAGATATGGCCCTTCTGGAAAATAGAGCTATCATGAACAATCTAACAAAAGTGCCCATGCGGAAAAAAGGCAGCTTTGCAGGGGGGAGAGACTGGAAAAGATTGGACCAATAGTGTAACTTTGCCCATGGTTTCACCAATACTGGCAATCAGCGCTTTCAGTGTGTGTGTGTGTGTGTGTGTGTGTGTGTATACTTCCCTTCCCCTCTGCTGCTGGCTTGGATGAAAATGGGAGATCTTTAAAGTTGTTTAAAAACAAGAAGAAGAAGAAGAAGAAGAAGAAGAAGAAGAAGAAGAAGAAGAAGAAGAAGAAGAAGAAGAAGAAGAAGAAGAAGAAGAGATGGGTTTCAGCCCTGAGCATCTGTCTTTAAGCAAATCAGAAAGAATGCAAAAAAAGAGACCCTTGTTCTCAAAATATGCCAACTAAGAGCATTTATGACAGCTCAGGGCATTTTAGAACATGAGTTTGGAGGAACTTTTAGAAACTTCCACATTTCAATTTGGTAAGAGTGTCACCATAACTATGCACCCTTCCATTCCCACTTCCCTAATAAATCTTCTGGCCCACACAGACCATGCACCTATGCTTGCAGGAACTTCATCTCCACTTGGTTTAATATGGTTTACTCTCAGGTAGGTGTAGGTGTGAACAGAATTGTAGAATGGATCAAAGCCCCAAACATCTTTTTGATCGCTTTTGGTTTCAGTCATATTCAAACAAGTACTTTAAAGTATGCAAAGTATGGCACACTTTGAACTCGACTCCAGTCCTACTCAAGTGTAGCTAGGCAACCAGGTCCACTGAACACACTCATGTTTACCAGGGCAGAAAGCACTGATCGGGTAATTCATTAAACAGAAGATTAAAATTGCTGGTTTTTAATAACACTTTTATGGACTTTGTCCCCAGGGAACCTTTAAAGCCCTAAACGGCCTCAGCCCAGTTTACCTGATGGAGCGTCTCCACCCCCATCGTTCTGCCCAGACACTGAGGTCCAGTGCCGAGGGCCTTCTGGCAGTTCCCTCACTGCAAGAAGCAAAGCTACAGGGAACCAGGCAGAGGGCCTTCTCAGTAGTGGCACCCGCCCTGTGGAACGGCCTCCCATCAGATGCCAAAGAGGTACGGTAAATAACTACCTGACATTTAGAAGACATCTGAAGGCAGCCCTGTTCAGGGAAGTTTTTAATGTGTGACATGTTAATGTATTTTAAATCTTTGTTGGAAGCCGCCCAGAGTGGCTGGGGAAACCCAGCCAGATGGGCAGGGTACAAATAATAAATTATTATTATTATTAGGAAGGATATTCGCTGTTGGCACCTTTGTTGTATCTCACTCTCAATCAAAGCAATGCATGCAGCTTGATTATTCCACATGATAAACACTTCAGTTTCCTTTATCAAGTACTCTCAGAATATATCAATTCATGTTAGCATTTAACAAACTACTTCTACGGTTTTCCCAGTAGTGATGTATGGAAGTGAGAGCTGGACCATAAAGAAGGCTGATCGCCGAAGAATTGATGCTTTTGAATTATGGTGCTGGAAGAGACTCTTGAGAGTTCCATGAGCTGCAATAAGATCAAACCTATCCATTCTGAAGGAAATCAGCCCTGAGTGCTCACTGGAAGGACAGATCCTGAAGCTGAGGCTCCAATACTTTGACTACCTCATGAGAAGATAAGACTCCCTGGATAAGACCCTGATGTTGGGAAAGATTGAGGGCACAAGGAGAAGGGGACGACAGAGGACGAGATGGTTGGACAGTGTTCTCGAAGCCACCAACATGAGTCTGACCAAACTGCAGTAGGAAGTGGAAGACAGGAGTGCCTGGCGTGCTCTGGTCCATGGGGTCACAAGGGGTCGGACACGACTAAACAACAACAACAACAAACCCTACTCACCAGGTCTCTCTAACTGGCCCATGGTACTCTTCCCTCCTCAGCCATACCCTTTAATAAGTCTACTTCCTGCCCTCCTTGAGTGTTTCTTTCTGACTGGATATGTCCCTGTTCTCTGATAATACCTTGCAAGTGTCTGGATAGAAGATAGGACTGTGTGTGTGTGTGTGTGTGCGCGCGCGCACGTGTGTGTAGAAATTACTCAATTGTCCAAAGATGAAATCTGCATTAGCTTC